>NC_065588.1:12741357-13057428 GCF_024542745.1 Macaca thibetana thibetana
TGTTATCAGTCTGTATCTGATCTTTCTGCGGCAGATTTGTGGGGTTTTTGGGGGGTTTTTTTGTTTTTTTTTTTTTTTTTTTTTTTTTGAGATGGAGTCTTGCTCTGTCGCCCAGGCTGGAGTGCAGTGGCTGGATCTCAGCTCACTGCAAGCTCCGCCTCCCGGGTTCACGCCATTCTCCTGCCTCAGCCTCCCGAGTAGCTGGGACTACAGGCACCTGCCACCTCGCCCGGCTAGTTTTTTGTATATTTTAGTAGAGACAGGGTTTCACCGTGTTAGCCAGGTTGGTCTCGATCTCCTGACCTTGTGATCCACCCGTCTCGGCCTCCCAAAGTGCTGGGATTACAGGCCTGAGCCACCGTGCCCAGCCTTCTGCAGCAGATTTGTTAAACAGACTCAGTAAGTTACAAAAACGAGACGATTTTTCACTTATCAGTTTGGCAGTTATTTTAAAAACTGGCAATCCCACAATTGAGTTAACAGTGTGGAGAAACAGACTTTCTCAATACCACTGGTGAGAATATAAACAGGTATTACTCTTCTGGAGGGCAGTTTGGCAATATGCTTACGAACGTCTTTAAAAATGCATACCCAACAATTTTACTTTATGAATTTATCTTGGCCAGGTGTGGTGGCTCACGCTTGTAATCCCAGCACTTTGGGAGGCTCGGGTGGGTGGATCACGAGGTCAGGAGTTCGAGACCATCCTGGCCAACACAGTGAAACCCCGTCTCTACTAAAAATACAAAAATTAGCCGGGAGTTGTGGCAGATGCCTGTAATCCCAGCTACCCGAGAGGCTGAGGCAGGAGAATCACTTGAACCTGCGGGGCAGGGGTTGCAGTGAGCTGAGATGGGGCCCCTGCACTCCAGCCTAGGCGACAGAGCTAGACTCCGTCTCAAAAAAAAAAAAAAAAAAATTTATCTTAAGGAAATGATAGTACTATTTTCAAAGTCATGAATGAGGATGTTAATCATAATAATAATAGCTAACATTTATTGAATATTACCTCATTTAATTCTCATAACTATTAATCTTCCCAGTTTACAGTTAACTTGCTCAGGGTTACATAGCCAATGGGACACAGTGGCTCACACCTGTAATCCTAGCACTTTGGGAGGCTAAGGCAGGCAGATCACTTGGGCTCAGGAGTTCGAGAACAGCCTGGGCAACATAGCCAGACCTCATCTCTACAAAAAAACTTAAAAAAAAAAATTAGCCAGATGTGGCCGGGTGTGGTGGCTCACGCCTGTAATCTCAGCACTTTGGGAGACTGAGGCGGGCGGATCACCTGAGGTCGGGGGTTCGAGACCAGCCTAACCAACATAGAGAAACCCTGCTTCCACTAAAAACTACAAAAAAGTAACTGGGAGTGGTGGCGCATGCCTGTAATCCCAGCTACTCGGGAGGCTGAGACAGGAGAATTGCTTGAACCCGGGAGACAGAAGTTGCAGTGAGCCGAGATCGTGCCATTACACTCCAGCCTGGGCAACAAGAGTGAAACTCCATCTCAAAAAACAAACAAACAAAAATTAGCCAGGTGGGGAGGCACATGCTTGTAGTCCCAGCTACTCAGGAGGCTGAGGCAGGAGGATCACTTGAGCCCAGGAAGTCAAGGCGGCAGTGAGCTGTGATTGTGCCACTGCACTCCAGGCTGGGCAACACAGTGAAACCCCGTCTAAAATATCAAAGGATTTGAACTTTTTTCAAGGCAAGCAATGGAGGAGCCATTGAAAAATTTTTAAACAGGAAAGATCAGATTCACACTTTTCCATATAAAGAATGGTTAGGTGGGACAGGCATAAAGCAAGACAGGAAACAATTATATGAGTTAGAGAACCAAATGGAAATGAGAAGACAGATACAAGATGTTGAAAAGCTAGAATCAAAAAGACCTTGCAAACAATTAGACATGAGCTGTTAAGGGGAAAAGCAGTGTCAAGGGTAACTCCCAGATTTCTGAGCAAATGAGTGGATGGTGGTGCTGCTTAGTTTGCAGAGAGAAAAGGTAAGAAGTTGAATTTTAAGCATGTCAAGTTCAAGGGGCCTATGGAACCTCAAGAGGAGTAAGCTATTGCATTTATCAATGTCCAAAGGTCAGAGACAGTGTCTGGGCAAGAAACAAGGATTTTGGATTAATTCACCATATTTAATTGTAGTTATGAATGGTCGATGTGACCACAGGAAAGTGAGGCAAAATAATGTTGGCAATCAAGGGAACTGTGAGGTTTAAAGAAACTCATAGGCTGGGCGCGGTGGCTCATCCCTGTAATCCCAGCACTTTGGGAGACCAAAGCGAGTGGATCATCTGAGGTCAGGAGTTCGAGACCAGCCTGGCCAACATGGTAAAACCCTGTCTCTACTAAAAATACAAAAATTAGCTGGGCATGGTGGCGCATGCCTGTAATCCCAGCTACTCAGAAAGCTGAGGCAGGAGAATCACTTGAACCCAGGAGGCGGAGGCTGCAATGAGCCGAGACTGCACCATTGCACTACAGCCTGGGCAAAAAGAGCAAAACTCCGTCTAAAAAAAAGAAAGAAAGGCTCATAGGGAGACTGAGGAGAAACTAGAGAAGTAGAAAGGAAGGCAGTGAAAATGGCTGTTACAGAAAGAGAGCCAAGAAAGAGTTTCAAGCAGGGCAAGAGTGTGTTTCTGGTGGGTTAATACCTCAGGGAAGTCCCGTAAGATAAAGATGAAAATGTATTTCTTTGATTTAGCAATAAATTGACTGGGGAGAGAGTGGTTTTGCTGAAGGCAGTCTTGCAAAGGCAAGATTGCAATGAGCCGAAAAAGGAGTCAGAAGGAATAAAATGGAAACTGTGAAATATAAACCACTCTTTCAAGAAGATTGTTCAGAGAAGGAGAAAAGTCAGATAATCTTGTTAGAGGCAGATGTAGAATATTTAAACCCTACAAAAATCCTAATGACCTGCCAAGCAGTCTAAGGTTTTGTTTTGTTTTAATAAAACAATTCATAACAAATAGGGATTAGACAAATGAGAAATGAGAATTTCTTAGTTGTAATCTCAGGAGAGATTTTTGCTACTCACAGCCCAAACTTTATTTTCAATATTAGATGGAACACACATTTACAGCTCTTCTTAGGGTATTTTGACAAGTCTTTTAATAACTGTGAAGTAAAATATTAATAATAATACAATTGTCATTTCTAACCTCAGGTGTATTTATCTTTTAAAAGGCTGAAAAGGGCCGGGCGCGGTGGCTCAAGCCTGTAATCCCAGCACTTTGGGAGGCCGAGACAGGCGGATCACGAGGTCAGGAGATGGAGACCATCCTGGCTAACACGGTGAAACCCTGTCTCTACTAAAATATACAAAAAACTAGCCGGGCGAGGTGGCGGGCGCCTGTAGTCCCAGCTACTCGGGAGGCTGAGGCAGGAGAATGGCGTAAACCCAGGAGGCAGAGCTTGCAGTGAGCTGAGATTGCGCCACTGCACTCTAGCCTGGGCAACAGAGCGAGACTCCGTCTCAAAAAAAAAAAAAAAAAAAAAAAAAAGGCTGAAAAGTACTTTCATAATTTAAAAAAAATGGTGGTAGTAGGGAAAAAGTAAATAAAAGGCTAAAAATATTTATTGGCAGTTGCTTATAATTTTTCTCAATTGTTGATTCACAACTCACCAAAAATTTAAATTTAAGTGACAAATACCTTTTTTTATTCTTGAGTCTCACTCTGTCACCCAGCCTAGAGTGCAATGGGGCCATCTTGGCTTACTGCAACGTCCACCTGCCAGGCCCAAGCAATCTTGCCGCCTCAGCCTCCCAAGTAGTTAGAACTACAGGCATGCGCCACCACACCTGGCTACTTTTTGTATTTTTAGTAGAGACTGGGTTTCGCCATGTTGCCCAGGCTGGTCTCGAACTCCTGGGCTCAAGTGATCCGCCCACCTCCGCCTCCCAAAGTGCTGGGATGGCAGGTTTGAGCCACCATGCCTGTTCCCGTCTAATATTTTATTCTGCCTCAACAATTATCCTAAGGATTATGTCCAACTCTCACAAACTACAGAATGAAATTAAATCTAATTCAATTTAGCAAGTAAAAGTCTTACAGCACCTTTACTAGAAAGTCTATGCAGAAAGGCCAGATGTGATGGCACATGTGTGTAGGCCTACCTACTCAGAAGGCTGAGGCAGGAGGACCACTTGAGGCCTGGAGTTCAAGACCAGGCTGGGCAACATAGTGAGACCGTCTCTCTACCAAAAAAAATTGTTTTTTTAATTAGCTAGGCATGGTGGCATGCACCTATAGACCCGGCTACTGAGGAGGCTGAAACAAGAGGATTGCTTGAGCCCAGTGGTTCCAGATTACAGTGAGCTAAGATGGTGCCATAGATTGTGCACTGTAGCCTGGGTGACAGAGACCCCATCTTTAAATAAATAAATAAATAAATCTGTGCAGGAATGGAAAAATTGAAGTATAGTGATAAAGATGCTGTAAAAGTCAAACAATTATGAACAATTTCTTTCTTTCTTCCTTTTTTTTTTTTTTTTTTTTTTTTTTTGAGATGGAGTCTCACTCTGTTGCCCAGGCTGGAGTGCAATGGTGTGATCTCAGCTCACTGCAACCTCTGCCTCCCAGGTTCAAGTGATTCTCCTCCCGAGTAGCTGGGATTACAGGCATGTGCCACCACACCCGGCTAATTTTTGTATTTTTAGTAGAGACAGGGTTTCACCATGTTGGCCAAGCTGGTCTCGAACTCCTGACCTCAGGCAATCTACCCGGCTCAGCCTCCCAAAGTGCTGGGATTACAGGCATGAGCCCCTGCACCTGGCCGTATGAACTATTTCTTTAGGTGAGTTTTGCTTCTTTTTATCTGACCCTGAAGAAAATAATTGGAATGAATACAGTAATTCCCTTCCCCTTCCCCTTTCCCTTTCTTTTCGACAGAGTCTCACTCTGTCACCCAGGTGGGAACGCAGTGGCACATTCATGGCTCACTGCAGCCTCAACCTTCTGGACTCAAGTGGTCCTCCTGCCTCAGCCTCCTGAGTAGCTGGGACTACAGGCATGTGCCACCACGCCCAGCTAAATTTTTTCTTTTTTTTTTTGTAGAGGCAGAGTATTGCTTTGTTGCCCAGGCTGGTCTCGAACTCCTGGACTCAAGCAATCCTCCTGCCTCGGCCTCCCAAAGTATTGAGACTACAGGCATGAGCCACTGTGCTTGGCCTCCTTTTTTTCCTGATATAAATAATCTGTTTTTAAAAATTGCTGTTTTTGCAGGCCAGAGATTTTTTTTATGTTTTTTTTTTCATTTTCTGAGTAAACATATGTCTCAGTGTACTAAGTTTTTAAATTCACAGTGGCTTTCTGGACTAACAGTAACAACATTCAGTCACAATATTCATGTTTATAAATGTAAACATTTACCTTCGGAACAGTCTTTAACCAGTAACTGAACCTCTTGTTCAATGTTGGTTAAACAGCAAGATGGGATATTCTGACCAAAAAGCAAAAAAACAATTTTAATTAAAAATACTTTTAAAGTGTATGTAGTCAATTTTCTATTGTCTTGACACAAAAGATCTATTCCTCTAGTTTAGGTAACTGAGTTTTAAGAATATTGCAGCTGGGCACAGTGACTCACGCCTGTAATCCCAGCACTCTGGGAGGCCGAGGCGGGCAGATCACGAGGTCAGGAGTTTGAGACTAGCCCGGCCAACATGGTGAAACACCATCTCTACTAAAAATACAAAAATTAACCGGGCGTAGTGGCAGATGCCTGTAATCCCAGCTACTCAAGAGGCTGAGGCAGGATAACTGCTTGAACCCGGGAAGCGGAGGTTGCAGATAGCCAAGATCGCATCACTGTACTCCGGCCTGGGTGACAGAGCAAGGCTCTGTCTCGGAAAAAAAAAAAAAAATCTCAAACCACTATAGTGGTTAACTATATTTCTAGTTACTATAAAGAAACTAGAAATGTAATGGATTTGAAATCCGATAAACTATCACCACATCAAATCAAATACACAACAGGCAGCTCTTTTGTACAAGGAATATTCTGGGCTTTTAACTCTCACAACCCCCAAGAGTTAGGTATTATTATTTTGTATTTTATAGTGGAGGAAACTGAGGCTGAGAAAAGTTAAAGAGTTTGCTCAAAGACAAATAACTACTAGCAAGTTAGGACTCGAACCCAAGTTTTCCCAAAAGGAGCTTTTGTTGAGAAGATAAACAAAAATACGAATATAAGTTACCACAAATAAAAATTACCACAAACTTAGTTAAAAATAATATTATAAGAAATGCCACTATCTTAGAATGCACTTCTGTGATTACTGGTAAAACTTATCATTCAGATATGAGCTACAAAAGTTAGAAAAAAGGAGAACTTGCTGACCTGGGGCAGAAGATTCAGCCGGTGACAAATTCCAGCTCCACCATACACTGGCTGTGTGGCTTGAGGGAAACATAGTCTCCTCATCTGCAAAATGAAGATAACATCAACCTTCCAGCATTACTGTGAGGGTTAGATGAAGTACCAAGTAAAGCTCCAAGTAGAGGGCCTAGCACACATAGTAAATACTGCATACTGACTCCTTCTTTCTTAGGAAAGGCTTTCCATGGGTCTAAGACCTTGAACAATAGATTGAGTTGGGATATTAAATTGGGAAGCTCATTTCAGGAAGAAAAAAGAAGCACAAGACAGAGATACAGCAGGAAAAATTGTGTTTAAAATAGTTTACCTGATGCAGAACATTTAAATTTAATAGTATATAATAAGCCTGGAAAGCAGTTTGGGCCAAATTACATCAGGCCTCAGTCAAAGAATTTAGACTTTATGTTATAAGTAGCAGGGAATGATGGAGAGCTTGGTTCCTTTGTTTACATTATGCTTTATTGACCTAATGTTTTATTATAAAGCAATACATGTTCCTTGTAGAAAGTCTGTAAATTGGCCAGGCGCAGTGGCTCATGCCTGTAATCCCAGCACTTTGGGAGGCTGAGGTGGGCGGATCACGAGGTCAGGAGATCAAGACCATCCTGGCTAACATAGTGGAAACCCGTGTCTACTAAAAATACAAAAAATAAGCCAGGCGTGGTGGCGGGCGCCTGTAGTCCCAGCTACTCTGGAGGCTGAGGCAGGAGAATGGGAGGCGGAGCTTGCAGTGAGCCGAGATGGCGCCACTGCACTCCAGCCTGGGCGACAGAGCAAGACTCCGTGTCAAAAAAAGTGAATAAACAAAAATAAAAATAAATAAATAAATAAATAAATAAAAATTTAGCTGGGAGTGGTGGCGCAGGCCAAGATTGTGCCACTGCACTCCAGCCTGGGCAACAGAGCAAGAGACTCTGTTTCAAAAAAAAAAAAAACAAAAACAAAGGAAAAGTCTGTAAATTACAGAGAAGTAGAGATGTGTAAAGAAAAATATACAAAACACCTTATTCAACAGTTACCTTGAGAGATAAATATTTTTATTGTTTTATCCTTTGGTGGAATTTTTTTTCTTTTTTCAGTAGCTTTACTGAGGCATAATTGGTAGATAGAAGGTATACGATACGAATTCTAATTCAAGGTATACTATACGAACATTTGATATACATATACATTGTGAAATGATTACCACAATCAAATTAATTAACACATCCTTCCCCACCCATAGCTACTATTTTCCTTTGGTACTATTTTGATTGAGTTGTTTTTTTTTCCACATACACTTGTTATTTTAATACTAATAATAAAATGTATAAGTACATGGAAAACATTAAACACATTTACATAACTATTCTTTTTATGAGAAGATTTGCCTCTTAAAAAAGGATTTGCATATTTCAGATGGTCAGATGGCCAGTGAGAGTTCCCCAAGGCTAGAACCACACATTTTATAAGGTACAATGGTTGCTAATCTTTATATGCATCTTGTCCTATCATTTCAACATATAGTTGTAACACATTTTTCTTTTGCTTTTAATATAGCTAAGTTATTTAATTTCTTTAAAAAATATTGCTACCATAACACTCTCCAGAGATTACCTCTGGGGACATTTGGGTGTATCTTTTCCAGTTTAAAGGTTTGAACTTGAAGATAGATGGAATAAAAGTGGGACTTTAGGTGGCTTACTCTGAGCAAAGCAAATTAGAAAGATGCAAGGAAGATTATAGAACAAGGAAGACCATATTGGGCTGTGGTAGCAATTCAGGCGTAGGTCAAAAACGAGCAAGACTGGTACAGTCACAATGGACATGGAAAGAAAGCAACAAACACAAGAAACAATACAGAGGGAGAACTGACAGGACTTGGCGACTCACGAGCTATGGAAGGTGAAGGAGATGAGTAATGAAAGATGATGCTATGGTGTCACCTTTGGCAATTTACATAAACTTCAATTTCCTCATCTATAAAATGGGGTTAATAATTGTACCTTCCTCATAGGGTTGTTGGGAGGATTAAATGGATGACATCTAAAATGCTTAGCACAAGAACAGGAATGCATTCTTAACCAATAGTAGCTGTCATAGTTTTTATAGATGTTGAATCTACCGTGGCTGGGTTTAAGAATAATGAAATTCTTAAAAGAAACAGGAAAGTCAGGAGAAAGGTCTGATTGAGGTAGAGAGGTAGAGTGGAGCTATATTTTAGACATGTCAAAGTTAGGCTTATGGTGGACAGTCGATTGAAAATGTTCAGCAAGAAGCCACCACTGGCAGTGATGTTTGACAGTGGATAAATTTTAGGAAGACTTCATGTTCATGAGAAGCAGACACCTGGAGAGTGGATACCACTGCACCATGTCCACATGTCTGCCCGTAACCTCCACTTAACGAGCAGAAATTACCTGATCTAACAAGCAATCTCTACATATCGTTGACTTCCTGGCTGAGTGGCTCTGTCCAGGTAGGACAGACACCCAAGTAATGAAGCACTTAGGTTTTGGAACCAGACAGATCTGTTTGAATCCCAACTCTCCCACTTACTGTTGTCTAATTGCAGGAAAAATAATTTTCTTAACTTCACATTTTCTTGTTTACAAAACGGAGTAATAAAAATTTCTGCCTCATAGCATTAATGGGAGAATTAAATGAGACTATGTAAAATAAGGCCGGGTGTGGTGGCTCATGCCTGTAATCCCAGCACTTTGGGAGGCCAAGGCGGGTGGATCCCTTCAGGTCAAGAGTTCACGACCAGCCTGGCCAACATAGTGAAACCCTGTCTCTACTAAAACTACAAAAAAAAATTAGCCAAGTGTAGTGGCGGTCACCTGTAACCCCAGCTACTTGGGAGGCTGAAGCAGGAGAATCGCTTGAACCCCAAAGACAGAGGTTGCAGTGAGCCGAGATCATGCCATTGCACTCTAGCCTGCGCAACAGAGCAAGACTCACACAGAGTGAGACTCCATCTCAAAAATAAAATAAACCTTTAATAAAACATAAGATGTGGGCCAGGCACAGTGGCTCATACCTGTAATCCCAGCACTTTGGGAGGCTGAGACAGGCGGATCACCTGAGGTCAGGAGTTCAAGACCAGCCTGGCCAACATGGTGAAACCTCGTCTCTACTAAAAATACAAAAAAAAATTGCCAGGCGTGGTAGTGGGTGCCTGTAATCCCTGCTGCTCAGAAGGCTGAGGCAGGAGAATCGCCTGAACCCAAGAGGCGGAGGTTGCAGTAAGCAGAGAATGCACCATTGCACTCCAGCCTGGGCGACAAGAATGAAACTCCATCTCAAAAAAAAAAAAATAAAATAAAAATAAAACCTAAGATGTGATATAAATACCAAGTTATTTTGTTTTGTTTGTTTTAAACAGGGTCTCACTCTGTTTCCCAGGCTGGAATGCAGTGGCACTATCACGGTTCACTGCAGCCTCAACCTCTCCCAGGCTCTCCTCCACCTCAGCCTCCTGAAGTAGCTGGGACCACAAGCGCTTACCACTAAAAAATTGTTAATTGTTGTACTTTTTGTAGAGATGGGGTTTTTGTCATATTGCCCAGGCTAGTCTCGAACTCCTGGGCTCAATGAGTCTGCCCGCCTCAGTCTCCCAAAGTGCTCAGCCACTGCACCTGGCCATAAATACCAAGTATTGCTATTAATCATGTCTCTTCTTGAGGCTAATAGTTCGTTTCTATTTCCTCTCCATTCTTTATGGTGTCAAACACGAGAGGCACTCTCTGCTAACTGCTGGTCACTGTGCCTCCACAACTCTGGTTTTCAGCCTCTCCCCATGGCTCAGTCCCTTTTGGAACTTTGTAACCCATGGTTGTGTGAAATTCCAGAAGGCCAAACAGCATCTTTGGAGGAAGATGGTCTGTCAGTCTTTGTTTGGAGAGACCTTCTGTATTAGTTTTCTATCACTGCCTAAACAAATTACCCCAAACTTAGTGACTGAAAACAACACAAATGTATTGTCTCACAGTTCCGTAATTCAGAAGTCAAAAATGGTCTCCCTAATAAAATCAAGGTGTCAGCAGGGCTGCATTCTTTTCTGGAGGCTCTAGGGGATAATCCGTTCCCTCGTCCTTTTAAGTTTCTAGAGGCCATTTGCATTCCTTGGCTCATGGCCTTCTTCCTCCATCTTCAAAACCTGCAACCGCAGCTTGAGTTCTTTTCACCTCATCAACCATCTCTCTGGTTGACTTCTGCCTCCTGCACCTTCTATTAAGGACCCTTGTGATTACACTGGGTCCACCTGGATAACCCAGAATGCTCTCCCTGTGTTAAGATCTGCAAACTAGCAACCTTAATTCCCTTTGCAACTTTATCTCACTTGCCATGTAACATAACAGAGGACAGGTTTTGAGGATTATGATGTGAACATTTTGGGGGACCATCATTTTGCCTACCATACCCTCCACAAAGAAAACTCCAGGGAGCTTTGCCCCTGCTTTGTCTCTCTGTCTTGCAGGACCTAACTGATCCTCTAAATCATGCACCGTCTATCACAATATGATAATTGTAATAATCACAATTGGGAGGCCTTTCATGATAATATTTTTCTTCTGGTCTAAATCTGATTCTGTTCCATGCTTAAAGATTTATTTGTAGCTAAATACAATGACTGTTAACTAAAAATTCTTAAAGAAATAATGATCTTGGCCGGGTATGCTGGCTCACGCCTATAATCCTAGTACTTTGGGAGGCCGAGGTGGGTGGATCATGAGTTCAGGAGTTTAAGACCAGCCTGGCCAACATGGTGAAACTCTCTCTCTACTAAAAATACAAAAATTAGCCGGGTGTGGTGGCAGTCACCTGTAATCCCAGCTACTTGGGAGGCTGAGGCAGAGAAAAAAAGAAATAATGATCCCAGGAAATCCTTTCCAGTATGGGGGAAAAGAAGGTTTATCATCAACCATTCACTTTTATAAATGATATGAATGTCCATTTCTTTTTTTCTTCAAGTCAGAGTCTCACTCTTCTGTCGCCCAGGCTAGAGTGCAGTGGCCCAAGCACAGCTCACAGTAGCCTCAATGTCCCATGCTCTAGCAATCCTCCTACTTTAGCCTCCCCAGTAGCTGGGACTACAGGCATATACCACCATGTCCAGCTAATTTTCTTATTTATTTATTATTATTTTTTTTTTAAAGAGAGGGTCTTACTATGTTGCCCAGGCTAGTCTCAAACTTCTGGGCTCAAGTGATCCTCCTGCCTCAGCCTCCCAAAGTGCCAGGATTACAGGCATGAGCCACCACACCTGACTGAATGTGTATTTTATTTCTGAAACGAAACCACACCACATGATTGTTACCAATATGTTTCTGTGTTTTTTAGCTGGGTATACCTGTAATACCTGTAGTCCCAGCTATTCAGGAGGCTGAGATGGGAGGATCACTTGAGCCCAGGAGTTTGAGGCTGCAACGAGCGATGATTGTGCCACTGACTGCATGACAGAGTGAGACCCTGTCTAAAAGAAAAAAAAAAAAGTTTCTATTTTTTTTAACAGAACCCCAACAGTGGTGTTTTCATTTTAGATCCGATTGATGATTAATGGACAGCAGAGCATGTCTTAAGAAAGACAGGTGAAAAATATCAGGTTGCAAAGCAAAGCATGTAAATATACCAAAGCCAGAATTTTTTTATTTTTTTAAGGGGTAAAAGGCCATGAGTACTATTTTAGGAGTACCAAAAGTTCAAACGTTGTAGTTGGAAATGGATAAAACCTCAATGCCTTTGAATTTTACACTGAAATTTAGTATTTCTATCTTTTAAGTTCTTTTATCTCAAGGTATATAAATGTGCTGAAAATAAGTATGTCAAAATCTTGAGTTGTGTTGTTTTTGTGTTTTTGTTTTTTTTGAGACAGAGTTTCACTCTTGTTGCCCAGGCTGGAGTGCAATGGCATGATCTCGGCTCACCACAACCTCCACCCTCCAGGTTCAAGCAATTCTCCTGCCTCAGCCTCCTAAATAGCTGGGATTACAGGTGCCCGCCACCACGCCCGGCTAATTTTGTATTTTTAGTAGAGACAGGGTTTCTCCGTGTTGGTCAGGCTAGTCTCCAACTGCCAACCTCAAGTGATCTGCCCACCTTGGCCTCCCAAAGTGCTAGGATTACAGGCATGAGCCACCGTGTCCGGCAAGCATTAAAAATTTTGTTAAAAATTTCAGCATTAAAAAATTTGTTAATGGTTGAGCCTAATTTTCTAGTGGGTAGGTGGCTAGCTTTAGTACCTGATTGAAAGAAAACAGCTTGAAAAACAGGAGAGGCTAGCACTATATTGTTTTATGACTTTGGGCAGGAGACTCAAGAGAAGGAAAGTAGAGAGCTGAACAGGTATTGAGCATCTATTATTGCCAAGCACTGTGTTTGCATACATTATTTCACTGAGTTTTTACAACATTTCCTGTGGATCGCCATTGTTACACTTTAAAGATGAGGAAATTGAAGCTCTGAGATGTTAACAGACTCTCCCACAATCACACAGCTAAAGGGTAACGGCACTGGGATTAGAGTCCAGTACTGCCTAACTGCAAAACCCATGCATAGGCCCTCCACCCCCCTCAGCTGCTCTTGCCTTGAGGGAGTTCAGTCAGATAATCTCTGATGCCCCTCAAGTTCTACCTGCATGGCCTTTGTGGTTGGGAGGAGAAAGGGGAATCAGGGCAGGGTCTCCGGCACTGTGCTAGGCGGTCTTCTCCTGAGTGGGAAAGCACTGAAACCATGTGTCCTGTCGGAGCTGTACTGACTCCCCGTCCCCTGAAAGGAGGCTGCTGCTACTGGCAACACCGCAACAGACGATGGGACTCCCAGGCCCACAGCCCTCAAAAGGAAGTGAGTCTTCTCACTCTCCTTTGCAGGGCCACTTTTTATACATTTGATTTCCAAAATCAAATCCATCAACATTTACTGTTGAGAATTTTATTGTGCCCAACACTGAGTTAAATGGTATTGTGAGGCTCTATACACGACAGCAAGGAAGTATAAGATATGGTCTGTATTCTCAGCAACTTACAACTAGCTGGGAGACCACAACACACAAAGCAATTTTTAAAGGACACTATAATGCAGGACTGAATTGTGTAGTCCAGATAATATGTACTACCGGAGTGCAGAGAAATGGGAGTTCAGTGGAGGCTACAGTACCCGTGAGAACTGGAGCAGGCACAGTGTTATTCACCTTGCATTCTTGACTAGTCTTTCTTGGCCTTCTCTGTAATTGTGAAATCCTGGTATGACTCTTTCGCATAGTTCAAACATTCTCTGCTTTGCAGGCTGCAGTGATGTCCTTCATATCACGTCATCTGAATGCCACTTCATCTTTATTGGCATGTATTGCATGGGAGGAATAAAACCCCAATGGTATGCAAACACCGTCATGGAGACTTGCTTCAAGCCATGGGAAGTTTCATGCAAAACCAGTTTCTCTGTAGGGCAAATGTTGTGTAAAAGTGCAAGAAGTTTGAGAAACCAGTTAAAGACAAAGCCTGTCACAGCAAGAATGAGATTTGAATGGGGACACTTTCCTGTCTGTGTCAGGGATGGTCTGATGGCCTACTTCCAGCCCCTCACCTCTGCGGCCCCTGTGCTTAAGCACTTCTCTGACAACATGGCCCAGAGACCAAAGGATCTCGTCCAAGGTAGCAGGAACTTCTTATTCCCAAACCCTCTGCCCATTCTCATAGGCCACTCTTTTAATAAGAGGCTGCAGACCCAAAAAATTATTGTAGAATGTTGGATCTAATAGATTTAATAGTCACTACATATTTACTGCATGTTCTGAAACAAGGCTGGATTGAGGAATGTTTTCATTTTAGTTGAAGACACAAAATGAATATACAGGAAACAGCAGCTAAGTGTACCTGACAGATTAATGGCATCAAGTGCTAAGCCAAGGGTAATTGGTTCAGAAAAATGAGACATTGATAAGTACAGAAGTAATGAGGGAAAGTGTCACCAAGCCAAGGTTTAGGAGATACCTTAAAGAATGGAAAGAATCTGGATTGGCAGGAAAGAGAAATTATGACATTCTAGAAATTATATAGCACCTAATATTTCCTGTGATGAATTATAAATTATAGTAGGAAACCATTATCAAAGGCAGGAAAAGTGAAAGATATATTCATGGAAAACCAAAGCAGTCAGCCTGTCTGGAGGAAGGGTGGCATAAGAATGTACATAGCAAAAATTAGTGGGAAGTAAGATCATCCGAATAAGATGAATTCATCAACATACTTAGGCTGGGCGCGGTGGCTCACACCTATAATCCCAGCCCTTTGGGAGGCTGAGGTGGGCGGATCGCTTGAGCCCAAAAATTCAAGACCAGCCTGAGAAACATGGTGAGACCCTTTCTCTACAAAAAAAGACAAAAAAAAAATGGCCGGGCGCGGTGGTTCAAGCCTGTAATCCCAGCACTTTGGGAGGCCAAGACGGGTAGATCACGAGGTCAGGAGATCGAGACCAGCCTGGCTAACACTGGGCAACCCCATCTCTACTAAAAATACAAAAAATTAGCCGGGGCGTGTTGACCGGCACCTGTCGTCCCAGCTGCTAGAGAGGCTGAGACAGGCAGGAGAATGGCGTGAACCCAGGAGGCGGAGCTTGCAGTGAGCCGAGATGGCACCACTGCACTCCAGCCTGGGCAACAGAGCCAGACTCTGTCTCAAAAAAAGAAAAAAAGAAACAAACAAAAACATTTAGCGGGGTGTGGAGATGTGTGCCTGTAGTCCCAGCTACTTGGGAGGCTGAGGTGGAAGGATAGCTTGAGCCTGGGAGGTCGAGGCTGCAGTGAGCTATGATCCCTGCACACTGGTGTTGGTGTCAGAGTGAGACGCTGTCTCACAGAAACAAACTTACCAAACATATATCAAGTGCTGATTATACTCGGTCTCTTGCTGCGTAATTATAATAGTTTAAACCTATTAAAGCTTACAATATGCCTTGCACTGTGTTAAAGTGCTTTACATATATTATCTCATTTAATTGTCACTACAGACTTATGAGGTATATGCTACCTCATAGGTAGTGTATCCATTTTACAGATGAAAGTGATGAAACCCAGAGAGACTAAGGAACTTGCTTCAGGTCACATAGTTACTGGGTGAGAAAGCCTGGTATTGAACCAAGTAAGTCAGCCCAAACATGGGTTCTCAGCACAATGCTAAACTGCCTCCACACATATTACTACAATCTCATAAACTTCCCTATGACATAGGTATTACGACCCCAGTTTTGCAAGCCGGGATTCAAGGTTTCAAGAGTCAGTGAATTGCCCAAGGTCATTCTGCTGAGTACAGGTCTAGGATTTGAAAGCAGATCCACTAACTCCAAGTCCATTAAACTTCCCATTACAATATAGCCACCTGGCAGAAATATTTCCTCTAATATGGGATCAGATTAGAGGAAATTTTGACAACAAAGAAGAACAAGAAGTCTGTATGAATAGAGAAGAACTTCAGGGTTTTGAATAGACATGATTTGATTAATGAAGGTACTCTAGGTCTGGCCTCAGTCTTTCACAGGGAATTGAATCAGGGAAAGGCTAGACATGAACACTAGATGATATTAGAGGAAGTAAGGACCTAGAAATGGGCATAGGAGAGAGGGAAGGACAGAAACAAGATCAATATTTGAAGGAAAGCCTGATTGTTCTAGGGGCTGAACAGCTGAGAGTGATGAAAGAGGAGATCAAATCAAAGAGGAATTTGCTTCTCTCTATCTAAATAATTTCATGGACTATTGACAGGGACTGACAGTTTATATGAGCTGCGGGTTTGTGGCAAAAAAAAAAAAAAGAAGGTTGTTTTTGGACATGTTGCAATCTGCTTGGCAGAACAATGACCTGCACATTCCAGAGCAAATGGCCAGTAGGCAGTCAGGGACATGGGATTGGAGCTCAGGTAGAGAGCAGAAGCTGTCAATCATATCTGACAAATAAGTTCTGCAAGGACCACTGAAGGGGCAGACAAGTCACATCCCAAGAAAATAGGGTTTTTTTAATAGTCACAATGAGCCAGGAGTCAGCAGAGAACCAAAATACACTATAATGAAAGAGATCAGGCCCAAGGGCAAGCCACAGGTCAAGATGAGTAGTTAGGGACAACGCAGAGATAAAAATTAAAGGAACACAGCAGCAAATCTGATCTCATCAATATCAAGGATAAATGACCACAGAATAATCTTCTGTCCTGTATTTTGGGGTATTCCCCTATTGCAGGAGCTAAATCCACTTAACTGGATGAAGCCCTCAGAATGACCCTGCAGAACAACCAGGAATCTTCCTAGCAGGGAGTACACAGTCTACATTAGCACAGGGAGAGAACAGAAGTTATCAAAAAGGGCCTCTCCACTGAATTGTACATGTAAAAATGGCTAAAATGGTAAATGACATTTATGTAGATTTTACCAAAATTTAAAAGGGAGTGTATCTCTTGAAAAGATAAACATCTATGGATTCCCCCAAAATCTCCAAAAGTTTACCTAATGACCATCTCCTGGACTTCCCCTGTTTGTCAAAGATATTGATTTCCTTGCTCAAGTTGGTGGCTATGGTGCTAAATGGATGAAGGTACTTATGAAACCATGGAGGCTGCAGCTACCTGGTGCCCTTGTCCCTTCCAGTCTAGGAAGAGAATGGGATAGTCAGTTGTGGTCAGTTTGCTGTGGAAACCCCTCTTCTGGCCTTTCTGCTCCCTCTATCCTTTTTTCAGAACTTTGAGAACATGATACATTGGCCAAAGCC
Source organism: Macaca thibetana thibetana (assembly GCF_024542745.1). NCBI lineage: Eukaryota > Metazoa > Chordata > Mammalia > Primates > Cercopithecidae > Macaca > Macaca thibetana. Next base: position 12,758,485 of record NC_065588.1, read on the forward strand.
CCACCCTCTGTGACCTCTTCTGCTTGACACAATTAAGAAAATGAGCCATAGAACAACTCAGCCAACACCTGGAAGGGACTTACCTGAGACAGGAACCTGGAAGTCCTGTAACTTCAGTCCTTGCTCACTGCCATGTGCATATGCCCTTAGAATCCTAGGATCCTCCTTCTGACTTTACAGAGATCACCTCCAAACCTATACCCAATTCCTTTCCTGATCAATACATAACATGTTCTTAGTTCAGGGGGCCCTCACAAACCAGGGCAACCCAAAGGTGCTCAGCTCCTACACTCTTGGAAGTAGCAAGGTGGGGCTCCTCTTCATCTTGTAAGTGAGGAAACGGGGGCCCAGGATTGGTTCAATGGCTTGCTCATGGGCATATACCTGGCTAAATGCAGAAGGGGAAGGAGATGCAGGCCTTCTGATCCAGTCTCCAAACTTCTGTTAGCTAGACAAAGAGATCCCAGCTGAAATATTTGAAATGCTATTTTTACTGAAGCTTTGCTTTTCCCCAGATTTAGTCTCTTTTACTGCCTTTTTCTCAAAACATGTTTAAAATGCTTGGAAATACCAATTAGGGGTCTAAAATAGAATGATAACTGCACTGATCAATTGGGGAAGCTCACTGGTTACCCACAAAACCATCACAGACCGCCTATTATGCTGTGGCTAAAACTTGGACCCACGCCTTCCCGCAGCGTCGTACAGCAGAGCACTCTAGTCCCTCCTATCATTGCCCCATGTTGGCCTTGATGTCTGCCTCTGAAATCCTTGATTACCAATGTCAACAGGCAGTTGGCCAACTTAGGAGGGGCCCTCCAAGGCTATACCAAGATAGAAGAATGACAGTACAGCTCATCATAAACATATTTATCAGGCAAACGTCGGGAAAAACTGGTTTCTCAGGCTTGCCACCTGAAGCAAAATAGTTCTGTGTGAAGCTTGACATGGTGTATATCTGTGGGTCAGGTCAACACATACACAGAAAAAGAATCTTTTTTGTTTTCTCTTTGGAGATTATCCAAGCTATAAAGTTAACCAGAGAAATGAATTACCTGTTTTCATCAAGCCTATGTTTCTTTCCCATGGTCATTTTCTGGAAATGCAAGAATTCAAGTTTAGAACTTCTAAGTCACAGACTCATATACTCATAAAATAGTAGCACTGTATGGGACCTGGAAATTATCTAATCTAGAGTTTAATTTTGCAGATAAGAAAGCTGAAGTTTCCCGTTACTAAATGAATATTGTACTTCAATGCAGGCAGAGATTGCACTCATTTCTTTACAAGCTAAAATTACACTGTTGGCTCCCATGGCACTGGCAGTTAGCCTAAATAAAACCCATAATATTTTTCATATAAACTGCTCAGCTAGATTTTCCACATTCCAGGTTTATACAATCAACTTCTTAAAATTTTGTTCAGGAGTTTACATTTTCCCTTTCTAATTTTACTAGTTTAAACTCTATATGCCAGTCTATGATTTGAATGCTGGCCCTGTCTTAAGCTTTATAAGTATTTGAGAAAGGGAAAGATCATTTGCTAGTGTGCACTTTACAGTGTACCTGTCATCTCTTATTTATTTATTTATTTATTATGTTTTGAGACAAGGTCTCACTCTGTCACCCAGGCTGGAGTGCAGTGGCACCATCACAGCTCGCCATAGCTTCGACCTCCTGGGCTCAAACCATTCTCTTGTCTCACCCTCCCGAGCAGCTGGGACCACAGGCACATGCCACCATGCATGTAGAAAAATTTTAAACATTTCTAAAATGTTGCCCAGGCTGGTCTGAAACTCCTGGGCTCAGGTGATCCTCCCACCTCAGCCTCCCAAAGTGCTGGCATAACAGGCATGAGCCACAGGCTCCCCTGCAACTTCACTTCTTGCTCACTGCCCTGTGCATATGGCCTTAGAGTCCCAGGATCCTCCTTCTGACTTTATAGAGATCACTTCCAAGTCTATATCTAGTTCCTTACCTGATCAATATATAACATGTTCTTAGGTCAGGGGGCTTCCACAACGCAGGACAACCCAAAGGTGCTCCTGCACTTAGCTATTAGGACAATAGCTAAGTTGTCCTAAATAAAATGCTATTTATGAAAAGCATTAACTTAGGATTCCCCCACCTAGTTTTGTCCTGATTTAATTCCTCAAGGAGGTTTGGTAACTTTTCCTCCCTTCTTACATGAAAGAGCTCTAAAGGGGCCTTTCCTCTCTAAGGGAGAAGAAACTTCTCATAGCTTGTCTCCTACCAGAAGTAGGAGTGACTGGGGTAATGTGGTAAAAGGCTACTATCTAAACTCCAGAGTCAGAAGAATCCTTTCTTTTTTGCTTTTCTTTTTTCTTTCTTTTTTTTTTTTTTTTTTTTTTGAGACAGTCTTGCTGTGAGACCCAGGCTGGAATGCAAATGATGCTATCTCGGCACTCACTGCAACCTCTGCCTCCCAGGTTCAAGCAATTCTCCTTCCCCAAGCTCCTGAGTAGCTGGGACTACAGGCACACACCACCACGCCCAGCTAATTTTTGTGTATTTTTAGTAGAGACGGGGTTTCACCATATTGGCCAGGCTGGTCTCGAACTCACGACCTCAAGTGATGTGCCTGCCTCGACTTTCCAAAGTGCTGGGATTACAGGCGTGATCCACCATGCCCCGCCAAGAATCCTTTCTTATGTCCATGTTGATGAATAGGTTAGTAGTTTATCTTTCATCAGCTATGAAAATTGCAGGAGTCAAGAAATTTAGGAGTAGGGAGGAAAGAAAAGAAAGATTTCCTAATCTCTTCGTACTCAAAAGGATATCTGCTATATGAAAAAGGAGAGTTGAGTGAAATATCTGTGATTACTTTATATATTGTAAGTAGCCTAGAAACCTAAGAATTATCCCTGACTTCTTCCTTCCCTTCACCCCCCATATCTAATAATAAGAATAACTAACACTTATCAAGTACTTACTGTATGCCAGGTACTGTGCTGAGCATTTTATAAGCCTGATTAATAGAATCCGAAAAACAATTATGATTTTAAGATGAGAAGATTGGCACTTTTAAGAGATTACATTACTTGCTTGATTTCATATATCAAGGATGGATGGAGTCAGATTACCACCTAAATTATTGTGACTCCAGAGCCCAAAAGCTTACTCACAATAAATATTAGTCCAGGTCCTCTAGGAGAGCCATCAGACCGTGATATAGCTGTGTCCCTTATGAGACACAGAAGGAAGAATGAAAGGAAAAACAAAAGGGAGAAAGATGTTGGGTAGAAGGAAGGACAAAAGAAGGTTGGTGGGTTGTGGGGAAGGAAGGTTAAGTAGAAAGTTGGTGGGTTGTGTGGAAGGAAGGTTAGGTGGAGGGTTGTTGGGTTGTACAGAAGGAAGGTTAGGTGGAGGGTTGGTGGGTTGTGCAGAAGGAAGGTTAGGTGGAGGTTGGTGGGTTGTGCTGAAGAGAGGTTAGGAGGAGGGTTGCTGGGTTGTGTGGAAGGAAGGTTAGGTGGAGGGTTGGTGGGTTGTGTGGAAGGTTGGTGGGTTGTGTGGAAGGAAGGTTAGGTGGAGGGTTGGTGGGTTGTGTGGAAGGTTGGTGGGTTTTGTGGAAGGAAGGTTAGGAGGAAGATTGGTGGGTTGTGTGGAAGGAAGGTTAGGTGGAGGGTTGGTGGGTTGTGTGGAAGATTGGTGGGTTGTGTGGAAGGAAGGTTAGGTGGAGGGTTGGTGGGTTGTGTGGAAGGTTGGTGGGTTGTGTGGAAGGAAGGTTAGGTGGAGGGTTGGAGGGTAGGTGGAGGGTTGGTGGGTTGTGTGAAAGGTTGGTGGGTTGTGTGGAAGGAAGGTTAGGTGGAGGGTTGGTGGGTTGTGTGGAAGGTTGGCGGGTTGTGTGGAAGGAAGGTTAGGTGGTGGGTTGGTGGGTTGTGTGGAAGGTTGGTGGGTTGTGTGGAAGGAAGGTTAGGTGGAGGGTTGGTGGGTTGTGTGGAAGGTTGGTGGGTTGTGTGGAAGGAAGGTTAGGTGGAAGGTTGGTGGGTTGTGTGGAAGGAAGATTAAGTGGAAGGTTGGTGGGTTGTGTGGAAGGAAAGTTAAATGCAAGATTGGTGGGTTAGGTGGAAGGTTGGTGGGTTGTGTGAAAGGAAGGTTAGGTGGAAGTTTGGTGGGTTGTGTGGAAGGAAGGTTAGGTGGAAGTTTGGTGGGTTGTGTGGAAGGAAGGTTAGGTGGAAGTTTGGTGTGTTGTGTGGAAGGAAGGTTGGGAGGAAGTTTAGTGGGTTGTGTGGAAGATTGGTAGGTTGTGTGGAAGATTGGTGGGTTGTGTGGAAGGTTGGTGGGTTGTGTGGAAGGAAGGTTGGGAGGAAGTTTAGTGGGTTGTGTGGAAGGAAAGTTAAGTGGAAGGTTGGTGGGTTGTGTGGAAGATTGGTAGGTTGTGTGGAAGATTGGTGGGTTGTGTGGAAGGTTGGTGGGTTGTGTGGAAGGTTGGTGGGTTGTGTGGAAGGAAGTTTGGGTGGAGGAATCTTAGACTGCAGTGCAGTATTAAGAAAGTTCAGCAAGGACAATGTAACATCTTGGAACTAAAGTTGCCCATCAGAGGGGTCCCACATTCCCCAGAAATGGGCCTGCCTGAATATTCCTGTTGCACTCAGTCATGAAGTAGCCTTCAAGAAGCATGATCTGAGCAAGAAGCCTTGATGGATTTCAGAATGCAGAATTTGGGGCTATAAGTCAATTATGACTCTCTGTGAGGTACACTTTCTTTGGTACCATCTTACATCAAACTGTCTCTTCAAGCAAATCTGCTAGCTTTGTCTTCAGCAAATGTCTCCATCTACTGCCCTAGTTCAAGCCTCTGTCACCATTCACCTAGACAATTCCAAAAAATGTTTTGTTTCCCTACTTCCAGTCCTAATACCCTTAAAATGATTTCCCACAATGCTACAAGGATGAACTTTATGATACATAAATGCAACTTTGTCATAACTCAGCTTAAGAATCTAGGTGGAGGCCAGGCAGGGTGGCTCATGCCTGTAATCCCAGCACTTTGGGAGGCTGAGGTGGGCGGACTGCCTGAGATCAGGAGTTCGAGACAGCCTGGCTAACCCCATGGTGAAACCCTGTCTCTAGTAAAAATACAAAAATTAGCCGGGCATGGTGGCACACGCCTGTAGTCCCAGCTACTCAGGAGGCTGAGGCAGGAGAATCGCTTCAATCTGGGAGGCGGAGTTTGCAATGCGCCAAGATTGCGCCACTGCACTCCAGCCTGGGTGACAGAGTGAAACTCCATCTCGAAAAAAAAGAAGCAGCTAGGTGGAGATGTCTTTTTGTCAATCTGATAACGGGTACGATGATCCTTTAGCATATGTATGACAAGAATCTTACCAGCTTTCATTAACAAAGCTAATTTCAAAATCGCCTCATATTCTTATTGGTAAGGTCATCATTATGATATTTATATAAGCAGCTATCCCAGTTACCATGTGTCATTTATCTGCTTAAAAGCCTACAAATATTTACTAGGATAACACCTAAGCTTTTGATCACAATAAACTAGGACTCCCAGCACCCAGCCACTTTCTACTTCTCCAGTATTATCCCTGCTACTCCTTTCCTGGCATTTAGTACTCCAAAAACACAGTACCGAACTGTCTGTAGCTTCTGCTATGTTGTACACATCGTCCTCACGTCTTTGTTTATACTCTTCCCTCTACTGGGAATGCCATTGTCTATTTTCCTCCTCCCCTCCTTTCTGTGCCTATTTGAATCTCGTTTTAGACTCAGCTCAGCTACCAGCAGCCTTCCAAGACTCCAATATACCAATTCAAAGATCATTTAGTCCAAGCTCTGTCCCAATTCAGGAATCCTATGTAAAGCATTCAGGCAGAAGGTAATCCAAGGAAGAGCTCACAGTATCACAAGGCAACCAGCTATATCTTTGGACTGTGCTCATGGTCACATAAACCAATGACAGCCACTTCCCATTGTGTTTTATCAGGGAGTCTATCAGTTCCTGTTTCTCCATCTTTTCCGGGTGCAGTGGTTAGAATAATACTCACCTGCAGCTTTAAGATGACTGGAGAGTTAGAAGTTGGGAGGCTGACTGAGAAATTCTCTTAGCAAATCCTATAGAGGTGGACCAAGTGTGGTGGCTCATACCTGTAATCCCAGCACTTTGGGAGGCTGAGGCAGGTAGATCGCATGAGGTCAGGAGTTCAACACCAGCCTGGCCAAAAATGGTGAAACCTCGTCTCTACTAAAAAAAAAAATACAAAAATTAGCTGGGTATGGTGGTACATGCCTGTAATCCCAGCTACTTGGGAGGCTGAGGCACAAGAATCACTTGAAACTGGGAGATGGAGGTTGCAGTGAGTGGAGATTGCACCACTGCACTCCAGCCTAGGCAACAGAGCAAGACTCTGTCTCAAAAACAAACAAACAAAAAAATCCTATAGAGATGATCTCCTGCTTTGAACCTTCAGATCTTGGGTGGGAACAGAAGTGGGGAAGGTGAGGATGAGGAAGGATAGAGCTTGTCAACAAGCCATTGGTCAGGTCCTTCTGGTTGTAATGTCTGAACGTTCTAGCTTTTCATTTCTAAATTCCCTGCCTATGACTCACAGATGTTTCAAGGGGCCTTCAGAATGCCTGTGGACTTTAATATGTGAGAGGCATGGTCAGAGGGAAGGTGTAGTAGATGATAAATCATGAAAGGGTGAAAGAGATAAATCACGAAAGAGACGGAATCTCGCCCTGTCGCCCAGGCTGGAGTGCAGTGGCGCGACCTCGGCTCACTGCAAGCTCCGCCTCCCGGGTACACACCATTCTCCTGCCTCAGCCTCCCGAGTAGCTGGGACTACAGGTGCCCGCCACCATGCCCGGCTAAGTTTTTGTATTTTTAGTAGAGACGGGGTTTCACCATGTTAGCCAAGATGGTCTTAATCTCCTGACCTCATGATCCGCCCACCTCGGCCTCCCAAAGTGCTGGGATTATAGGCATGAGCCACTGCGCCCAGCCGGAGAAGGCTTTTTCTAAGTATGAAAACTTGGCAATATTTGTCTATAAAATCCAGAAGTTGTCATAAAGATTAATAAATATGACTATTTAAAAATGAGAACTTCTGAATTAAAAATTACAACTAACAAAGTCAAAGACAATTGACAATCTGGGAGAAAAGTGGGCAACACATACTATCTATATATGTTCTCATTCCTTTAGTATAGATGAAGCCTTCAGAAATCTGTAAGGTAGGCTGAGTGCAGTGGGTCATGCCTGTAATTCCAGCACTTAGGGAGGCCAAGGCGGGCGAATCAACTTGAGGGAGGCCGAGGCGGGTGAATCAACTTGAGGTCCGGAATTCAAGACCAGCCTGGCAAACATGGTGAAACCTGGTCTCTATTAAAAATACAAAAAGGAGTCAGGCGTGGTGATGGCGCACACCTGTAATCCCAGCTACTCTGGTGGCCAAGGCAGGAAAATCACTTGAGCCTGGGAGGCAGAGGTTGCAGTGAGCCAAGATCATGCCACTGCACTCCTGCCTGGGCCACAGAGCTAGACTCTGTCTGAAAAAAAAAGAAAGAAATATGTAAGGTAAAGCCAACTACCCATAAAAGAATAAGCAAAGGAGACCGGAAGCGGTGGCTCACACCTCTAATCCCAGCACTTTGGGAGGCCAAGGCAGGTGGATCATCTGAGTCAAGAGTTCAAGACCAGTCTGGTCAACATGGAGAAATCTTGTCTCTAGTAAAAACACAAAGTTAGCCAGGCGTGGTGGTGCATACCTGTAATCCCAGCTACTCAGGAGACTGAGGCAGAAGAATCACCTGAACCCGGGAGGCAGAGGTCGCGGTGAGCTGAGGTTGTGCCATTGCACTCCCGCTTGGGCCACAAGAGCTGGACACTCCGTTTCAAAAAAAAAAAAGAATGAGCAGAGGACATGAACTGGTACTTCTCAAAAAAAGAAATATGAATGCACCCAATGCACACATAAAAAGAAAACTCAATTTCACTGCTAATTCAAATAATGCAAATTAAGATAGCAATAAGATGCAATTTTTAACCAAATTGGCAAAGCTTTAAAAGTTTAATAACAAAACATGTTGATTGGCAAGCAGGGAAACACATTACCGGTGGAGGTATACATATTTATAATACTTTTGGAGGAAAATTTGGCAATATTTCTTTTAAAAAAATCCTTTTGGCCGGGCGCGGTGGCTCAAGCCTGTAATCCCAGCACTTTGGGAGGCCGAGACGGGCGGATCACGAGGTCAGAAGATCGAGACCATCCCGGCCTACACGGTGAAACCCCGTCTCTACTAAAAAATACAAAAAAAAAAACTAGCCGGGCGAGGTGGCAGGCGCCTGTAGTCCCAGCTACTCGGGAGGCTGAGGCAGGAGAATGGCATAAACCCAGGAGGCGGAGCTCGCAGTGAGCTGAGATCCGGTCACTGCACTCCAGCCTGGGCGACAGAGCGAGACTCCATCTCAAAAAAAAAAAAAAAAAAAAAAATCCTTTTAATTCTCAAAAAGGCAAGGTACTTCTATATAGAAGGGTACGCCCCACAGATGGAAAAATGGTGAGCCCACATTTGGACAAGGGAGGGGAGGGGTTCTTATCCCTAAGGCACTTGGCCCCTGCTGCTGTATCATTCCCCTATGGGCTAGGGTTAGACCGCACAGGCTAAACTAATTCTGATTGGCTAATTTAAACAGCATGACAGGGTGAGTGCTTTGGCGGGAGTCAGGGCAGAGCAGGTAGCAGGTAATCGGCATGAGTTAGGGTGGAGCAGGTGATCGGAATGAGTTAGGGTGGAGCAGGTGATCGGAATGAGTTAGGGTAGCGCAGGAGATTAGAATGATTTAGAGTGGAGTAGGTAATCGAAAAAGGTTGCTTTACAAGGAAGTTTAGTTTAAAATAGAAGGCAAAGAACTAAACAGCGCCTTTTTGTCTCTGTCTCTTCCTCTCTCTGCCTCTCTTTGATTCCCTCTTTTTCTGTCTCTTCCTTTCCCTCTTTGCCTCTCTGCCTCTCCTCTCTCTCCTCTAGGGTAGGGACCTGTGGGAGTGGAGCTACTCTCTCTTCCACTGAGAAGAAAGGAAAGGGGTTGTTTGTGTCAGGTTCAACCCTTGAAATTAGTGGAAGGCCCAACCCCTCAACACTAGGGATGTCTCACCTTGAAATTTGGTAATATTTCTAAAAAATGCAAGTGCAATATATACACTATGGAATATTATGCAGCCATAAAAAAGGATGAGTTCATGTCCTTTGTAGGGACATGGATGAAGCTGGAAACCATCATTCTGAGCAAACTGTCGCAAGGACAGAAAACCAAACACAGCATGTTCTCACTCATAGGTGGGAACTGAACAATGAGAACACTTGGACACAGGGTGGGGAGCATCACACACCGGGGCCTGTCGTGGGGTGGGGGGAAGGGGGAGGGATAGGATTAACAGATATACCTAATGTAAATGACGAGTTAATGGGTGCAGCACACCAACATGGCACATGTATACATATGTAACAAATCTGCATGTTGTGTACATGTACCCTAGAACTTAAAGTATAATAATAATAAAAAAAATTCAAGTGTAAATACTTTTAATCTAGAGGTTCCTCCTCTAGGAATCTGTTCTACAGATAAATTCACACAAGAACAGAAAGATGTATAATAAAGGTTGTATATTTCTGCATTAACTAGTAAAAATAAAAAGTAAAACGAAGTAAATTATGAAAGAAAGGAAAGAAAAGCAACAATGAAGGATGAAAATAGTGCTCTATACTGTGATATGGAATAATATCCAACATATAGTTAATTGAAAAAATGTAGAACAGTATGCATGATATAATACTATTTATATAAAAATGAAAGGGAGATACCTATACTCCTTGTAGTGCATAGAAAATTTTTAGACGGATATACAGTGGTTAACTCTGGAGAATGCATCAGAGAGATGGGGAAAATGTTTTTATTTTTTACCTTATGGCCTTTTTTTATTGTTTGGATGTTTTACTGCGGCCATGTATTACTTTTGAAACAAGCTACATTTTTAAAGCTACGTTTTTAACTTTCACAAATGAAAAGATAATTCCATCTGGTTCAGGAAAGTGTCTATAGAGAACGTGGAAGGTGTTTTTCTCATTTTGCCACTTTTTTTCTTTTTTTTTTTTTTTGAGAGCCTCTTACTCTGTCACCCAGGCTGGAGTGCAGTGGTGCTGTCATAGCTCACTGCAGCCTTGAACCCCTAAGCTCAGGTGATTCTCCCACCTCAGCCTCCCGAGTAGCTAGGACTACAGGCATACTCTACCACAGATGGCTAATTTTTAAGTTATTTTTTAAGAGACAGGGTTGCTATGTTGCCCAGACTGGTCTCGAAATCCTAGGCTCAAGCAACCCTCTTGTTTTGGCCTCTCAAAGTGTAGGGATTACAGGCTTGAACCACTGTGGCCAGCCCACCTTTATTTACTTTACTTTTCTTTTTTTTTTTTTTGAGACAGAGTCTCACTCGGTTGCCCAGGCTGGAGTGCAGTGGCACAATCTCAACTCACTGTAATCTCTGCTTCCCAGGTTCAAGCCATTCTCCTGGCTCAGCCTCCCAAGTAGCTGGGATTACAGGCGTGCACTAGAACGCTGGCCTACATATATATATATATATATATATATATATATATATATATATATATATATATATATTTTTTTTTTTTTTTTTTTTTTTTTTTTTTTTTTTTTTGCGACAGAGTCTCACTCTGTTACCCAGCCTGGAGTGCAGTGGCACGATCTCGGCTCACTGCAAGCTCCACCTCCCGGGTTCACACCATTCTCCTGTCAGTCTCCCAAGTAGCTGGCACTACAGGCACACGCTGCCATGCCCAGCTAATTTTTTGTATGTTTTTTAGTGATCCGCCCACCTCAGCCTCCCAAAGGCCTGGCTAATTTTTAAATTTTTTTTTTTAATATTTAGTAGAGACAGGGTTTCACCATGTTGGCCAGGCTGGTCTCGAACTCCTGACCTCAAGTGATCCACGCTGCTCAGCCTCCCAAAGGGATGGGATTACAGGCACGAGCCACCACGCCCAAAGCCCACCTTTCTCAAATAATATTTATTCAACTCTTCAAATAAGTGATAGGAGTCTAAATTCAATCTCACTATCATTCTATTTGCCCACCCATCAGTTCTTGGTAATATGTGTTAATAGGCATGGCCTGGGAAAACAAAGTGCACTGATAATTTTTAGTCTAACTGCTGTGTATCCATTACAGGTATCGCTCATCTTGCAAAATGGATATCGTTCGGCAAGATTGAAAATAAAAGACTTCTGACTGGGAGCGGTGGCTCACGCCTGTAATCCCAGCACTTTGGGAGCCGAGGCGGGCGATCACGAGGTCAGAAGATCTAGACCATCCTGGTAGATTTTAGTAGAGAAACCCCGTCTCTACTAAAATACAAAAAAATTAGCCGGGCGTGGTGGCAGGAGCCGGTAGTCCCAGCTACTCGGGAGGCTGAGGCAGGAGAATGGCATGAACCCGGGAGGCGGAGCTTGCAGTGAGCCGAGATCGCGCCACTGCACTCCAGTCTGGGCAACAGAGCGAGACTGCGTCTCAAAAAAAAAAAAAAAAGACTTCTCTAGAGTAAAATCTATGTCCTACTAATATTTCAGAAGTTAATGTTCTTTCCCAGATACAATAGATTGGATTAAAATTTTGATTGAAGAAGGGATTAAGATAATTTCTGGAACATATATTGGGCATTGCCATGTAGCTGCACTACGTATTTATGGGGACTTACCAACAGTTCTTTTGTCACTTGTTGCATGTATGTGACAGAAAGAACCTGGAGGGCAATGAAGTCAGGACACTTGACCTGTGGTCCTCCAGTCCCACCTCCATCTGACCAAGGGTGAGACACTTCTAAAGAGTTTTTGTTCAGTCATCAGATATCGGGAAGGGTTACTATATGGCAGGCCCTTACACTCAGTTATATTCAGTTCTGTATACCATACCACCATATAGCATATATTATGAGTGTGGTATAATCTAGTGTAATAAAATGTTAAAAAATAAAATAAACAAAATAATAAAATAAGAGGTATACAGAGCTGCCAACTGCATGTGAACAAGCCAGGTTCTCTCAGATTTGTCACTCTCCTGCTTAAACCTTCAGTAGCTCCCCAGTACCTTCAAAGTAAGTCCACATCCTAAGCTTGGCATTCAAGGTGCTTCATCATCTATCACCTGTCCACTTCTTTGGCTTCAGCTCTTGACACTGCTCTCATCTCTTGAGATGCCTACATTACTCTCAAATCTAGTTATTTGCAGTTCCCCCCACCCCCCCACCCCACCCTGCGTTGTTTCACTGAACTATGACTTTGCAAATGTTTCTTTTGCTGCCTGCTTAGAAAAACGTGTAGTCAGTGTTTGAGACCTGGCTCAGAAATCAGCCTTTCCGTAAAGGCTTGCCCTGGTTCCTCTCTATATTTTCTGAATACCTTTATTATCACACTTAATACACTATATTGAAGTTACTCGTTTACATTCTTAAGGAAGTATGGAAATGAAACGTAAAATAAATCCCCATTAGTGTGTAAGCTCCTTGAGGGCAGAGGCCCTATCTAGTTAATCTTTGCATTTCTAGTATATAGCACAGTGCCTGCTCAACACATTTTGTAAATGATAAAAGAATGAATTTGTTATACTATAGCTTGTATATAGTAGTATAACTACTATGTCTTTGTAGTTTGACATTTCTTAATATAGTGACAAATCCAGTAAAACCTGCATCTCTCCTAGATTCTATGTTATCTGTACCTCTGTCCTACAGGCACTACTCATAGCATTATAGTGAAGTTCCTGTAACAATTCGTTGATTTTAAAACATACTAAATCACCAAGCATATATCATTTATATCTTGACAGTGTACTTTAAAGCAGATGTTTCAGTTTTATTTCCTTCACATAGCTAGCATCTCTCCAGACAAGCTTAGATAGCAACCTGTTTTCTTCGGCAAATTGATTAATGGGGACATTACTCATATGCCTGGTTGTATGACATTTCCAATAACATTGTCATTTTGTTTATGGAGTGGTAGGTAAAAATATCCAGGAATTTACTACCAGTGGAGGAACCACCTGTTTGCTGGAAACATTAAAGAGGAAAAACTGGAGAGGCAGCTCTCTTGGAGAATGCTGAAAAGATCTAATTCCGTCACAAGCCTGCCTCACAGCAAACCAGCTCCCGGTGGCACCTGTGGAAACAGGAGAACAGCCTTGCCGTGCACCTTAGCACTTTGGCTGGGGACTGAGCTGCCCGGCGGGGACCTGCGAAACTGCAGAGGTAGCTCTTCTCATGCCTAAAGGGTAGCAGAGTAAAGGGGGTTGGGAAGAGCTGCCTAGCACCATGTCAGTGGCAACGAGTGGATTTAGGAGTAGGAACAAGGGAGAAAAGCATGAATGAGTGGAGGGCTGGGAAGGGGCAGGACATGGTGGAGGCACACTGGGGAGTGGGCAGGGACCCAACTGTATGGCAGCAAATTGGGCAGGTGTAATCAGCCTACACCTTCCACCTCACCTCAGAGACCTTACAGCATAGGGGGAGGAGGCGGTGACCATGAAGAGAAGGTATGATCTTGTCCTCTGGAAGCCATGGGCAGGAAGGTTACAAGCATGTATTTGGGCCTCACCTGCAGCAGCAAGAACAGAGCAGGTGAACGGGCACGTTCCATGCTGAGTGGGAGAGGAGGATATCTAAGGGAAACACACTAAAGGCTTGAAGTTTTCCAAGACAAAACAAAGCCAACCGCGGAAACCTTTAAGGATTAGGGAAAAGGATGCTCCCTCCATCCAAGAATTTTCTGTCTTAAAAAACAAAACAACAGAAATAACAGAACACAACACAAGAACCACGTGCTAAAAGGGGAAGGGGGAAGCTGTGGCAGAGGAGCTAAGTCCAGGCTGATGACCCGGGTGCTGAACACCGCGGGAAAAGATCAAGGTTTCTTGTGCAATCCTTCCCTGCATTTGCGTCAGCCAGCACAAGGCCATCTTGAACTGGCAGTAGTCAATTCAAGAAGCTTATGTGAAAGGCAGCATTACTTAAGGCAAAATGACTTTCTCTCCTACTTCCAGAGAAATATCTAGAGGCCAGGGCTTCCATGTAAAGCAAATCTATAAAATTCACAATGATATGTATGTTCTTCTGGTAAAATGTGGAAGGAGGGTGTCGCTACTTTCGTGTTTTAAATCTCATTATTGCGAGGGCAGTGGGAGTGTCAGGAGAGGCCATAGCTCTAAACTCTCAGGACTTTAAAATTCCTATGCTATACTATAAAATAATCCCAGTAACAGAATAGTTGTATAAACTCCCAGTTCTAATAATACTATTTTATTGGGGAAACAAGGTGTTTGTCTAAAGAGCTAATTTTTGAAAATTAAAGGAACGAAGAGCTTAGTCATTTGTGTGAAAAATATGTACATGCCTTCACCAAGTTCCTATATATCAGTGTGGTTATGTGTCCAAAAGCTTCCAGCAGAAGGCCCCAGAAAATATTGGGCGGCACCAAGTCCAAAACAGGAATGAAAACAGAATATTTATTTTGCTCAGATTAAAAACAAGCCCCACACAGGCTGGGCACAGTGGCTCATGCCTATAATCCTAGCACTTTGGTAGGTTGAGGTGGGTGGATCATCAGGTGAGGAGTTCGAGACCAGCCTGGCCAATATGGTGAAACTCCATCTCCAAAAATACAAAAATTAGCCAGGCAGGGTGGTGTGTGCCTGCAATCCCAGCTACTTGGAAGGCTGAGGCAGGATAATCGCTTGAACTCAGAAGGCAGAGGTTACAGTGAATTGAGATCGCGCCACTGCACTCCAGCCTGCGTGACAGAGCGACACTCCATCTCCAAAACAACAACAACAACAAAAAAAAAACAAGCAAACAAATAAGCAAAAAACTATCATTCACACACAAACGGAAGAGCTTGCTGAGGCAGCTTTGGTGACTGTCTCTTGAAAGGGGCGATGATGTCAGGAACTGTTCAGAAAAGGCCAGTTGGAACACTTTATGGGGGCTAGGTGTGGGGAAACATCTTTTTGAAACAGTGCCTTTCACCTCGAATAGGTAAAAGTTGAGAAATAGCATGATGTGAGTCTAGAAAAACCATAAACAGTAGATATAGAATCAACATGGGCTTGCTTATGAAATAAGGATGAAAGAATACTCTGAAACTTTTTCGAAATAAGCTTAGAATACATTTTTAAAGGACTATTTCATGGAGCAAGCAAAAAAAAAATCTTTTCTTTTTTTGATAATTTTATTCTTTCTATTTTTAAAAACCTTATAGCCTTCAGTTTCATCTCCAAAAAAAATTTTTTTTTTTTTTTTTTTTTTTTTTTGAGACAGAGTCTTACTCTGTCACCCAGGCTGGAGTGCAGTGGCATAATCTCAACTTACTAAAACCTCTGCCTTTCAGGCTCAAGCGATCCTCCCACCTCAGCCTCCAGAGTAGCTGGGACTATAGGAACATGCCACCAGGACTGGTTAATTTTTCCTATTAAAAAAAAATCTTGTTCAGGTGCAGTGGCTCACACCTGTAATCCCAGCACTTTGGGAGGTCGAGGCTGGTGGATCATGAGGTCAGGAGTTTGAGACCAGCCTGGCCAAGATGGTGAAACCCTGTCTCTACTAAAAATACAAAAAAAAATTAGCCAAGTGTAGTGGTGGGCACCTGTAATCCCAACTACTTGGGAGGCTGAGGCAGGAGAATTGCTTGAACCCCGGATGCGGAGGTTGCAGTGAGCGGACACCACGCCACTTGAACTCCAGCCTGGGCGACAGAGCGAGACTCCACCTCAAAAAAAAAAAAAAAAAAAAAAAAAAAAAAAAAAAAAAAGAGTCTTTACTGGGAGCCTGAGGTGAGAGGATCACTTGAGGCCAGGAGGTGGAGACCAGCCTGGGCAACATAGTGAGATTCCATTACCCAACCCCACCTCCTCTACAACTTTTTTTCTTTTTTTTTTAAATGCTAGGCATATTAGCCCAGCTACTTGTGAGACTGAGGCAGGAGGATCACTGAGGATCACTGAAGCCCAAGAGTTTGAGGTTACAGTAAACTATGATTGTGCCACTGCACTCCAGCCTAAACACATCTAGACACATCACAGAGCCAAAAGTGGCTACTAAGCAAAATTACGCTATCAAACTTTTAGGGATGGCCGAGCGCAGTGGCTCATGCCTGTAATCCTAGCACTTTGGGAGGCCAAGGCGGGTGGATCACCTGCGGTCGGGAGTTCAAGACCAGCCTGACCAACATGGAGAAATCCCCGTCTCTACTAAAAATACAAAATTAGCCGGACATGGTGACGCATGCCTGTAATCCTAGCTACTCGGGAGGCTGAGGCAGGAGAATTGCTTGAACCTGGGAGGTGGAGGTTGCATTGAGCCGAGATGCCCCATTGCACTCCAGCCTGGGCAACAAAAGCAAAACTCTGGCCGAGCAAGGTGGCCACGCCTGTAATCCCAGCACTTTGGGAGGCCGAGGCGGGCGGATCACGAGGTCAGGAGATTGAGACCATCCTGGTTAACACGGTGAAACCCCGTCTCTACTAAAAATACAAAAAATTAGCCAGGCGTGGCGGTGGGCGCCTGTAGTCCCAGCTACTCGGGAGGCTGAGGCAGGAGAATGGCGTGAACCTGGAAGGCGGAGCTTGCGTGAGCCGGGATCGCATCACTGCACTCCAGCCTGGGCCACAAAACAAGACTCTGTCTCAAAAAAAAAAAAAAAAAAAAAAGCGAAACTCCGTCTCAAAAAAAATGTGTATATATATATATATACACACAAAACATTAGCTACCACAACTATGCCCTCTAACAAAGAACTGTTGTTGGTGACAGAAATAGCATGTTAGACAGGTTAGATTCCAAGTGACAATACCTTCATTCCTACAAGAGATAATATTCACACAAACATTTTTGGAAACCATTAAGTGGTACTATTACTAAAAATTTTATAATTTATCGCAAAGTATTAGGTGTTATGTTGTTCATGTAACATTGAATTAACCAAAGAATGACATTAACTACCTTCAGATTTAAACAAATGTTTTGAAGAACAATTCTTTGTACAAGCAGAAAGATTTAAAGATGCAGCCTATGATGGAAATCTTTTTATACAGATGAAGGAAGCCTTTGAAAGTTAAAGGAGGCTGGGCGTGGTGGCTCATGCCTGTAATCCCAACATTTTGGGAGGCCGAGGGGGGCAGATCACCTAAGGTCAAGAGTTCGAGACCAGTCTGGCCAACATGGCGAAACCCTGTTTCTATTAAAAATACAAAAATTAGCTGGGCATGGTGGTGGGCACCTGTAATCCCTGCTACTCGGGAGGCTGAGGCAGGAGAATCGTTTGAACCCGGGAGGTGGGGGGTTGCAGTGAGCTGAGATCACACCACTGTACTCCAGCCTGGGCAACAGAGTGAGACTCTGTCTCAAAAAAAAAAAAAAAAAAGTTAAAGGAATTGAAAATATGCCTTAAAATATGTAGATTATATAAATTAATCAAAAAATGAATAAAGATATGTGCCTACTATATGATCCCAAACAGAAAAATCAGAATATCCATAGTATTATAAAGCAAGCCAAAAGAAAAAGATATTTACGTCTAGCAATAGACAGTATGTAACTTAGAGTCAAGAAATATTGGGCCGGGTGTGATGGCTCACACCTGTAATCCCAGCACTTTGGGAGGCTGAGGTGGGTGAATCACCTGAGGTCAGGAGTTCAAGACCAACCTGGTTGGCCAACATGGCGAAACCCTGTCTCTACTAAAAATACAAAAATTCGCCAGGTGTGGTGGCACACACCGGTAATCCCAGCTACTCAGGAGGCTGAGGCAGGAGAATTGCTTGAACCTGGGAGGCAGAGGTTGCAGTGAGCTGAGACCGTGCCACTGCACTCTAGCCTGGGGGACAGAGCAAGACTCTGTATCAAAAAAAAAAAAAAAAAAAAAGAAAGAAAGAAAGAAAAAAAGAAAAAAGAAAATAAAAGAAATGTTGTTAGCACTTAAATCCCCATAAATATTTGTGGCTTTTTGAAAATATCTTTATGGTCATAAGTAGGTTTGATAGCATTTCAATAGTAAATTTGCTTGTATTTTTTTCTTAGAAATGGGGAAGATTGAAGCAAAAAATGGAACAGTTAAGGCTACTTATGAGGTAAGAAATGGTTCCCCTGCTACTCTTGTGAAGTTTCCAGGTACCAAAAGCATACCTCCTCCTAATGACCCAGGGTTCCAATCTTTTCTCCCTTAAAAATACAAGATTCAGAAAAGCAGCCATGTCGGATTTCCATTCAACAAAAACGCTGGGTTTACCAACTTTACACTGGAAACAACAAGCTCAAAAGTGGACTCTGAAACCTGCTTTTTTAAAAAAGGGTTTCAAGCGATAAGTGTTAACATGTGCCACAGCAAGTTTAGACATCTGCAGGTCTGATGCAGACATCTCCTGAGGGTTTACCCAACAGACACACACAGGGCCAGGCACCTTTTCTTCTTCAGCAGCAGAAGAAAAATGTGCTCTTTATTGCCAAAAATAAACACTTTTTAAAAGACTACTTCTGTTTATCAATAAATATCCCTCCTTTCTGTAGTGGATCTCTGGTTTTCTCCAGGCTGCCTGATTAACTGCTGTGGGTATGTTCCTAACTGGAGACAGTGCCGAGGGGTCAGGGCCAGAGCCTTCATTAAGGAGTAATGAAATACTCCTCCTGTGTACGTGGGAGGTGCCCTTGTTCCTGCCGGCCGCTGCCACCACAACCGCCACCGCCACCACCACCACCACCACCACCAAACTAAAGATCAGGCTCTTGGTGGTGAAGGGGTTCATAACTGCTGGGTAGAGAAAGGAATATTGTCTTAATTGGCGAGGAGGGGACAGCCAGAGTCTAATGCTATTCCCAGGTTACTTCTCAAATTAGGGACACCTGGGAATTTGAAGTGCTAGTGACCCTGGGGAAAGGACTGGAAGGATTTATAAGCCCCTTGAATGAATGCTGTGTCACTCAATCCTAACACCAGAAATCTAAGGTACAACTGAAAACTACTCCTTTTGGACAGAAAGGAACAGAAGAGAGAATTCGTTTTGTTTTTTCAGGTTTTTTTGTTTCTTTGTTTGTTTTTTGTTTTTTTGAGATGGAGGCTCGCTCTGTCACCCAGGCTGGAGTGCAGTGGTGCAGTCTCGGCTCACTGCAAGCTCCGCCTCCCAGGTTCATGCCATTCTCCTGCCTCAGCCTCCTGAGTAGCTGGGACTACAGGCACCCGCCACCTCGCCCAGCTAATTTTTGTATTTTTAGTAGAGACAGGGTTTCACCGTGTTAGCCAGGATGCTCTTGATCTCCTGACCTCATGATCTGCCCACCTCGGCCTCCCAAAGTGCTGGGATTACAGGCGTGAACCACCGTGCCCGACCAAGAATTGTTAAAGAAGGTACCTGACTGTACTTTCTTCAGCTCTCTGCTACCTCCCCGACCCTAACCCCCACAGGTATCCAGTGTCTACTTGCTGCTCTTCAAATATTGAAAGCCCAACCACAGCAATCAGATCTATCCAGATCTTCCCTGTCTTATAATGTCTATCCTCCAAAACCATATATTCCTCTTTTCTCCCCCTCGTAAACCCTGTGTTAAATTAATATTTAGGGAGCAGGTAAGAGAAAAAAAAGCATATCCATACTAAAGTGTAAATGACTAATAGGGATGCTTGGAAAGCCCTCTCTTACAAAGGGTTGCTCAGTTTTAAACAGTTGCTTATTGGCCAAATAAATACATTTTCTATTATTTCTTCAAATAAGGGCACATTTTATTCTTTCTCACTGGGTGAGGGATGTATATGGCTTAGAAACAGCAACAGTAGGCCAGGCATGGTGGCCTATAATTTCAGCGCTTTCAGAGGCCAAGGTGGGTGGATCACCTGAGGTTTGGAGTTCGTGACCAGGCTGGCCAACGTGGTGAAAGCCCGTCTCTACTAAAAATACAAAAATTAGCTGGGTGTGGTGATGCACATCTGTAATCCCAGCTACTCAGGAGGCTAAGGCAGGAGAATCGCTTGAACCTCGGAGGCGGAGGTTGCAGTGAGTCGAGATCACGCCACTGCACTCCGGCCTGGGCTGCAGAGTGAAGACTCTGTCTCAAAAAAAAAAAAGCAACAATATTTTAAGTAAAAAAGAGTGGATAGTACAGTACCAAGAACTACTGTTGTTGCGTTTGAAGGGAAGCTTTTAGTATGCTGGTGAAGGGGAAGAGGTGAAGGAAAGTTTGAGCTTAGAAGGTTTTAGTTCCTTGAGCTTCATTTTCTCTTCCTTATTTTTATGCTGATTGGGTCTTTTTTTCCTTCTCTGTCAACAGACTGCTTCAGTACTTCTTGGCTTTATTTATTTATTTTGCTCCCGCTAACAAGCTGGAGGCTGAGTTATGTGCTCAGTCTGAAAATGTTCCTTTTGACTGTTGCCTCTGAACTTTCTAACCAATACAGAGAGTAAATAGGTACTGTGCTGTATGCAAATGTAGGCATATTTGTCCGTGTAGGCCAAAGGAGGGGAGGCATGTTGCAAAATGCCTTTAGAACAAAAACAAACTTTTCCAATAGAATATTTTATAGCCTTTTGAAAATAAGCTAAACTTTTAGAAAACGAAAAGTACAGAGGAATACTTATCTATAAAATAAATTGGAAAAAAAACACACACAAAACAAAACATGACTAATACTTCAACAGTGAGTTCACCTCAAGCATTTCATGAATTTCACATGACCCACCCACTTTTTCTCTGTACCTCTGAGGATTACCATATTAGCAGCAATAATACTCTGTTGTTCAAGTGCCAGATTTACATATCAACGTAGCCATGGCATTCCTGAATGTAGAATATTGTACTGCTCGCCTCGTTTGTGGTTTCTATAATAAGGTTAATTTTTGTTCCCTTACCCTCCTCACTTAATCTCATGCCACCCCCTACCTTTCTTCAATTAGTGGTTTGTTTTTCACTTTGAATAGTTTTTCTCCTTTCCTTTCTCAGTCTCTGTGTCAGGACTTGAACTATCCTCAAATTCACTGTAAAACCATGCTGCATTTAAAACTTCTTATCACTCAGCCACGGATGATCAATTCTTTGAAAAGACAAGCCAAAGACAGAGAAGTTAGGAATGGGCATTTCTAGGATGGCTCTAGGATAACTTCTTCCCCAAGTTTAGGATGTGTGGTAAGATGGGTTAGAAGTTATCACGGTAGATTTCATGGCCATCTTTGTCTTTTTTTTTTTTTTGAGACGGAGTCTCCCTCTGTCGCCCAGGCTGGAGTGCAGTGGTGCAATCTCGGCTCACTGCAAGTTCTGCCTCCCAGGTTCACGCCATTCTCCTGCCTCAGCCTCCCGAGTAGCTGGGACTACAGGCACCTGCCACCATGCCCGGCTAATTTTTTGTATTTTTAGTAGAGACAGGGTTTCACCGTGTTAGCCAGGATGGTCTTGATCTCCTGACTTCGTGATCCGCCTGCCTCAGCCTCCCAAAGTGCTGGGATTTCAGGCGTGAGCCACCACACCTGGCTCATCTTTGTCTTTTTCTTGGTAGGCTTTTTAAAAAAAAGTATTGCTATTTCTAGATTTTATTGGAGATGGGTCTAGCAAAAATTTCCAGAATTGCATCAGACATTTTTCATTTCCAATGGATGTTTGGAAAGGATTGGGCAGTTTTAAAGTTTTCAGACTCAAACGTGTCAAACTGGCCAGGTGCAGTGGCTCACGCCTGTAATCCCAACATTTTGGGAGGCCGAGGTGGACAGATCACCTGAGGTCAGGAGATTGAGACCATCCTGGCCAACATGGTAAAACCCTGTCTCTACTAAAAATATAAAAATTACCTGGGCATGGTGGCACATGCCTGTAATCCCAGCTACTTGGGAGGCTGAGGTAGGAGGATTGCTTGAACCCGGGAGCTGGAGGTTGCAGTGAGCCAAGATCGTGCCACTGCACTCCAGCCTGGCAACAGAGCTAGATTCCATCTGAAAAAAAAAAAAAAAAAAAAAAAAAAAAAAAAGTGTCAAACAAAATGGAAAGTCAGCTGGAGCCTAACAAGCTATTTTAATGAGCATTCTTTCTCTGCGATGTTCCCCAGGGGATATGAGCCCAAGCAGACCCATGTGGCCCAGGGAGTAACACGATCATCTTGGCTCTGTTTAGACACCTGTGCCCAGCGGTAAGGGGACCAGGAGGGAGACAGATTGATGAAAGCATAGAGGCATGCAGACCCATTAGGAGTGGGTGTGCGCCATGCTACTTAGAAAGTTACTACAAGAAACTCCATAGCAGTGACAGAGGCTTGATGCAACATGGGCCAACAGTGCCTCTATGTGGGGTGTCTGAGAGTATATGAAATGTGTTTGTGAGTGTTGGGGAGGGAGTGAAGAGAAGAGAAATACATGTGTTTTTTAAAGGAATTGCATGCCTTGGAGGTTCCTTTTGAGAAGATGGTATAGGAAAAAAAGATTGAGAACCACGCATATAGAACACACCCAGGACGCTGAGAGCACATTCTTCCCCTAACCACTTAAAAAACACTTTGCTGTGTTTGCTCTTCTAATCAGTCTGATGCACAGCTTTCCCCGCCCACCATAAGTTTTGTACCCTCTTACCTTCGACTTATCAGCATATAGATATTAAACTTGATCTGTATTATTTTTCACCAGATGCTTTGTGTAGTAAATGATCTAAGTTTTCTGTATATCACCTCCTGGATTATAAAGTCCTTGAGGATTTACACTGTACTTTTAGAAGTTGATACACCTTCCGGGCGCAGTGGCTCACACCTGTAATCCCAGCACTTTGGGAGGCCAAGGCAGGCGGATCACGAGGTCAGGAGATAGAGACCATCCTGGCTAACACGGTGAAACCCAGTCTCTACTAAAAATACAAAAATTAGCTGGGTGTGGTGGCAGGCGCCTGTAGTCCCAGCTACTCGGGAGGCTGAGGCACGAGAATGGCATGAACCCAGGAGGCAGAGGCTATAGTGAGCCGAGATTGCACCACTGCACTCCAGCCTGGGTGACAGCGAGACTTTGTCTCAAAAAAAAAAAAAAAAAAAAACCAGTTACATGGGACATACTTTCCTAAAAGGGTATTTGCGGTTTATCTGAAATTCGAATGTCATTGGGTATTCTGTGTCTATATTGCTAAATCTGGGAACTCTACCTCAGTTGGATTTTGCAAGAGTTAACAAAGCACTTTATGAGTCTTTGAAAAGGTGTGAGCCAAAGGGCTCTTCAGGAGCAGCACTGACAAATATGCAATCTTTGTCAAGTTCTCAAAGGCCCTAGGTAAGCCAAAACAAAAACAACAGTAAAAACAAGCTCACTGCCGGGCACGGTGGCTCACGCCTGTAATCCCAGCACTTTGGGAGGCCGAGGCAGGCGGATCACAAGGTCAGGAGATCGAGACCACGGTGAAACCCCGTCTCTACTAAAACTATAAAAAATTAGCCAGGCGCGGTGGCAGACGCCTGTAGTCCCAGCTACTCAAGAGGCTGAGGGAGAAGAATGGCGTGAACCCGGGAGGCGGAGCTTGCAGTGAGCCGAGATCACACCACTGCATTCCAGCCTGGGGGACAGAGTGAGACTCTGTCTCAAAAAAAAAAAAAATACAAGCTCACTAACTTTATCAAATGAGGACACAGCCAGTTATTTTAAAAATAATTTTAATGAGATATAATCCACTCATTTAAAGTGGTTTAACTACAGTTAAACTACAATTTAGTGGTTTTTTAATAATTCACAGGGTGTGCAACCATCACCAAAATCGATTTTAGATCATTTTTTTCTCTTTTTTTTTTTGAGTCGGAGTTTCACTCTTGTTGCTCAGGCTGGAGTGCAATGGCATGGTCACAGCTCACTGCAACCTCCACCTCCCGGGTTCAAGTGATTTGCCTTCCTCAGCGTCCAGAGTAGCTGGGATTACAGGTATGCACCACCAGGCTGGCCAGCTTTGTATTTTTAGTAGAGATGGGTTTCTCCTTGTTGGTCAGGCTGGTCTTGAACTCCTGACCTCAGGTGATCCGCCCACCTCGGCCTCCCAAAGTGCTGGAATTACAGGCATGAGCCACTGTGCCACGCTGAATTTTACATCATTTTCAGCACCTCAAAAAGAAACCCAGTACTCCTTAACTATCACTCTCCTTTCCAGGATCCCTCCATCCCTGCCATTCTTCAACCCTAGCCCTTGGCAACCACTAATGGATGTTTTGGTCTATTTAGATGTGCCTGTTCCAGACACTTCATTATAAATAGAATCATAACAATATGTGGCCTTTTGTGTCTGGCTTCTTTCACTTCACATAATGTTTTCAAGGTTCAGACACATTGTAGTGTGTATATGCTTTCATTCTTTTTCATTGCTGAATAATATTTCTTTCCTTTTTTTGAGACAGAGTCCTGCTCTGTTGCCCAGGCTGGAGTGCAATGATCACAGCTCACTTCAGCCTCCAACTCCAGGGCTCAAACCGTCCTCCCACCTGGGCCTCCTGAGTGGCTGGGACTACAAGCACCACCACCACACCCAACTAATTTAAAAAATTTTTTGTAACACACCCAACTAATTTTTAAAATTTTTTTGTTGAGACGAATCTTACTACATGGGTCTTCTTCTTCCTTCTTCTTTCTTCTTCCTCTTCCTTCCTTCTTTCTTTTTCTTCCTTCTTTCTTGTTCTTTCTTCTTCCTTGTTCTTCTCCTTCTCCTTCTTCCTTCTCCTCCTTTGTTCTTCTTCCTTCTTTCTTCATTCTTCTTCCTTCTTTCTTCTTCTTCTTCTTTTTTTTTTTTTTGTCTGTGTCTGGTTGTATCGCCCAGGCTGGAGTGCAGTGGCACAATCTCCGCTCATTGCAGCCTCTGCCTCCCAGGCCCAAGTGATCCTCTCATGTCAGTCTTCCCAGTAACTGGGATTACAGGCATGTGCTACCACATCCGACTAATTTTTGTATTTTTTGGTAGAGACAGGTTTTGCTATGTTGCCCAGGCTGGTCTCGAACTCTTGGGTTAAAGCAATCCTCCCGCCTTGGCCTCCCAAAGTGCTGGGATTACAGGCGTGACCCACCGCCCCTGGGCCAGTATTTCTTTATTTGTATAGTCCACACTGGTTTATCCATTCATTCAGTAATGGACATCTGCATTGTTTCCACTTTTTGACTATTATGAATAATGCTGCTAGGAAAGAACATTTATGTAGAAGTTTTTGTGTAGTCATTCGTTTTAATTTCCCTTGGGTATGGGCGTGGCCAATATTCTGAGGAACTGCCAAATTTCTTCCCAAAGTAGCCGCACTATTTTACATTCTTAGTTTTTCTTTTTAGTTTTTTAAAAATAAAGAATCTTTACGGTTTCCTCAGCGTCCCAGAGGAGGGCCTGCTTCCGGCACCCCACCTTCCGGGGTGCCTCCGCAGAGCTCCAAACTCCCCTCCCTGCCATTCCAGGCCCTGGCACTAAGGAGCCAAAACATCAGGTCAGGCGCACTTTGGGCCTCCGGCCCGGCCCCGCCTCCTCAGCGTTAGCTAGTAGGCAAAAGGAAAACAGCTGCCCATGAATGAGGCTATGTGGACATTGTAGTTTTTTTTCCAGTCAGCAGCGCAGAGACTGTGATAAGAAAAACCACAATTCCCAGAATGCCGCGGTGCTACGGCAGCCGAAGGGGCCATTCCGCGTGTGGCGCTCCCGCCCACTCTCCGGTCTCGGCGGCTCTCCAGAGCGTCTGTAAACACCCAGAGACTGTCATGGAGGGGGAGGAGGAGGCGGCGGCGGCGAAGGGAGGCGTTTGGGGCCGCCTCCAGGGTCCGCTCTGCCATTCCTGAACTGGGCCCTAGTCCCCGTGACTGTGGCATCAGGGAAGCGAACTGTTAGGCGAGAGGAGGAGGCAGCCAGAACCATATCCCCTTCTTCCTCGGGGCGGGGGCCGGGCCAGGCCGGCTGAGCCGGGGGAGGGCTCCGGGAGGGAGTGCCCGGTCAGGCCAGCCTGTCTGCCGAGATGGATGACAGTAAGGTAAGTCTTGTGGTTTGCACGCGCCGCCGCCTGCTTGTCGCTCAATGCTAGTCCCGCGGCTGAACCTCTGCTATGTAGTCCACGCCAACACCCAAGAGACACCTGCCTAAAACATACCTGCGCCTCTCCAGTCACTGCCCGATGTTACCCAGCCAGGAAATGAGGGAACACCGGGGCTGCTTTTTTCCAGGAAGGGCCCTCTCTGGAAATTTTTCACTCCCAGGGCAACCCTGTTTGCTAGCTTTCCAGGTAGTGCAACCCCTAGTCCTTAACTTGCCTGTCGAGATAAGTGAAGAAACGACTGTACTTTTTCTTCTTGCACTCTTTTGCTGCCTCCTACCTTCTCTCCAGTTTGGAGACTTTAGTGCACTCTGAACCAGTCTTATTCCCCTTGACGATTCCCCTTTCTTCTCTCAGGGTCCCTTACTCAATGCACCATTCATATAATCAGTTCACTCCCCCTTTGAGCTATTTTCCTGCGGTTGGTTGGAACACTGCTAAACTCCTGTTGCTATTTGGCCAGTCTGGAGTTTAACCTCGTCTAGAAAGCCTTCTCTAAAAAATAGTGATTTTTCTTTTGTTAACCTTAGTATCCCATCACCATCCAGTTTCCCTGTCCAAATCACTTACTTTATGATTGTAAGATAATAGATAACGTTCATTATTGGTTAATCCAAATAGTTTATGTATAGCCTTTCTGTCTTTATTTATTGAGACGGAGTTTTGCTCTGGTTGCCCAGGCTGGAGTGAAATGGCGCGATCTCGGCCCACCACAACCTCCGCCTCCGGAGCTCAAGCTTTTCTCCTGCCTCCCGGGTTCAAATGATTCTCCTGCCT
This sequence comes from Macaca thibetana thibetana, assembly GCF_024542745.1. Classification (NCBI taxonomy): domain Eukaryota; kingdom Metazoa; phylum Chordata; class Mammalia; order Primates; family Cercopithecidae; genus Macaca; species Macaca thibetana. The sequence continues at coordinate 12,785,340 of NC_065588.1, forward strand.
CAGCCTCCCGAGTAGCTGGGATTACAGGCATGCACCACCACACCCGGCTAATTTTGTATTTTTAGTAGAGACAGAGTTTCTTCATGTTGGTCGGGCTGGTCTCGAACTCCCAACCTCAGGTGATCCGCCCGCCTTGGCCTCCCAAAGTGCTGGGATTACAGGCGTGAGCCACCGCGCCTGGCCGCCTTTCTGTCTTTACCTCTACCCACATTAGTGTTGTTCAGTTTTATTTCCTGAAGATAGGGATGCTCAGGGATTTGCTTATTGATGTTTCAGGTTGCTTTGGAATTGGACTTTCTTATTTTAAGGAATCAGACTTCTAAAATCTGCCAGTTTTTAAAGTAAAAGCCATCCTTTGTGCTTCTCAGCGTCTTCTGTTTCACAGTCTCTGGCATACTCTTTATGATAGCTTGTCCTTTGGGTGTCTTTTTTTGCTGCTGCTGCAGTTTGTGTTTCACATATCCTCAGAGAGATTCAAAAAATTTCCAACTTCTCTGTGTTCCTTGTTTTATTCTTTCTTTCTTGTTTTCTCTTCCTCTTCATGTAGAAGGCTGTGAGGAAGTGACAGATGGAAGGGAAAACCCAGTGCAGTACTCTGGAATTGAGACTCACCTAGAGGAACGGATTGCTTGTGAAGTAGTAAATCCCACTTAATAGGAAGTGGTATTTCCAAGACAGAAGTGGGGCACGTTTCAGGAAGCTATCGGCTCTTACAGTGCTTAGTATGCTCAGTACACACATTAATTCCCTTGACAAGAATCTTGCCCTTGTTCGTTTACAACAGTGCCAACAGAATGCGGGATAACATTGTAGACTCTTCCAGTTTTGCCATAGTAACATTCGTGGGGTATGATATTGGGGAAGTGGTATTTCCAAGACAGAAGGGGAGCGTTCTGAAAGTTTTCCAGAAAAATCAGCAAGTAATTTTTTTTTTTTTTGCTTTGAGTATTTCTTTGGGGAGGGGACATCACACTTCTTTTTTTTTGAGACGGAGTCTCGCTCTGTGGCCCAGGCTGGAGTGCAGTGACACGCTCTCGGCTCACTGCATCCTCCGCCTCCTGAGTTCAAGCAAATCTCCTGCCTCAGCCTCCTGAGTAGCTGGGACTGCAGGCGTGTGCCACCACACCCAGCTAAATTTTTATTTTTAGTAGAGACAGGGTTTCACCATGTTGGTAAGGCTGGTCTCAAACCCCTGAGGGACCTCATGTGATCCACTCACCTTGGCCTCCCGAAGTGCCAGGAATACAGGTATAAGCCACCGCGCCCGGCCAGGACATCACACTTCTCAATGAAGAGAAATGTTTTTATACCTTTCGTCTTTTTTACCCCTATTATGCCATGAATTCATAGGGAATAAGTTCCAGTAGCTCAGGCTCTTTTTCACTGGTGGAGCAGACTGGTGCTTCAATTGAACTCAGGTACCTTTCTTTTTTAGTTTACTTTTTTTTTTTTGAGATAGGGTTTTGCACTGTTGCCCAGGCTGGAGTGCGTTGCTGTGATCACAGCTCACTGCAGCCTTGAACTCCTGGGCTCAAAGCAGTCCTCCACCTCAGCCTCCCAAGTGACTGGGACTACAGGAATTCACATCCACGCCCAGCTAATTTTTTGCAGAGATGAGGGTCTCACTGGCTTCTTTTTCTGATCATTTTCCTTCACATGTTTCTGGAAGCTGTCAGCTCTTAAGAGTACTTAATATGCTCAATACACACATTAATTCTCTTGGCAAGAATCTTTTCTTTTTTTGTTTACAACAGTGCCAACAGAATGCTGGGTAACATTGTAGACTCTTCCAGTTTTGCCATAGTAAGATTTGTAGGGCATTCCTTTTTTTTTTTTTTTTTTTTTGAGATGGAGTCTCTGTTCCCAGGCTGGAGTGCAGTGGCATGATCTTAGCTCACTGCAATCTCTGCCTCCTGGGTTCAAGCTATTCTCCTGCCCTAGCCTCGCTAGTAGGTGTGACTACAGGCATGGGCCACCATGCCCGGCTAATTTTTTTTTTGAGACAGGGTCTTGCTCTGTTGCCCAGGCTTGATGCAGTAGTGCAATCTTGGCTCACTGTAAACTCTGCCTCCAGGGTTCAAGTGATTCTCCTGCCTCAGCCTCCTGAGTAGCTGGGATTACAGGTGCATGCCACCACAACTGATTGATTTTTGTATTTTTATTAGAGACAGGGTTTTGCCATGTTGGCCAGGCTGGTCTCCAACTTGTGGCCTCAAGTGATCCACCCACCTTGGCCTCCCAAAGTGCTGAGATTACAGGCGTGAGCCATTGCACCTGGCCAACTTTTTGCATGTTTTAGCAGAGACGGGGTTTCATCATGTTGGCCAGGCTGGTCTGGAACTCCTCACTTCAGGTGATCTGTGTAGGCCATTCCTTATTAAACAGTGCCCATTCCATTGATGTCTACAATATCACCCTTCTTTTTTTTTTTTTTTTTCTTTGAGACGCAGTCTCGCTCTGTCACCAGGCTGGAGTGCAGTGGTACAATCTTGGCTCACTGCAACCTCTGACTCCCTGTTTCAAGCAATTCTCCTGCCTCAGCCTGCCGAGTAGCTGGGATTACAGGCATGTGCCACTATGCCCAGCTAATTTTTGTATTTTTAGTAGAGCTGGGACTTCACTATGTTGGCCAGGATGGTCTTGATCTCCTGACCTCGTGATCTACCCGTGTCGGCCTCCCAAAGTACTGGGATTACAGGTGTGAGCCACTGCGCCCGGCTACAATATCACCTTTCTTGTAGGTTTCCATGTATGTGGCCAAAGGAACAACTCCATGTGTTCTAAAAGGCCTGGAGAACATCTGTTGGTGCCTTTTCTCTTTCCCTTTGTGTTCATCATTTTGGTGAATTACTGGAAGATGGCAGTTCCAGCCAAAAGGCAGAAATAATATATCATAAAAGTCTTTGCTAGCTTGATCTTTCAGTGTTAATTTTGAAATTAAATCTTAATGCTGTGTCCATTATCTTGTCCAGAAAATAATACTAATGTTATGGGTGTTTAAGGATGGTAGAAGAATGTATTGTTCTTTATTTTTCCTAACTTGAGATTCAGAATATATTCTTTCTGGTTTTCAGTTTTTTCCTTTTCAGACCTTTGCAACATTTAACAGCTTACTGAAGGTCTTCAATAATTTCAAATAAGTCCAAGAAAAATACATAGGATTCTGGGCTATTTTACTTAGCTGTAAGATCACATAAAGGTTATTTCTAAAACCAGCAATCTGGTGGGGTGAAGGAAGGTTCAAAATGTTATTGTTTAGCCTAAGAGAGTGAAGTTAAAATTTGAGGGTAAGCTATCCGTGAATTACTTCCTAAAGGATACACAGGTAAGCACAATGAATTCGATTCTCACTCTTTATTAATTCATTGTTTTTATAAGTACTTAGAAACTAGCAGCTTTAAAAACCTTAGTGAGTATCAAAAAGAAAATTCATTTTAAATGTCTCTGGATGGAGAGTGCCTCTGGAGTACTCTACTTGCACTTCGAATTCATGTTGTAGTTGTAGATGAGTAATATTTACATGTCATGTACAATACTGGACTCTCCTTCAACAGTCAGGCACTGTGAAACTGTCCTTATGTAAGGCTTTGGCAGCTCCCAGCCCTGCCTTTTCTGTGCCCTAGTTATAATCCCACAAAATTGTACTGTCCTCCTAGTATATACAGACATACACACAAAACATACTTTTCCCTCACATTCTGTATGAGTCACAGTCTCTGGTTCCATTTTCCTCAGTGTAAGGGAAGACGAGGATTGGGGTTTGGAAGTGTGGTGGCTGTGCCAGTGAGAGCATAAAGGATGACAAACTGGCTGACAGCAAGACCAGGGCAACAGGAAGAGGACAGAGTAGGCAGGAACAGCAGTTATAGAGAGGTAGTATTTGACTGAGTAGGTCAGGAAACATGATGATGATGATGATGATGTGAGGACCTCCCTTTATAAAGATTTTGTATTCTGAGTTGTTTTTACCAGTGGTGATAAATGAATTTGCTGAGAGTTCTCCACACTCTGCCATCTAGCCGGCTGGAGTGAGAGCAGGACAAATTTGAATGGGGAACAGCTTTGCCTCCCAAGTTTCTAGCAGTGTGCCTAATACAGCATAAAGTACTCATTAATAGAGATTGAATTGAATTGGATCAGGGTGACATGAAGGAGATTGCCCTGATGTACTCAGGCTTTATTAATCAGTATGCTCCAGCTGAGCAAACCAGCCAGCACGTACTTACCATGGCAAATGAGAGAAATAAAGCAAGAGATAGATTGGGCATCTCAAAGTGGGGTTTAGGAAAGTGTTAAGTAGCAGAGCTCAATTGCTAACTGAGTAGATCTCCTACTAGGCTTGTTGGGAAGGAAAAAATCTTGGCTAATTTATTTACTTTTTTGAGCTTCCATATCCTTATCTGTTAAATGTGGCCAATAGGTGAGGTTTTGGTGAGGATTAGGGATGATACATTTAAAGCTCTAGTACAGACTCTAAAACATAGTAGGCTCTCAAAACACGTTACCATTATTATATTATCTAACAGTGATTCCTTGGGCCTTTGCACAGTGCAGTAGGTCCCTGAGATGCTCATTTTAGTAATTCCTAAGTATATGCTGTTGTATAAGATTTGTAGCACCTATACTACCCTTTGCTCCAGGCTGTGCCCCAGATGGACAGGGGCAGTGGGGTGGGACATAAAATGAACTTAAGCTCTGTCATTAACTGTTAGATAGTGTGAGAAAGGCAGTCTCCTGAGGCCACCTCCATGTTTACCACTAGGAAAAAGTACTTGTTTTTATGAAAATCTCTTCTCCTTGGCCAGGTGTGGTGGCTCATGCCTGTAATTCCAGCACTTTGAGAGACTGAGGTGGGTGAATTGAGTTCAGGAGTTCAAGATCAGCATGGGCAACATGGTGAAACCCCATCTTTTCAAAAAATACAAAAATTATCCAGGTGTGGTGGTATGCAGCTGTAATCCCAGCTACTCAGGAGGGAGGCTGAGGCACGAGAATTGCATAAGCCCAGGAGGTGGAGGTTGCTGTGAGCCAAGATTGTGCCACTGCACTCCAGCCTGGGCAATGGAGCTGGACTCTGTCTCAAAAAAAAAAAAAGAAAGTTTGTTCTCCCTTGACCTGCTACATTCAGTTAGAAAATAGAAATGTGTTATTTTCAGAGGCTTTGATCATAGATAGAAAGTTCTCATTTTTATTTTATGTTGGACTTTATGTTTATTGAATGAACACAAGAATAAATTGAAATATCCTAAGGTGTCAAGATCCAGTTGAGGGACTGATGCAGGAGTGGGCTGGCTGATGGCTGCAGCATGCCAATATGGGTTGCCATTTCCCTCCACACTTCTTTTCTACTTTGTGTTCTACGTGATTATCTGGAAATGAGGTTTCTTGCACTTTCCTTACCCTTTTAACCCCCTTCCTCTGCCAAAGTCTTCTGATTCTTTTCAGTTCTGAGTAGTGCTGGTTCTCAAAAAAATTTTTAATTTGGCAAAAAAATCTCCTCGACATTCTCACATATATTCTTTGGCTCCTTAACCATCCTCCGGTGCAGTTGGAGCTACCTTCCTTGGGCCGTGCCTTATAGCCCAGACATTTTCTGCTTTTCCTGTCCTCTTACTCACATCAACACTTTCTAGAAGACCAAGACAAAAGAGCCATGTCATCTATTAAACAAATCTCTGACAGTAGACATTAATGTGCTTATGTGCTTTCTTTCTTTTCTTTTCTTTTTTTTTTTTGAAACGGTCTCACTCTGTCGCCCGGGATGGGCACAGTGGTGCAATCATGGTTCACCGCAGCCTCCACCTCCCTGGCTCAAGTGATCCTCCCACTTCAGCCTCTGGAATAGCTGGGACCACAGGCGCCTGCCACCACTCTTGATAAATTTAAAAAAATTTTTGGTAGAGACAGCCTGTGTTGTCCAGGCTGGTTTCAAACTCCCGAGCTCAAGCAATCTGCCCATCTCGTCCTCCCAAAGCGCTGAGATTACAGACGTGAGCCACCAGGCCCGGCTGCCTTTCTTTGTCTAGGTTACATGCACATTTCAACTTGAGTACCTCTACAGATAATTCAGAAACCAAGGAGTAATTTAAATACCACAGAAACTAGTTGAAATCTAAGTTTAAATAACCTTAATTTAATTTAATCTAAGTTTAAATAACCTTATTTAGAATGTTTTATCCTCTAAGATTTTCAGGAAAGTTTATTTATTAATTCATCCAACATTTGTTGGACACCTAATATGTATGAGGCATTGTGCTAGGCATTGGAGTTGCAAAGATGATTAAGAGTTTGTAACTGTTCTCAGGGAACATTTTATTGGGTGAGGCAGACAGAAAAGTAATTACGATATGGTGAGGTAGAAAATGAGGGCAACAGAGGCAAAGTTCTTTTGGGGCACTAAGAGTGGATGCTTAACTGTCGAAGTATGTCAGACATGGGTTTACAGAGTAGGAATGAATCTTTAAAGAACTGGAGTCCCCTCCAAAACAGGAAAGATGGAATATCGTGTACTAAAGTATCTTGCACAGTACAGTAAGTATTTTGGTACAGCTAGAGAAGGATCGACAGACTTTCTGTAAAGGGCCGTGCACACCATATGGTCTCTGTTGGAATTATTCCACTCTGCCATTGTATCATGAAAGCAACCATAAGCAGAATATAATGAATGGGCGTGGCCGTGTTCCAGTAAAAGTTTATTTTCAAAAACTGGGCCGGGCACAGTGGCTCATGTACAGGCGTGAGCCAGCATTTTGGGAGGCCAAGGTGGGCAGATCACCAGAGGTCAGGAGTTCGAGACCAGCCTGACCAACATGGAGAAACCCCGTCTCTACTAAAAATGTAAAATTAGCCGGACGTGGTGGTGCATGCCTGTAATCCCAGCCACTCGGGAGGCTGAGGCAGGAGAATTGCTTGAACCCAGAAGGCGGAGGCTGCAGTGAGTCGAGATCGCACCATTGCACTCTAGCCTGGGCAACAAAAGCAAAACTCTGTCTCAAAAAAAAAGAAAAAAAAAACTGGCAGTAGGCTGTATTTGGGTTGCCAGCAGGGTGGTAATTTATTAACCCTGAACTACAGCATAAAGCACAAGTAGAGGTGTGGTCAGAGATGAGGATGAAAGATAAGCAGGGACCAAATTACAATATGCCTGGTAAACAAGGCTGAGAAATTTGGGTCAGTATTTTTCAGAGTTGAAGAGACCTGGTGAATCAGATTCTTTTGGGATAGGGTCTGGGAATTTTGTGAGTGGCTTCCCAGTTGAGTGGCTCTTATGTGTAATGAGGTTTGAAAACCAAGGCCATAGATGTTGGGGAGCCATTGAAGGGTTTTAAAGCAGAAGTGACAAAATCAGATTTGTGTTTTTGAAGAAAAATGCCAATGCCTATATGGAGAACAGATTAGGGTGAAAATGTAGGAACTGGGACAAGACCAGAGGCAGATGGTCCAATTATGAAAGAACATGGGTTTTAGCATATGACTTGAGTTCAAATCTCATTTTCACCCTTTCAAACTGTTGTGATTTTGGACAGATTATTTAATCTCTTCAGATACTACTTTCTTCAGATACAGATTGGGTGTGTTAACAAGCACCTTATTGAGTTATTGTGAGAATTAAATGTAGTATATGTATGATCCCATACCAAAAGAACTTAATACATACTGAGTTCAATAAATCCTGGTCTTTTTTGAATTCTCATCGGTCTGGTTAGATTGTGCAGAAGAAAGGCCTGAAGACCATATTAGAGACTTTACAGTGTAAGTTGCAGTTGATGCGGCGTGCTTAAAATTCCGAAAGGATAAAGAGTGGAGAGAATAGAGAGCTAAAGAGAGCCCTGGAAAACTCTAAAGTGATCAGAAGATTCCTGAAGAATAGGACTCAGCAAAATAAACTGAAAAGAGAGGTCAGTGACGTAAGAGAACCAGAAGACAGGGCTGTTGTGCCATCTAAGAGTGGAGAGACTTTTAAAAAGAGGACTTACCAGTTGCAGGGGATGGGGGAAGGGATGGGGTTGGGAGAGGAGAGGCAGAAGTTAACTCTCAGGCTAGAGATGCCTACTTGATCTTTCTCCTGTCGACTAGAAAAACTGGCAGAAAGGTAACAGCAGGAAGATGTGAGTAGACTTTGCTGCTTTCTGTAGATCTGGCAAATAAAAAAAGAGAAGAAGCCTAACCCACAGCTGTGAAGGAAGTTATGGGAGCCTTAACATCAAATGAAAATGCCACTGCTTGTTTTGTTTTTTCTTTAAAGTGGTAAAGAGCAGTGGCTAGCCACATTCATATTTATCTTATTTTTCTTTAATCCGTGGGAGATAACTTTTCTCTTTATGTTTTTAAGAGAAAGACAAAACAGGCCCTCCTGTTTTCCTTTTTGGCTGAGGCTCCTGGTACTTCTTCATCCAGATACAGTAGTTCTCTTAACTTTAACAACTGGAAACTTTTAGTAGTCGCCTTAATTAGAGCATCAGGATGTAAATAAGTGTAAAAAGGGTGATAAAAGAAGAGTTCTTAATTGGTTTTCAGATTTCACATCCCTGAGAGTGGGAAACTGGCATTTCCTTTTAAAAGCTTTAAAGTTGTTGGTGGTAGTTGTATCAATTTGAAGCACTTTCAAAATATCGCTGATTTTTCTTTTTCATTTATTCATTAAATTATCAATCTTTTAATAAATATCTCTTAAATGCCTGGCTCTGTGCTGGACACTGTGGGATTGCAAAAGAGTAGAAAACATAGCTTCTGTGCTTGAGGAGCTCAGACTACTTGGGGAGATAGAAAAATGTGTGAGTCCACTAAAAAAACAATATAACAAAGCATATAAATTCAGTGTGATATTAACTCTGTGTTCCAGGACTTTGAAGAAAAATGACTTATGGATTGAGGGTGGTGGTCAGTGAGAGCTTCAGAGAAAGAGGGCTAGAGCTGATCTTAACAAAACAAGATTTGGCCTTTTGGATGGTGGGAGGATAGAGGGAAAATAGAAATGTAGGTATAGTTAGAAGTGCAGGAGATGGAGTTCAGGCTAGTGGTCTCTAGGGAGACTGGCTTGAGTTGATACAGAGGGTGCCTGCTAGAGAACTGGCTTTGTGCAGGAATCCTGGATGCAGTGGGCTGAATGGTGGCCCCTAAAACAGTATGTCCGTGTCTGAATCCCTGGAACCTGTGGTTATCACCTTATATGGTAAAACAGTGAATATTACCTTGGATGGCAAAAGATGTGATTAAGGATTTTGAGAGGAGGAGCTTATCCTCCATTATCTAGATGGGCCCTAAATCCAGTGACAAGTGTCCTTTTAAGACTGAGGCAGAGGGAGCTTTGATGGACAGATGAGGAAGCAGTGTGACCACTGAGGCAGATTGGAGTGATGTGGCCACAAGTCAAGGAATGCTGGCAGCCACCAGAAGCTGGAGAGGCAAAGAATAGATTCTCCCCCATGGCCTGCAGAGGGAATGCAGCTCCGCCAGACTGCCCCAGTCTGGACTTCCAGAGCCAGAGAATAAATTTCTGGGTTTAAGCCACCACATTTGTGGTAATTTGTTACAGCAGCCCCAAGAAATGAGTATAATGGATATGATGACTTAGTAAGTAGTGCTGAGCCAGAGGTCTCTTCTTGAACTTGAGGGTGACATGGCCAGGGCCATTAGAGAAAATTTGTTATTTCTATAATGATCAGGTATTACTTTTTTACAGTGAAGAAAAACACCCTTGAAAAGAAAGGTTAATCTGGCAGCTCTTGCAAAATGGATTGACTAGGGAAGTGGGGTGGAAAAGGGGAGATGGTGGGGAGATGCACTGGGCACCTATTGTAACAACCTGTGAGTAGTGCCCTGACTGGTGTTGGGGTGTCAGTGAAGCAGGATATTTCCTGGACCCTTTCGCAGGACTCACTACAGGAGTGCCTCATATACTCAACCCACCACTCTCAGCTCCTTGCAGTAGGGAGCATGTGAGCAAACGAGTGAGGGAACTGGAGTGAATGAGCACTGGAATCGGCCAGCTGCTTTGGTGCTGGCAGGAGTGAACTTTCTGCGGACCCAAAGACAGCATCCAGGTAGGGGTGCCTGAGACTTCTGAAGCCCCAGAGGGAGTGTTACAGTGCTCTTTGAGCTCTGCCATCCGTGGATGGCTCAACCATTAATAGCTCAGTGGACCCTTTGCCTTTTCTTGTGAGGCAACTGCCCTCCACCAGCAAGGGCAAAGGGCCAGTGTGACAGCCTTTTGTTTCTACACTTGTGGCTCCCAAGCTCTTATCCATCGTCCAGGTAAATGAGGTCACACAAATGAATTGAAGGATGGTGAATGCGGGGGATTTTATTGCTGATGAAAGTGGTTCTCAGCAGGAGGGGGAACTGAAAAGGGGATGGGACTGGTAAGTAATCTTCCCTTGAAGTCCAGCTGTCTCCAGCCAGACTCTTCTCTGAAGTTACGCCATCAAGCCATTCCTCTGAAGTCAGGCTGCTGCTCTCTGACATCTAGTTGTAGTCTCGTCTACCGGCTGAGTTTGGGGGTTTTATAGGCACAGGATGGGGTGTGGCAGGGCCATGGGTGGCTTAGGAAAAGGCAACATTTGAGTGGGAAAACAGGGATGTAAGTTCTCATTTTGGGCCGTCATTTCAGGCTTTTCGGCTTGAAGATGGGTTTTGTCGGGGACCCACCCTTTTCTGTCTAGAATTTTCTGTCTCCTGTCCCTATCAGTAGGAATGGTGAAGAAGAGAGAAATCAGAGGTTTATAAAGGAATACAATGGCATCACTTTAGTGGGTGGGCATGGAGAATCACAGTAGTAGAGGGAAACTTCAATGAGGTGTAACATGAAAAAGTTTGTTAGTTAACCTCCTCAGCACACCCCTTAACTGAGTGCCTAATATCAAAGTGAGTTGCATTAAATGAATAACCATATATCATAAATACAACAGTGTATTTAATGCACCTGTCAGTGTTAGAGCTTTTTCAAGGAATTATATGATCAGGTTAATGCGTCCTGTCTGGGATGTGGATGGGAATAGGCATGTGTGATTACCTTCTGACAGGCTGCCATGATACAAATCTGGGGACTTGGGTTCTAGTCCCTGCTCTGATGGAAGTCTCTGGACTAAAATCTTGTCATCTATGAAATGAAGAGATCACATATCCATGTCTGTGTATACACATCCCTCCACCACCAGCATTCTTGTCTACATTGATATTCTGCTGTCTGCAGTGTTACTGTTTGTTTCATATCTGCTGCTTTTCACCAGTCTAAATGCATGAAGGTTAAGGGTCCTATTGCTTTATATTTATCCCTAAAGTTTTACAGTGTTTGGGACAAAGTGAGTATTTAATAAAGGTCATTGAATAAAGGAATTAATGTGCCCCTCTTTACCTGAAAAAGATGAGGGTAATACTGCTTACCTCATCTGAGGTAGTGTGAAATAACATGAGGTAGCGTGTAGGCCTCATTCAAGGCCTTGTTCATAATGAGCGCTTTATGACCACACACCCTGATTTAGCCCCGAATTTATGTTTTTATTCTGTTTGTCCTGAAAAATGGGAAGTAAATGGTCCGAGAATCTTTGGAATAGGATTAAATGTGGGTACTAGAGACTTCTTCATTTTAAGAAGCCCCAGTTAACTCCTAAAGAGCATGCAACTATAATTATGTATTCTGTTTCTGTGGAAGTTAAACTTGTTGACTGTGAATCCTAGGCCATCCATAATTTCCTCAGGCCTTTGCAGACTGGTTTCTATTTTGTCTTTTGCTGTAATGGTTAATTTTAGAATTATCAGCAATGATTAAATCCAGTTTTATCTTAATTCTCAACCTTAAAACTCATGAGTTAGAACCTTATGCTTGACCACTCCCCTCCAGAATACTCATTCTCCTCATAAGCTTCTGTATCTGTGCTACCTTGATTCTTCCCTTGCAGCTATTCTTTTTGCTTTTTCAGGTTCACTAGGCAACCATGTCTTTTTAAAAAATAATAGCTTTGTTGAAAGGTAATTCACAAACCATAAAATTCACCTTTTAATTTGTTCATCCTGTGATTTGTAGTATATTCACAGAGTTGTGCAATGATCATCACTATCTAATTCCAGAACAGTTCCATCACTCCAAGAAGAGACTCTTATAACAAACTGTGGTACATCCCTCCAGTGGAATACTATTTAGCAGTAAAAATAAATGAGTTGCTAGGTGCACGTGTAGTTCCAGCTACTTGGGAGGCTGAGGCAGGAAGATAGCTTGAAAACAAGAGTCTGAGACCAGCCTGGGCAACATAGCAAGGCCCTGTTTCTTAGAAAAAAATAAAAATAAAGAAAAAAAGGAACAAGCTATCAAGCCACGAGAAGTCATGGAAGAGCCTTAAATGCATGTTGCTAAGTGAAAGGAGCCATTTTGGAAAAGGCAAAACTATAGAGATAGTAAAAAGTTCAGTGATTGTCAGGGTTTCAGGAGATGGAGGAAGAAGGAGGAATAGATGGAACACAGGAGATTTTCAGGGCAGTGAGACTATTCTGTATGATACTGCTTATCAAAATATATAGAATATACCACACCAAGAGTGAACCGTAATGTAAACTGTGGACTTCATTAATAATACAATATGTGGCCTTTTGTATTTGTCTTCTTTCACCTAGCATAATGTTTTCAAGGCTATCATTGTTGTACCATGTGTCTGTACTTCATTCCATTTTATAGCTGAATAATGTTCCATTGTATGGATATACTACATTTTGTTATCTATTCATCAGTTGATGGACATTTGGGTTGTTTCTGCTTTTTAGGTATCATGAATAATGGTGCTGTGAACATTGATATACAAGTTCTAATGTGGACATATGTTTTCATTTCTTTTTGGAATATACCTAGGACTGGAATTGCTAGATTATAAACTTTATGTTTAACTTTTTGAGGAGCTGCCAGAATGTTTTCCAATGTGGCTGCACCATTTTACATTCCCACCAGCAATGTGTGAGGATTTCACTTTCTCCACATCTGCACCAGTACTTGTTATTGGTTGTCTTTTTTTTTTTTTTTTTTTTTGAGACAGATTCTCACTTTGTTGCCAGGGTGTAGTGCAGTGGCGCAATCTCGGCTCACTGCAACCTCCGACTCCCGGGTTCAAGTGATTCTCCTGCCTCAGCCTCCCGAGTACCTGGGCCTACAGGTGTGCACCACCATGCCCAGCTAATTGTTTTTTATTTTTAGTAGTGATGGGGTTTCACCATGTTGGCCAGGATACTCTCAATCTCTTGACATTGTGATCCACCCACCTCAGCCTCCCAAAGTGCTGGGATTACAGGTGTGAACCACTGCACTCGGCTTGTTCAATTTTTCATTTTTGTATATGGTACAAGGTAGGGATCCAACTTAATTATTATTATTTTTTTTTTTTTTTTTGAGACGGAGTCTCGCTCTGCCGCCCAGGCTGGAGTGCAGTGGCCGGATCTCAGCTCACTGCAAGCTCCGCCTCCCGGGTTCACGCCATTCTCCTGCCTCAGCCTCCCGAGTAGCTGGGATTACAGGCGCCCGCCACCTCGCCCGGCTAGTTTTTTGTATTTTTTAGTAGAGACGGGGTTTCACCGTGTCAGCCAGGATGGTCTCGATCTTCTGACCTTGTGATCCGCCCGTCTCGGCCTCCCAAAGTGCTGGGATTACAGGCTTGAGCCACCGCGCCCGGCCAACTTAATTATTTTGCAAGTGGCTATCCACCTGTCCCAGCACCCTTTATTGAAGAGACTGTTCTTTCCCCCATTGAATTGCTTTGGCACCTTGTCAAAAATCAATTGACCATAAATGTAAGGATTTATTTCTGGATTCTCTGTGCTTTTCCATTGGTCTGTATGTCTGTCCTTGTGCCAGTATTGCACTGTCTTGATTACTGTAGCTTTCTAATAAATTCTGAAATCAGAAAGTGTGAGCCCTCCAGTTTATGTCTTTTTCAAGATTGTTTTGGTTGGGCCGGGCGCGGTGGCTCAAGCCTGTAATCCCAGCACTTTGGGAGGCCGAGACGGGCGGATCAAAAGGTCAGGAGATCGAGACCATCCTGGCTAACACGGTGAAACCCCATCTCTACTAAAAAATACAAAAAACTAGCCGGGCGAGGTGGCCGGCGCCTGTAGTCCCAGCTACTCGGGAGGCTGAGGCAGGACAATGGCGTAAACCCGGGACACGGAGCTTGCAGTGAGCTGTGATCTGGCCACTGCACTCCAGCCTGGGCGACAGAGCGAGACTCTGTCTCAAAAAAAAAAAAAAGATTGTTTTGGTTATTCTGGGTCCCTTATATTTCCATGTGAATTTTAGGACTAGCCTGCCAATTTCAGCAAAAGGGTAGCTGAGATTTTGATAGGAATTTTGTTGAAACTGTAGATCAATTTGAAGAGTATTACTCTCTTAATAATAATAAAAAATCTTCCAGCCCACTAACATGGGCTGCCTTTCCATTTATCAGATGTTTAATATCTTTTAATGATATTTTGTGGTTTTTAGTGCACAGATTTTGCACGCTTTATGCTAAATTGATTCCTAAATATTGTATTCTTTTTAGGCTACTATAAGTGGAGGTATTTTCTTAATTTCATTTTCAGATTGTTCATTGATAGTGTGTAGAAACACAACTGATTTTTGTGTAGTGATCATGTATCCTGGACCCTTGCTCTACTCATGTAGTAGCTCTAAAAGGTTTTTTCAGCGGGGCAAGAATTCTTTTGGATTAGATTTTCCATATATAAAATCATGTCATCTTCAAGGACATAGTTTTACTTTTTCCTTTCCTTTCCTTTCCCTGAATGCTTTCTGTTTCTTTTTCTCAGTAGTACAGTGTTAAATAGAAGTGACACTGTCTTGAGAGAAGACAAGATTGTTGGCCGTATTCATGATCTTTGGGGGAAAGCATTCAGTGTTCCACCATTAGTAAGATGTTAGCTGTGGGTTTTTTGTAGATATCCATTATCAAATTGGGGAAATTCCCTCCTATTTCTAGGTTATTGAGTGTTTTTATCATGTGAAGGTGTTGAATTTCTGTCAAGTTCTTTTCTTTTCCTTTTTTTTGTCTATTGAGATAAACATGCAAGTTTTGTCCTTTTTTTCCTGTTGATACAGTGTATTATAGTAATTGATTTTTCAGATGTCAAACCAACCTTTATTCTTGAGATAAATCCCTTTTAGTCATGGTGTATAATCTTCTTTATATGTTGCTAGATTCAACCTTCTAGTATTTTATTGAGGTTTTTTGCATATAAATTCACAAGGCCATAGTGTTCTGTAGTTTTCTTCTGATATCTTTGTTTGGTTTTGGTTTCAAGCACATATTATTGGCCTCATGGAATAAGTTGGAATAAGCTTTCTCCTATTCCACTTTTTGGAAGAGTTTGTGAGTGTTGATTATTTAAATATTTGGTAGAATTCATCAGTGAAGTCATGTGAACCTGGGCTTTTCTTTGATTACTAATCAAAGAAAATTTTTTATTACTAATTGTATCTTGTTATTTGCTATAGGTCTAATTCAGATTTTCTATTTCTTCTTGAGTCTGTTTTGCTACTTTGTGTCTTTCTAGGAATTTGTCCATTTCATCTAGGTTATCTAGTTTTTTGGCATGCAATTTTTCCTAGTATCCTTTGTATCCCTTTTATTTCTGTAATGTTGGTAATGGTGTCTCTTTCGGTCCTCATTTTAGTATTTTTGAGTTTTCTCTTTCTCTAATGGTCAGTCTAGCTAAAGATTGGTAAATTTTGTTGATCCTTTTGAGGAACCATCTTTTGGTTTCATTGATTTTTCTCTGTTGTATTTCCATTCTCTATTTTATTCCGCTCTGCCTACTATTTATTATTACATTCCATCTACTTGCTTTATGTTTAATTTGCTCTTCTTTTGCTAGTTTCTTAAGGTGGAAGATTGTATTACTGATTTGAAACCTTTCTTCTTTAAAAAAAAAAAAAAAAAAAAAAGGTATGTTCAGCTCCCTCTGAGGAATGCTCCAGTTGTACCCCTTAAGTTTTAGTATGTTGTATTTCCTTTTTTTTCATCTCAAAGTATTTTTCTAATTTCCCTTGTAATCACAATTGCCATCTATTTTCCTTAAAGTATTTTTCTAATTTCTCTCGTAATCACAATCCTCTTTGACACATTGGTTACTTAGGAATGTCTTTTGTTTTTTAACTGTCATTTATTAAATACTGATTACCAGGTACTAAGAATTATATGACACAGTTCCAGGTGCTTACTTTGAAAAAGTCATGACCTTTAGTTTTAGCTTGTCTTAAAAGAGAAAGTGTTTAAAACAGGGAGTTGGAAAATTGGGACCTTCAGTCTTGCTTGTAATCGGTAGACTTTAACACTTTTGACATATAATGAAGACAGACTTAGTATTTCAAAAACCTTACTGATGTCTAACATCTTTAATAGCCCACCTTTGTGAAAGAAGCTCTCTGTGAAGGGTAAGAAAAAATCACTGGCTAGCAGGTTTCTTTTCTAAGTGGTTGGAGGTCGGGAGACAGGTATTGTTTTCCCTCGGGCTCACTGTCTGCATCTCACAAATGTGCTCTAGGGTGGAAAAAGATATAAAATGGATAGTGGGTAAAGAGGTATACTGTTTTAAAGCCAGCTGTTTAAATTTGCACCTGACTCTATGTAAATAGAAATAAAATCAGAACAGGAAAAAAAAGCTGGATGTGTGGGGTTATTTTCATAGTTTTCTTTGGAGTTTATGTTGGTACATGAAAGTCAGTACTTTTGTTTGTGCATATTAATATGTTTCCTCACAGAAGTATCACAAAAGAGCAAGGGAACAATGTGGTTATCCTTGAGTTTTTGAAAACGTTATGAATTGTGAAGAATGGTCTTTTGGCCCAGGAATTAATTTAAGGAATTAGTGGGCTTGATTTCAGTTTTAGCTGCTGGTTCTTGGTTTCTAATTAACTTCCCCTATCTGTTCCTCAGTCTTTATGGCTTATGATATATATAAAGTTCAGTTGTTAAGGCAACTAGTACTAACCTACATTTGTATGATACTTTTTTCTCTTTTATTTTTTTATCTCCTCAAATTCCTTTTACCAAATAATTTTTTTCTTTACAAAGTAGTCTCATATACATTGTTATAGCTAAGATTTATAATAATCCTGTGATACACTTGACTCTCTTGGAACTTTAGGCATTAGCTGTTACAAAAAGCCAAAACATTCGGCTTATTAATGAGGAAAAGTTAAGCTAGAGAAGTGGTGATTATATGTTTTAAATGTGACTTTATAGTAGATGACATAAAATACAGAAACCTTAGATTCATTTACTATGCCTTGCTAATAAAAAAAAATGGAAGAACACAGATCCAATTAAAATATTTTGCTACCATGAAAACTAAACAAAGGGTTATAGCTTTTATTTTATATTTTTATGATTGGTAGATTTGTTTCAAAAATCAGTGAAGTCCATGAAGTACACTGTGTTCTCTTTCTGGCTTCTCAAAATCAGCTACTCCTGAATTAATTAAAAACAGCAATATATGAAGTATTGGATTATAGTGTTGTGTGATTAATGACTCATTTTACTACATAAAGAATAGATGTCATTATTCATTTATTTCACTGTAGACATGAGTTCTCGATGTAGTACATATAAGCTTTTCAAAAAGTGTATTCAGTAGTAAATACACTTTATTTTAACGCAGGGTGATTTCAAAATATTTTATTAAAATTATGCAATTGATGAGATATGAGGATAATTTTAAATTTAGTCCATTGTAATATTTGGATGCACTAGGTCATCCTGCAGTTGCTTTCAAATATTTGGCTCTGAAGAAAGTTTCATAGATAGATAGATAGATAGGTTTTTTGTTGTTGTTGTTGTTTTGAGACAGAGTCTCGCTCTGTCCCCCAGGCTGGAGTGCAGTGGCGAGATCTCCTCTCACTGCAAGCTCTGCCTCCCGGGTTTACGCCATTCTCCTGCCTCAGCCTCCCGAGTTGCTGGGACTACAGGTGCCCGCCACCACACCCGGCTAATTTTTTGTATTTTTAGTAGAGACGGGGTTTCACCATGTTAGCCAGGATGGTCTCGATCTCCTGACCTTGTGATCTGCCCGCCTCGGCCTGCCAAAGTGCTGGGATTACAGGCGTGAGCCACCGCGCCTGGCTGGTTTTTTTTTTTTTTTTGAGTTGGGGTCTTGCTGTTGTCATCTAGCCTGGAGTGCAGTGGCCCGATCTTGGCCCACTGCCACCTCAGCCTCCCAGGTTCTAGCGATTCTTCTGCCTCAGCCTCCTCCCAAGTAACTGGGATTACAGGTGCCCACCACTATGCCCGGCTAAGTTTTATATTTTTAGTAGAGATGGGATTTCACCATACTGGCCAGGCTGGTCTCGAACTCCTGACCTCAGGTGATCCACCTGCCTCGTCCTCCCAAAGTGCTGGGATTACAGGTGTGAGTCACCGTGCCCAGATAGATGTATATTGTTATAATGTAATAAAAACATGACGATTGGGCCAGGCCCGGTGGATCACCTGAGGTGGGCACCTGTAATCCCAGCTACTCAGGAGGCTGAGGCAGGAGAATTGCTTGAACCTGGGAGGAGGAGGTTGCAGTGAGCTGAGATCGCGCCATTGCACTCCAGCCTGGGCGACAAGAGCAAGACTCCATCTCAAAACAAACAAATAAAAAACATGACGATGATGCAGAAGAGAAAAGTTTTAAAAGACCAGATTTTGAAAACTTGAAACTAACTTGGAAGTAGTACTGAGGCACCTGGCTTTTTTTTTTTTTTTTTTTTTTTTTTTTTTTGAGACGGAGTCTCGCTCTGTCGCCCAGGCTGGAGTGCAGTGGCCGGATCTCAGCTCACTGCAAGCTCCGCCTCCTGGGTTTACACCATTCTCCTGCCTCAGCCTCCCTAGTAGCTGGGACTACAGGCGCCCGCCACCTCGCCCGGCTAGTTTTTTGTATTTTTAGTAGAGACGGGGTTTCACCATGTTAGCCAGGATGGTCTCGATCTCCTGACCTTGTGATCCTCCCGTCTCGGCCTCCCAAAGTGCTGGGATTACAGGCTTGAGCCACCGCGCCCGGCCTCTGCACCTGGCTTTTAAGATGGTGGTGGAAAGGACATATTTTGTTTTTCCCCAGAGCCTTGGAGTAATCTGCCTCATTTCAGAGCCACCCCACAAAATGCTAGATACAATGGTTGGCCATCATAATATGACAGAGTTTGGTAAATGTGGCTGATTCACATTTAAAGCTTGGTTTTCTTTACCTAACAGACTTAGTAATTATCTGATCTTTTTAGGGTGCTTAGCTTTGTGAATGTGATACTAATAGTATTTCAAACAAATCCAAGTTTTTGTATCCAAACAGATATTGACCCTTTGAGTTTTGCTACCTGGGAAGGCATCTACATTTATTCTAATAATTTGCCAGTGTTTGATTTTTGCATCTTCTCTTTTAGAATTGCCTTTAAAGCCTTAGCAATATTCCTGTCAGGACACTAAATGTGTAAAATTTTTATTCTTTGAGGGCAATTTTCAGAAAGAGCTAGACATCAGTCATTCAGAACCTTGTCAGATAAAGAAAGTGGATAATCAGATTGGGAATTTAAAGAATAGTGTATAGCTCTAACATATTGTTATGCCTTATAAAACTTATAAAAACTGGCTCCAATACTACTTTCCAAAAAATCTTTGAATTGTGGCATTATTGGAAAAAATGTACTCCCTTTCAAGGTGACTGCATTGAAGAACACTTAGTTGATGAAATGTACCCCCTTTCAATGTGACTGCATTGAAGAACACTTACTTGATGTGTAAGTTCAGGTTCAAGTGTTTAATAAGTCATCATCTTTACCACATAGTTGCATCTTGCATAAAAACTGGGGAATGTTTCAAAGCTAAACAACAAAGAAGATTAAATTACTTTGCCAGTCACCTAATAATTGTGCCTAGGCAGGTAACTGAGTAACAGGGATATTGAGAGGTTGCTTTATGACATCAGTGGGAGCAGGTAGAAATCTACTAAGACAGTTGAGACTTCTGTGTGTTCCTTTGGGCTCAACAAAGTTGAAGGAATTTATAGCCAAATTCCTTAGGATACATATTTATTTTTATATATATAATTTTATACACATATTTTATATTTTATTATCTAATTTGAAAATCATAAAAATATAGGTGAGGAAAAGCTATTTATAATTACACCTATCAGAGAAGTCTTCATTGACCTTGTTTACGTCCTTTCTTCTATGTATTGTTTTATAATGTTGAGATCATAATGAACTTACAGTTTCGAATGTTGAGTTCTTTAAATGTATTTTGTTGGAATTATTTTCTCAAGGCAATAAAAACTTCTTAATGAGTCCAGGCACAGTGGCTCACACCTGTAATCCCAGCACTTTGAGAGGCTGAGGCAGGAGGATCGCTTGAGGCCAGGAGTTTGAGACCAGCCTGGTCAACATAGCAAGACCCCAGCTCTACAAAACAATTTTTTTTTTTTTTTTTTTAATTAGCCAGGCATTTAAAAAAACCTAGACCCAGCTACTAGGGAGGCTGAGGCAGAAGATCACTTGAGCTCAGGAATTCAAGACCGCAGTGAGCTATGATGGTGCCACTGTGCTCCAGCCTGGGTAACAGAGTGAGCGAGAAACTGTCTCAAAAAAACAAAAAACAAAAAAAGAGGGTGCCTGGACCATGGCTTACTCCTAGCACTTTGGGAGGCCAAGGCAAATAGATCACTTAAGCCCAGGAGTTGGAGACCAGCCTGGGCAACATGGGTGGAACCCCATCTCTAAAAACAACAACAAAAATACAAAAATTAGCTAGGCATGGTGGCTCACGCCTATAGTTATAGCGACCGGGGAGGCTGAGGTGGGAGGATCACCTGAGCCCTGGAGGTCGAGGCTGCAGTTAGCTGTGATTGTGCCACTGAACTCCAGGCTGAGTGACAGAGTGAGACCCTGTCTGGGAAAAAAAAAAAAAAAATCATGAACAAAATATTTACTAGATATTTTTTAGTTTTTTATTATCCATCTCCGTATGGTTTATAAAGTTTACTGGTGAGCTATTTAAACTTCATTATCAAATAAATAATTAAAATGTACATTATTTTTTCTTTCACGTTCATGGTTTCAAAAGTGTCAGAAAATAAATTATGAGGCAAAGACCCAGAAGGCATTTGATGGGATTATGCTTTCTTAGTTCCATAGGCTTCACTCAAGTTTTGTTTGTAAATGTTCTCTTTGCTAATATGCAGCCATAGTCACTTTTCTGTACACAGAACTAAGGGAAAAATTATTTCTTCTCTCGCTTGCTGAAGGTGGTTGGAGGCAAAGTAAAGAAGCCCGGTAAACGTGGTCGGAAGCCAGCCAAAATTGACTTGAAAGCGAAACTTGAGAGGAGCCGCCAGAGTGCGAGAGAATGCCGAGCCCGAAAAAAGCTGAGATATCAGTATTTGGAAGAGTTGGTATCCAGTCGAGAAAGAGCTATATGTGCCCTCAGAGAGGAACTGGAAATGGTAAGAAATTGTCAATAAACACATGAAAAAATCACCCTAACAAATAAATAACACATTAAAATACGAAGATACCAGTTATCACCTGTCCAGTTGGCAAACATTGGAGAGACTATTAACCTGTTAGCCAGGATGGGGGCAAATAGGCATCTTCATACACTGCTGGTGGGAGCGGAGTGTACATGACTGTCACACTGAGGAACTGTTTATGAGAGAAGAAAATGGAAAATAACCCAGATGGACAACAATAAAGGACTGGTTAAATAAATGTTACTACATTCATATATTGGACTACTTCGTAGCCAGTAAAAAATCACAATGCACATCTATTTACTGATGTAGAAAGATACTCACAATATATTGGCAAGTGGACAAAGCAATATAACAATGTGTAACTGTGCATGGCAAAACCATTCGTGTTTAAGTGACTTTATTTATTATTTTTTAAATTTTTACAGTTTACTTTTTTGAGACAGAGTCTTGCTCTGTTGCCCAGCCTGGGGTGCAGTGGCGCGATCTCGGCTCACCACAAGTTCCGCCTCCCGGGTTCACGTCATTCTCCTGCGTCAGCCTCCCAAGCAGCTGGGACTACAGGCGCCTGCCACCACGCCCAGCTAATTTTTTTTGTATTTTTAGTAGAGACGGGGTTTCACTGTGTTAGCCAGGATGGTCTCGATCTCCTGACCTCGTGATCCACCTGCGTTGGCCTCCCAAAGTGCTGGGATTACAGGCGTGAGTCACCGCACCTGGCCAAGTGACTTTATTTATTTTACATGTTTTATTCACTCATCCATTCAGATGTTGGACAGTGGCTGTAAAAATGTGAAAGAGAGTAGATAAAACAGAATTGAAACTCCATTATTGTGAGTTGAGGAAGGAAGTGACAGAAGAGAGAGATGATATTACAGTGATCATCATACAACTGGGACAGGCTTCCATAGGTTTTTAGAAAGTAAGACAACAAGGTTGGAACACGAAGAGAGGGACATGAACAGTGTTGTATATATTGTCCAGATATATACTATTCAGTAGATTTTTTTGATATGTTGAATATGTGACATGCTATCAATCATTTCTTACTTTCTGCAGTGTAAGCCACTTGAGGGCAGGATCTTTGGTCAGCTTTGTCTTTGTATACCCCCAAAGTCCCTAGCATGCACTCTGGTAGATAGTAGACGTTTAATGATTACTTGTTAAAGAGAGAAAGAAAATTACTGACATTTCTTTCTTTGTTTTGGGAGTAGAAATAATACTGTGACAAGTGTACATATATATATAAAAGATGAATTCTAACTAGTGGCCCACTGTGGGGAGATGTCCTTTTAACCACAGGGGCCTTTTAAATCTGAGGAACACTCCAATACATCAAAGACGATTCAGCAGCTGTTTTTCCACCTCTTCTGAAAGATGGCAGATCTCATACATGTCTTCAGTTTATAAATAGGTAATACCATGGAAAGTGGGTTTCCCAGCAGCGAACATGACTTCTAGCCATGGGAGTTCTTATGTCTAGGATTTCTACCAGTGGTTCCTGAACTCTGAGGAGTAAAGGTTTATTTAAATATGTTTTACATATTTCAGTACAAGCAGTGGTGCATGGCAATGGACCAAGGAAAAATCCCTTCTGAAATAAAGGCCTTACTCACTGGAGAAGAGCAGAACAAATCTCAGCAGAACTCAAGCAGGCATACCAAGGCTGGGAAGACAGACGCTAATAGCAATTCCTGTAAGTACAATCAATGGGAGACTTTATATTTAAGAGGGTATCTTGGCTGCGCACAGTGGCTCATGCTTATAATCCTAGCACTTTGGGAGGCTGAGGTGGGCAGATCACTTGAGCCCAGGAGTTCAAGACCAGCCAGGGCAACATGGCAAAACGCCATCTCTACAAAAAAATACAAAAATTCGCTGGACATGGTGGTGCACACCTGTAATCCCAGGTATTCGAGAGGCTGAGGTGGGAGGATCACCTGAGCCCAGGGAGGTTGAGACTGCGGTGAGCCATGATTGTGAGACCCTGTCTCAAAAGGAGGAAAAAAAGGGGTATCTCAAGGTAGGGTTTCTGTTGACCACTTTTCTTAGTATGTCTTTAAATAAAATGTTGATGCCATTTTTAATACACTAATAAGCAAGTGAAAGGGCATTAGATTCTGGCCAGGTGTGGTGGCTTCTGCCTGTAGTCCCAGCACTTTGGGAGGCGGAGGAAGGCAGATCACTTGAGGCCAGGAGTTTGAGACCACCCTGGCCAGCATGGTGAACCCTATTTCTATTAAAAATACAAAACTTAAGCGTAGTGGTGTGTGCTTGTAATCCCAGCTACTCAGGAGTCTGAGGCACAAGAATTGCTTTAACCTGGGAAGTGGAGGTTGCAGTAAGCTAAGATCATGC
Source organism: Macaca thibetana thibetana (assembly GCF_024542745.1). NCBI lineage: Eukaryota > Metazoa > Chordata > Mammalia > Primates > Cercopithecidae > Macaca > Macaca thibetana. The sequence continues at coordinate 12,809,172 of NC_065588.1, forward strand.
CATTGTATTCCAGCCTGGGCAACAGAGCAAGACTTCGTCTCAAAAAAAAAAAAAAAAAAAGAAAGAAAAAAAAAAGAAATGGCATCAGATTCTAAATATTAAAATGCGTTTTACATGGAGTCTATAAAGAGCAACTGATAAATTTATCAAAATTTTATTATTAATAGACTTAGTCCATAAATGGGAGTGGCACTAATCTAGCTTTTTGTTAATAATACTACCTTTATTTGTATTTCGATTTACAGTTTACAAAGTACTTTCATTTATATTTATCTTAAATATTCCCTACAATGATTGTGTTAAGGAATTATACTTATTTTATAGATGAAAAAAATAGCAAAAGGCTGGGTAAGGTGCCCAAGGTCACACAGCTTTAATGGTAGAACCCGTCCTCACCTAGTCCAGGCTCCCTAGTGCAGTAGCCATCACTGTAAGGATTGTTTTAATTGAAGTAAAATTCACTTAACGTAAAAATTGAGAGCCATTTAGTACATTCACAATGTTGTGCAACCATCCCGTCTATGTAGTTACAAAACATTTGATCACCTCAAAAGATAATCCTGAACCCATTAACCAGTTAATTCCCATTGCCCACTTCCGCCAAGCCCTTGCAACCATGAATCTGCTTTCTGTCTCTATGGATTTACCTATTCTATATATTAATATTTTATATACATGGAATCTATACAGTATGTGACTTTTTGTGTCTGGCTTCTGTCACCTAGTATAATGTTTTTTTTTTTTTTTTTTTTTTTTTTTTTTTTGAGACGGAGTCTCGCTCTGTCACCCAGGCTGGAGTGCAGTGGCCGGATCTCAGCTCACTGCAAGCTCCGCCTCCCAGGTTTACGCCATTCTCCTGCCTCAGCCTCCCGAGTAGCTGGGACTGCAGGCGCCCGCCACCTCGCCCGGCTAGTTTTTTTATATTTTTTAGTAGAGACGGGGTTTCACGGGGTTAGCCAGGATGGTCTCGATCTCCTGACCTCATGATCCGCCCGTCTCGGCCTCCCAAAGTGCTGGGATTACAGGCTTGAGCCACCGCGCCCGGCCTAATGTTTTCAAGGTTCATCCACATTGTAGCGTGTATCACCAGTATTTAATTCCTGTTTATGGTCAAGTAATCAATGGATAAACAATATACAGTTGTTTATCCATTGATGGACATATGTTTTTACTTCTCGGATATTGTGAATAGTACTGCTCTGAACATGTGTGTACAGTATTTGTTTGCATACCTGTTTTGAATTCATTTGTATATACAACTAGGAGTCAAATTGCTGGGTCATATGGCAATTCTATGTTTAATTTTTGAGGAATAGTCAAACTGTTTTCCATAGTACCTGAAACATTTTACATTCCCACCAGCAATGTATGTCTGTTCCAATTTGTCCACATCTCATCAATACTTATTTTCCATTTTTTAAAACTATAGCCATCCTAATGGGTATGGAGTGATACCTCATTGTGTTTTATTTGCATTTCCCTAATGTCTAATGATGTTGAACATATTTTCATGTGCTTGTTGGCCATTTGTATGTATTCTTTGGAGAAATGTCCAAGTCCCTTGCTAATCTTTAATTAGGTTTTGTCGTTGAGTGGTAACAGTTCTTTACTGTGGTTGCAAAACCTTTATCAGTTACATGATTTGCAGATATTTTTTCCCCTTCTCTAGGCTTCTTTTCACTTTGTTGATAGTGTTCTTTGATGCACAAAATATTTTAATTTTGTTGAAGTCCAATTTATCGATTTTTATTCTTTTGTTACTCATGCTTTTGGTGTCATATCTAAGACTCCATTGCCAAATCCACAGTTATGAAGATTTACCTGCCTCATGTTTTCTAAGAATTTTATGGTTTTCACTCTTTTATTTGGGTGGTTGATCCATTGTGAATTAATTCTTCTATATGGTGTAAGGTGGGAGTCCATGTGTTGCATGTGAGTATCTAGTTGTCCAAGCAACATTTGTTGAAGGAACTGGAGACTTTAAAATGAATATGTCCTATGTTGATTTCTTCATTATTGTTATTACTCTGGGAGCACTTTAAATAGCTATAAGGAAATGTTGCAAACCTTTTTTTTAATTAATTTTTTTTTTTTAGGTCAACTTCTGGGAGCACAGAACAACTTTTTTTTTTTTTTTGAGACAAAGTCTCGCTCTGTCACCCAGGCTGGAGTGCAGTGGCGCAATCTCGGCTTACTGAAACCTGTGCCTCCTGGGTTCAAGCGATTCTCCTGCCTCAGCCTCCCGAGTAGCTGGGGTTACAGGTACATGCCACTGCACCCAGCTAATTTTTTGTATTTTTAGTAGAGACGGGGTTTCACCGTGTTGGCCAGGCTGGTCTTGAACTCCTGACCTCAGGTAATTCACCTGCCTCGGCCTCCCAAAGGGCTAGGATTACAGGTGTAAGCCACCGCACCCGGCCAGAACAAACTTTTTATGTTTTAAATATTTTTTACAAAATTGAAGAAATTGGCTTTTTGATAACTTTTATTAGATAACATTTGTCTTCATGTAGGTTGACAACTGCACTAAAATCTCAGACTCCACCACTATACACTTCGCCCATAACCAAAAACCACTTCTACCCCAAAAGCTACTGAAATGTTTAAAAATTAGAAAAACAAAACATTTGCCTTGATCTAAATTAAATTAATGGAAAAAAGCCAAATCAGCTTTTTTTTAGTCTGTGTTTTTTAAAATTAACCTTACTGAAAATAAAATTTTGTGCATCTTAAAACAGATTAATTAAACTTTATTGACTTTTAAAGCATTCTTACATTGGTAACTTTTATTTTTCAGGGTGAAGATTATATAAAGATGAGTCAGTGATTGAAGCCAATATTCTGATTCCAATGGAAGATGGATGGGCAAGAGTGTACTTCTTGGCTCCATTTACTACCTACTGCTCAGTAGTCATCTCTGTAAATCTGCAGTTTCTACCAAAATGTGTGATCATAGATCTCAAAGGATCTGGCTTTAACTTTCAATACTTAGCAAATCTACAAACATTCAGACCTGTCTGGTCGGTGTTGCCACCCACGACATTTAACATGTTGTGATGCTTGAAAACACAGGAGTAGAGAAAACGGATGAAGATTGTATTTTTGCACCTTAACTCCACATTGCTTTATTGGTTAATTTATATTCTTTCCATGTAATTCATGTAATTGTATGTCTGTGTGTGTTTACATCACCACCTTTCATGTTTTTGATTGCCCTACAAAGAGAAACCAAATGAGCTGATTACTGACTGTAAGTTCTCAGCCTTTATGGACCTAATCTTATTTTTATTTACTTGAGTAATGTTTATTCTCTGCATGAACCATGACTTCTCCTGTGAGCCATTCCAGCATAAGCTGTGAATATGTATTAACAAATATATACATTTCTATTTTTATAATCCATAAGGATATGCCTGTTTTAAATAAAATACATACTAACAAAATCTATCAGGAAAACCCTGAAGACAGCTTCTAGTTAAAACCTTTGTTGCTGTCCTCTCAAACTATATTTATAAAAATTTGCTAGGGCCAAATCCATACTTGCAGAATAATTCATCAAATTTTATTTTTAAGTGAAAAGTAACCTTTCAGGCATTTCAGCAGCATACATTGACAACCTAGGGTATATATGTATGTATGTTTCTTATTGTATGTCTATATATGTATGTGGGGAGGACAGGAGTGAATGTTCACACACATTTTCTTGCATACTCAACTGAATCAGAGAATGTTTCTGAAGAAAGTAGGATGAAATTAGCTGCTGAGATTGAGTTTCTGCCTTAAAATCTGTAACAAAAAAAGGGACAAATTGCTGGTAGATCTATTGACCATAGCCATCATCAGAACACTTAGTTTCTTCCCAGACATGAATTTCCTGACAGGCTCTGAGCCAGAAACACACTGTGGGCATGCATCTGGTTCAGCCCTGGCTATGCCTCCACTGTGGAGGGAAGCATTGGAACTGGAGTTGTGCACAGCATTGCAGCTAGTGGGCCTGGCTGGGGGTGCAGAAGAGCAGGGTAATTCTTTCCAGTTCCCCTTGCAGCTACACGTGCTTTCTTCCTGACTACCAAATGGAGTGACGGTTGAAGAATCAAGCTCATAATATAATAAACCCAGACAGACCCAGAAATCTTTTAATTTCCCCAGCGAGATACTTTATCACTCTCTCTTCTCTTTCCCATGGTTAAAACAGGAGTTGTGTTCTCTGTCGCTGCTAAATTATTCTTCACTCGAGTGAAGCAAATACTTAGCTTCCAAATAAAATACGTTGTGTTCTGAACTGGCAGTTTAAGAGGAGATACTGTAGTCTAGATTGTCTTTGAGGTAGAACATGCGATGGACCACATAGTTTAAGATTACAAGGTACTTTCCCTCTTCTCTCAGGCCATGCATTTGAATAAAGTGCCTCCCTTTAGCCTGAGCTCCTAAAGACCTCTTGTACTTGGGTTGCAAACTCAGATCTCTAGTCTAGTCTAGTCATGTGTGACTATGTACTGAGATACCACTAGCCCAGTTTGCTGGGTCTCTCATGTTTTGGAAGTTGGGGGTTTAATAATATTTAATGTCTTTTTAGGATCATAAACATAAATAGATTTGTTGATATTCAGGCCTTCAGAATGTAAGGGTTTTAAATTTAGCATTCAGATTGTAATTGGTATGTTTTTGCCATCTGGTCTACTCAATTGTATATGTTTATTCTGCAGAACAACCCAAGATTTACTTTATGTTGCTTTGTTCAGTACCTTTTGAATTCCTCCAGAAGAGTTGTTTTCAAAACAAACATTCCAAAATGAATGTGGCTCTTCAATGGAACGTCTCTATTGTGCTTGAAGTATTTCTTCTCTGGTTGTAATTCTAAATTACAGAGTCATTTGAGCTTCCTCCCCTCCCGCTAGTATTTTTACAGGAGCAGGGAAGAGCAGTGACTTTATCCTCAGGTAGAGGATGTGTAATTTTGGGTGAAGTTAAATTACAATTTATTTGAGGTTATTCCTAAACCTATTTATTTGGTATTTTGGAGGAGATCACACTAAGAGAACGTTGATTGCCTCGGCTATTGTGCTGGCTGGACACTTTGGTCACTTTTGAAGCATGTTAATAAATGTCACTGATTAAAACAGCTGGAGCATTTCCTTCCCATTCCAGTGAAGGAGCAGCAGAGTGAAATCCTGGCACCCCTCGCCTTCTTGTGATGACAAGAAGGCTGACAGTCACAGAGTCCAGGAGAAGGTGCTGCTCTCCTTGCTTTCTGAGTAAACAGAGTAATGTTTTCTTTTTCTTATTTTCCCAAGGAAAGAAAGGGGGAAAATATATTTGTATGTTTAGACCAGTCAAATTCTGTCATTATTTTATCTTCAACCTGCTGTATATTAGAGCAGCTGAATATAATATGGAATAAGTTTGACCAGGTCAAGTTTTAGGATATAGTTGAATTTCTTTAAAAAGTTTTCTATTTTATCTAAAATCTTTCTATTATATCTAAATCAGAATGATCGTCCTGCAGCAAATTCACATTACTGTTTGCTGGCTAATCGACAGTATTTATCAGCATCACTGTGTAGCATTCTATTTTAGCATCTTTGAATTATGATCATTTGATTTGGCTAATTACAAAAAGTACAGGTTTAAACTGGACTTACCTTGAGTTAAAGGCAAAGAAAATCTAAAAACATAAATGTTATGTTTCATAAGAAATCAGTTGCATATTATCCATTACATACTTAGTTTTTAAAAGAAGAGTCACCTTGAATTATTTTTTGAGTCACCTTGAATTATTTGATCTCTCAACCTGCTTTCTCATCTGTAAAAAAGGGGGGAGGATAACTTTCACAGGGTAATTGGTAGCCTAAATAGGAGTTACAGAAAACTGTTTGTTAAATAGGAAAGAACTACATTAAATTTAAATATTCACATTATGCCTGTGTTTGACTATTGTTAGGATTTAAATCACTAAAGATCAATATATTTAGTGAGTTGGACTCTATGTAGTACTGTAGATATCACATTTCCCAAGTCATCTTAGCTATATCATGTCTGTCCTTGGAATGGTATAGTTGGAGGCCCTTTTTAGCAATAATAGCCTTCTTTTGATTAGACTAACATTAAGAACAACTAATATTCCATCTGGCAATATCATCCTATAATTATCCGCATAAAGCAGGCTTTCAGACTGCTTGGTAACTTGGCTCTCTTCTATTCCATCCATTTCACTTAACTACGAGGTGGTCATGAATCAGTGGCTGGACTGCCTTGTAAGGTTGAGCTGATTTTGCACTGCACAAAAGTACGCAGTTAAGGAGGCGAATGGACCTAAAAATCTAGTTCACATTCCCCTCAACAAGCTATGTGTGGAGGAAGGGGCTCCTGCCTTCTCACTAAGGTGTACATGTGGCACAGGTCTCCCCAGAAGAGATGTCTTTTTCTAATTTGCCCAAAGGGGATACCTGTCTTAATTTATCCACCAGGGGGTGCCTTTTTAAAAATGTGCAGAGCCGTGGTGTGTTGCGGCTGGCTTTTGCTGGCTCCCCAGAGGAGAACCAATTGCGTGCATCTCTTCCCAACTTGATGTGCAGTGACATCAGGTTGGTAGCTTTTAATGGACAATGGTAGGAATATTTATATCATAGAAATTAGAAATTGCTGCAGATTGTGAATCCCCCACCCCCTCAGTCAGTTTCTAACACACCACTGAAAAAGGCCCAATGTAGGCTAGCATTGCATTTCCCAGAGCAGGCACACTGGAGTTCCAAAATGTGTATGATTAAAGGACACATAGAGCTAGAAGAACTCTATATAAAGTTTTAGGCAGCTTGGAGATGTCCGTATCAAATTCAGATTGGTTCACAGACACATGGTCGTTCTGACTCAGAAACTGTTATGGGTCACAAAAGAATATGCAGTCCAACTCTAGAAATGACTAGGAAGTGAATCAGCTGAATTATTTTTGAGATGGAGTCTTGCTCTGTCACCCAGGCTGGAGTGCAGTGGTGCCATCTCAGCTTACTGTAGCCTCCACCTCCTGGGTTCAAATGATTCTCCTGCCTCAGCCTCCTGGGTAGCTGGGATTACAGGCATGTGCCCCCACACCCAGCTAATTTTTTTGTCTTTTTAGTAGAGATGGAGTTTCACCATGCTGGACAGGCTGGTCTTGAACTCCTCACATCAGGCGATCCGCCTGCCTTGGCCTCCCAAAGTGTTGGGATTACAGGTGTGAGCCAACACGCCCAGCCGAATCAGCTGAAATCTTAAGCCTTAGGGTAAAAGCAGGCACAACCAATTCACCTACTGTGTTGTGATAGAGTTCACCAGACACTCCTGGATTGAGGAGGGCTAGAGCTGGACAGTGAACTCTGGCTTACAGGCCATTTTGACTTTGCAGTAAGATAAATATTTGGGCAGGAAAATTTTCCCATGATCCAACAGAACCCAATCCAATCTTACCATGCCTCAGCAACCCTTTCCTGAGAAGGAAAGCGGTGCTTGGCAAGCACATTATAAACCTGAGCCCAGGTTTATCCTCTTGTGTAATCAAGTCTATGGGGTGGATGTGACAACACCTGTGCCTAAGCTAGGTGGGCTTGAATAGTCCAGAACGAAATAGGCCAAAGGCTGTCCCAAGCCAACTCTGAGTTTCCGATGTTACCACTTAAGTGGAACAGAGACCATGCTTGTCAGCATCACAAGAAAAGTTTCTACAAGACTTATGGCAATAAATAAATACCTCTAAACCTGCTCCTTCTCAAGCAAGGACAGGCCTCATCTGCCACAAAGGAAGAGAAAGAATATCAAAAAAGTAAGGAAGAAAGAAAACAAAAAGATAGCCAAGCCTTTTTTCAGAAGGAGGAAGATAGTTCATATAGGGGCTGTATTAGTCCATTCTCTCATTGCTATAAAGAAATACTTGAGACTGGGTAATTTATAAAGAAAAGAGGTTTGATTGGCTCACATGTGGTTCTGCAGGCTGTACAGGAAGCATGACTGAGGAGGCCTCAGGAAACTTACAGTCATGATGGAAGACAAAGCAAGAGCAGGCATCTTGCATGGCAGGAGTGGGACCAGGGATGAGGGGGTACCACACAATTTTAAACAACCAGATCTTGTGAGCACTCACTATACAGTACCAAAGGGGGATGGTACTAAACCATTCATGGGAACTCCACCCTCATGATCCAGTCACTTCCCACCAGTCCCCACCTCCCAACACTGGGGATTACATTTTGATATGAGATTTGGTGGGGACCAGTTCCAAGCCATATCATTCTGCCCCTGGCCCCTGCAAATCTTATGTCCTTCTCACATTGCAAAGTACAATCATCCCCCTCTCAGTAGCCCCCCAAAGTCTCAAATAATTCCAGCATTAACTCAAAAGTCCACAGTCCAAAGTCTCATCTGAGACAACACAAGTCCCTTCCACTTATGAGCCTGTACGATCAAAAACAAGTTACTTCCAAGATACAAAAGAGGTACACGTATTGGGTAAATATTCCCACTCCAAAAGAGAGAAATCAACCAAAAGAAAGGGGCTACAGGCCCTATGCAAGTCTGAAACCCAGCAGGGCAGTCATTAACTCTTAAAGCTCCAAAATCTCCTTTGACTCCATGTCTCACATCCAGGGCACACTGTTGCAAGGGGTGGGCTCCCAAAGCCTTGGGCAGCTCTGCCCCTGTGGTTCAGCCCCCATTGATGCCCTCATGGACTGGTGTTAAGTGCTAGTGGCTTTTCTAGGTGTATGGTGCAAGCTGTTGGTGGCTCTACCATTCCAGGGTATGGAGGATGGTGGCTCTCTTCTCACAGTTCCACCAGGCAGTGCCTCAGTGGGGACTCCCTGTGGGGGCTCCAATCCCACACTTTCCCTCCTCAGTACCCTAGCAGGTTATCCATGAGGGCTCTGCCCCTGCAGCAGGCTTCTGCCTGCACATCCAGGCTTTGCCATACATCTTCTGAAATCTAGGCAGAGGCTCCCAAGTCTCAACTCTTGCACCCTGTGCACCTGCAGGCTTAACACCATGTGGAAGCTGCCAAGGCTTATGGCTTGCACCCTCTGAAGCACCAGCTTGAGCTGTATCCAGACACCTTTGAGCCACGGCTGGAGGTGGAGTGGCTGGGATGTAGGGAGCAGAGTCCTGAGGCTATTCAGTGCAACAGGGCCCTGGACCTGGCCCACGGAACCATTCAATCCTCCTAGGCCTCTGGGCCTGTGATGGGAGAGGCTGTCTATTAGATCTCTGAAATGTCTTGAGGGCTTAACCTGATTGTCTTGACTATCAGCAATTGGCTGCTTTTTACTAAGTAAATTTCTGCAGCGAGCTTGAATTTCTGCTCTGAAAATGGGCTTTGCTTTTCTGCCACATGGCCAGGCTACAAATTTTCCAAACTTTTATGCTTTGCTTCCCTTTTAAATATAAGTTCCAGTTTTATGTCATTTCTTTGCTCATGCACATGAGCATATGCTGTTAGAAGCAGCAAGGCTAAATCTTGAATGCTTTGCTGCTTAGGAATTTCTTCCACCAGAAGGCTGAGCATGGTGGCTCACGCCGGTAATCCCAGCACTTTTGGAGGCTGAGGTGGGCAGATCACGAGGTCAAGAGATTGAGACCATCCTGGCTAACATGGTGAAACCCCATCTCTAAAAAATAGAATAAATTGGCGGGCGCCTGTAGTTCCAGCTACTTGGGAGGCTGAGGCAGGAGAATGGCATGAATCCGGAAGGTGGAGCTTGCAGTGAGCTGATATCGTGCCACTGCACTCCAGCCTGGGTGACAGAGCGAGACTCTGTCTCAAAAAAAAAAAAAAAAAAAAAAAAAAGCATTTTCTTCCACCAGATACCCTAAATCATCATCATCAAATTCAAAGTTCCACATATACCTAAGGCAGGGGCACAATGCCTCCGAATTCATTGCTAAAGCATAGGAAAAATGATCTTTGCTCCAGTTCTCAGTTAAGTTTCTCATCTCTGTCTGAGACGTCATCAGCCTGGCCATCTCTGTTCCATATCACTATCAGCATTTTGGTCACAACCATTTAACGAGTCTCTAGGAAGTTCTAAATCTTCTAATCTTTCTGTCTTCTTCTGAGCCCTCCACACTCTTCCAACATCTGCCTATTACCCAGTTTCAAAGCCGCTTCCGCATTTTCAGGTATCTTTATAGAAATACCCCACTTCTGGTACCAATTTTCTGTATTAGTCTGTTCTCACATTCCTATAAATAAATACCTGAGACTGGATAATTTATAAAGAAAAGAGGTGTAATTGGCTCTTGGTTCCATAGGCTGTATGGGAAGCATGGCAGCATCTGCTTTTGGGGAGGCCCCAGGAAAAAGTGGGAGCAGGCATCTTACATGGCAGGAGCAGGACCAAAGGGGTGGGGGAGATGCCACACACATTTTTAATAACCAGATCTTGTAAGAACTCACACTATACAGTACCAAAGGGGGGATGGTGCAACTCTGCCCTCATGATCCAGTCACCTCCCACCAGACACCATCTCCAACACTGGGGATTACAATTTCACATGAGATTTGGTGGGGACACAGATCCAAATCATATCAGGGGCCAAACCAAAGATGAAAGTCGGCAATGCCTGTTCCCTTGTTGGAGTAACCTCACCTTTTTACCACTCCAGACAAAAAAAGAAAAATCCATGTGCCCATGAGCCTTTTGAACCAGGCAGAGTAAGAAATCTACCTAGCAATAACCAATAAAATGTCTTTAAAGCTGACTGTAGTAGCAACAGTCCTCTTCCTGGAATAGTGGGGAGAAGGGAGTCTTTAGCACAAACCAGAAGAACCCAGACTAGTGTAAGAAACAAACTGTAATAAATCTGGGCTCAGGAGATGATGACTCATTTTAGATGATAGAGGGGTACCCAGCTAGATACATTTGAAGTAGGAAATTGGGGAAGATGATTCCAAATACCTGGGACTCATCACAGAGTTCCTTTATTTTTATTACTATTTTTGAGACAAGGTTTTGCTCTGTCACTCAGGCTGGAGTGCAGTGGCATGATCTCAGCTCACCACAACCTCTGCTTCCTGGGCTCAGGTGATTCTCCAACTTCTGCCTTCCAAGTAGCTGGGACTACAGGTGTGTGCCACCACACACCTAGCTAATTTTTTCTTTTTAATTTCTATTATGGATATGCTGGGAATAACTGGCTGATTTTTAAAAAAATTTTATAGAGATATTTTGCTATGTTGCCCAGGCTGGTCTTGAACTCCTGGCCTCAAGCAATCCTCCTGCCTCAGCCTCCCAAAGTGCTGGGATCACAGGTGTGAGCTACCATGCCCAACTTCCTTTAAATGATCAGTCTTAGTGAAATTAATACTTTCAGATCATTAGGCATATCATTATGTGACGACACAAAACATCAAGCTAAAATGTACTCATCCATTGGTTTTTTTTTTTTTTTTTTTTTTGAGACGGAGTCTCGCTCTGTCGCCCAGGCTGGAGTGCTGTGGCCGGATCTCAGCTCACTGCAAGCTCCGCCTCCCGGGTTTACGCCATTCTCCTGCCTCAGCCTCCGAGTAGCTGGGATTACAGGCGCCCGCCACCTCGCCCGGCTAGTTTTTTGTATTTTTTAGTAGAGACGGGGTTTCACCGGGTTAGCCAGGATGGTCTCGATCTCCTGACCTTGTGATCCACCCGTCTCGGCCTCCCAAAGTGCTGGGATTACAGGCTTGAGCCACCGCGCCCGGCCCCTCATCCATTTGTTATTAGGTAAGATGAAAATAGAAGGCTCATCTAGTTCTAGATCCTTGAGGAATCGCCATACTGTTTTCCATAATGGTTGAACTAGTTTACAATCCCACCAACAGTGTAAAAGTGTTCCTATTTCTCCACATCCTCTCCAGCACCTGTTGTTTCCTGACTTTTTAATGATCGCCATTCTAACTGGTGTGAGATGGTATCTCATTGTGGTTTTGATTTGCATTTCTCTGATGGCCAGTGATGATGAGCATTTTTTCATGTGTCTGTTGGCTGTATGAATGTCTTCTTTTGAGAAATGTCTGTTCATATCCTTTGCCCACTTTTTGATGGGGTGGTTTGTTTTTTTCTTGTAAATTTGTTTGAGTTCTTTGTAGGTTCTGGATATTAGCCCTTTGTCAGATGAGTAGATTGCAAAAATTTTCTCCCATTCTGTAGGTTGCCTGTTCACTCTGATGGTAGTTTCTTTTGCTGTGCAGAAGCTCTTTAGTTTAATGAGATCCCATTTGTCAATTTTGGCTTTTGCTGCCGTTGCTTTTGGTGTTTTAGACATGAAGTCTTTGCCCATGCCTATGTCCTGAATGGTACTACCTAGGTTTTCCTCTAGGATTTTTATGGTATTAGGTCTAACATTTAAGTCTCTAATCCATCTTGAATTAATTTTTGTATAAGGAGTAAGGAAAGGATCTAGTTTCAGCTTTCTACTTATGGCTAGCCAATTTTCCCAGCACCATTTATTAAATAGGGAATCCTTTCCCCATTTCTTGTTTCTCTCAGGTTTGTCAAAGATCAGATGGCTGTAGATGTGTGGACCCAGCCATCCCATTACTGGGTATATACCCAAAGGATTATAAATTATGCTGCTATAAAGACACATGCACACGTATGTTTATTGCAGCACTATTCACAATAGCAAAGACTTGGAATCAACCCAAATGTCCATCAGTGACAGATTGGATTAAGAAAATGTGGCACATATACACCATGGAATACTATGCAGCCATAAAAAAGGATGAGTTTGTGTCCTTTGTAGGGACATGGATGCAGCTGGAAACCATCATTCTTAGCAAACTATCACAAGAACAGAAAACCAAACACCGCATGTTCTCACTCATAGGTGGGAACTGAACAATGAGATCACTTGGACTCAGAAAGGGGAACATCACACACCGGGGCCTATCATGGGGAGGGGGCGGGGGGAGGGATTGCACTGGGAGTTATACCTGATGTAAATGACGAGTTGATGGGTGCAGCACACCAACATGGCACAAGTATACATATGTAACAAACCTGCACGTTATGCACATGTACCCTACAACTTAAAGTATAATAATAATAAATAAATTAAAAAAAAAAAAGAAAATAGAAGGCTCTACAAGTCTGATATGTGCCAATATCATTTTAAGTAAACATGACATTTTAGGAGCTTTTTTTTTTTTTTTTAGTAAAAAACGTAACCAGTTGTGTACTGATAGATGTTTAACAACTGACTCCTGGTTGGGGGGAGGCCTAATTTGTAGTATTTGCCAATTTCTGGGGTGGAAATATTCCCACCAGAGTTGGTTTCAAGCTACTGTGTTCTTAACCAGCTCTCAAAGGTTTCGAAAATTCAGGATGGCTCTTGCAAGTGTGTATGAGCCAATTGTACATCATGGGATAACCGACATGGTATAAGGATGGGATATCAGTTAGGAAGCTTTCAGCTGCAAGTAAAGAATCCACAACTAAAATTGACATAAATAATAAAGACCTATCTCACATAATAAGTCTGAGGACTACAGTGGCTCAACAATGTCATTAAACAGTTTACAAATGTCATGGCAAAGTCAGGAAGTTACCCTATATGGTCTAAAAAGGGGAGACATGAATGATCCACCCCTTGTTCAGCATATAATCAAGAAAAAACCCACAAAAATGGGCAACCAGCAGCCCTTGGGCTGCTCTGTCTATGGAGTAGCCATTCTTTTATTCTTTTTTTTTTTTTTTTTTTTTTTTCCTGAGACAGAGTCTCACTCTGTTGCCCAGGCTGGAGTGCAGTGGCGCAACCTCAGCTCACTGCAACCTCTGCCTCCTGGGTTCAAGTGATTCTCATGCCTCGGCCTCCCAAGTAGCTGGGATTACAAGTGCCCACCACCATGCCCAGCTAATTTTTGTATTTTTAGTAGAGCTGGGGTTTTACCATGTTGGCCAGGTTGGTCTTGAAATCCTGACCTCAAGGGATCCGCCCGCCTTGACCTCCCAAAGTGCTGGGATTATAGGCGTGAGCCTCTGTGCCCGGCTCATTCTTTTATTCTTTACCTTCCTAAATAAACTTGCTTTCACTTAAAAAAAAAAAAGTCATTAAAAACCCAGAATCGGCTGGCCGCGGTGGCTCATGCCTGTCATCCCAGCACTTTGGGAGGCCGAGGCAGGTGGATCACGAGGTCAGGAAATCGAGACCATCCTGGCTAACATGTGGAAACCCTGTCTGTACTAAAAATACAAAAAATTAGCCGGGCGTGGTGGTGCGGTGGTGCGTGCCTGTAGTCCCAGCTACTCAGGAGGCTGAGGCAGGAGAATCGCTTGAACCTGGGAGGCAGAGGTTGCAGTGAGCTGAGATCGCGCCCCTGCACTCCAGCCTGGGTGACAGAGCAAGATTCCATCTCAAAACAAAACAAAACAAAACAAAACAAACCCAGAATCTTTCCTTCCTTGTCCACCATCCTCTGCAGATTGGCTTTCACCCTCAGCTTACCCGCTCATGGTGGTAAGACGACTGCTCCAGGCATCACTCTCCAGGCATCACTCTCACAGCCATGGTCTAAGGAGGAAAAGGAGTTCTTTCTTGCTACTGTTAACGGTGGAGGGTCTCCAGGTTCTTGACGTTTTGAACAAAGAATTGGACAAAATGCACAAACAAAACAAGGAAGGAATGAAGGGTTTTACTGAACATGAAAGTACACTCCACAGTGTGGGAGCCAGCCTGTGCATAGGGGCTCAAAGACCCTGTTACTGAGTTTGTGTGAGTTTACAAAGTCATTTACTCAGTGTATGCCCTATGGAGAGGATATTTCCTGTCATAGCTGAAGTGTGAATCAGCCTTATGTTCCCTGCCTCCAGACCCTATTTTTCTGCCTCACTACTTCATCTTATCAGGGAGAAAAACCTTTCCCAGATGCCCTCTTAACAGACTTATCTTTACATCTCATTGGTCAGAAGTTTGGGCTATATGAGCACCAGTAAGCCAATCACTGATAAGAGGGAAAGGAATTGCCATGATTGGCTTAAACACAGTTAATCCCTTAAAACCATCACTTCATTGCTACTTCACACCTGAACAAAATTAGTGCTGTTAGTAAGGAAAGAGGTAGAGTGGCTGTTAGGAAGTACAACTAACAATGTCTACCACAACAAATGAATGCCGTTAACTATGGAATAAACCAGAGATCATCAGTAAATGACTGAGCTTTGGGAGAACTTCCTAAATTCCAATCAAGGTGACTTTGGTAGAATCTCAAGAAAGCACACCTAAATGTGATATAATTTATTAAGTACAAACCAATTCTGCCCTTTTATGAGAATATATGACTAGATGGAGGATGATCAGAACAAATAAAATGGAAATCAAAAGAGTCAGAAGGTGATAGAGTTTATTCAGCATTCTTCAGAAAGAGACTATGAATATGGCATACAAAAGTCTAGTTGTCAAAGAGGTACATGCAAATATTGGGCTGGGATGGTTCGTTAGGTCCTTTCATGGCCTGAATGAAATAAATATATTTCAAAATACTTCAGTGCTATAGAGGCTGATTCTTCTTTTTTTTTCCTTTTGAGACAGGGTCTGGTCTGTTGCCTAGGCTGGAGTGCGGTGACATGATCTCAGCTCACTGCAACCTTTGCCTCCCAGGCTCAAGCGATCCTCCCACCCCAGCCTCCCAAGTAGCTGGGACTACAGGCATACTCCACCATACCCAACTAATTTTTTTGTATTTTTTGTAGAGATGGGGTCTTGCCATGTTGCCCAGGCTGGTCTCAAACTCCTGGGCTCAAGTGATCTGCCTGCTTTGGCTTCCCAAGGTGCTGGGATTACAGGTGTGATCCACAGTGAGCCACTGTACCTGGCCAGTTCTCACCACACCCGGCCAGGGTTTATGCTTTTTAAAAACTCAATAAACAAGTCTGGCATGGTGGCTCATGCCTATAATTCCAACACTTTGGGAGGCCGAGGCAGGTAGATCATGAGGTCAAGAGATCAAGACCATCCTGGCCAACATGGTGAAACTGTCTGTACTAAAAATACAAAAATTAGCAAGGCGTGGTGGCGGGTGCCTGTAGTCCCAGCTACTTGGGAGGCTGAAGAGGAGAATCGCTTGAACCAGGGAGGCGGAGGTTGCAGTGAGCTGAGATAGCCCCACTGCACTCCAGTCTGGGCGACAAAGCGAGAGTCCATCTCAAAAAACAAACAAACAAAAACAACAACAACAAAAAACTCAATACACTTTACCTCTAGAGAGAGGTACTGGGAGAAAAGTCTAGGGTAAGAGACAGATTTAGTTTCCACCACATGTCATTTTGTAGTGGTAGACAGTCTCTAAAATGTCCCCCCGTGTACCTGCCTCTGATATTCATACCTTTGTTTGGCCCCTCCCCTTAAGTGTGGGCAAGAGCTGTTAACTTGCTTCTGACCAACAGAACACGGGAAAGGTGATGGAATGTCACTTCCATGCTTAGGCTACATAAGATAGCAACTTCTGTCTTGATAGCAGCCCCTCTCCTTTGATGCTTTATGAAGCAAGCTGCCATACTGGAGAGGCCCATGTGCAAGGAGTTGAGGGCCAACAACCAGCAAGGATTTGAGGCCCTTGATGAATTGAATTCTGATAACAACCACACGAGCTTGAAAGCAGATCCTATCTCAATTGAGCCTTCAGATGAGACCCCACCCTGGTTGACACCTTGATTGCAGCCTTGTGAATCAGAAGGTTCACTGTTAAGCAGTTAAGCTGTGTCCAGATTTCTCACCCACTGAAACTATGAGATAATATAGGTGTGTGGTTTTAAGCTGCCCAAAAAAAAAAAAAGGCCCCAAAACAAAACAAGACAAATTAGCTGGGCATGGTGGTGTGCAACTGTAGTCCCAGCTATTATATTTCGAGGGCAGAGGCAGGAGGATCATTTGAACATGGGAGGTTGAGACTGCAGGGAGCCGAGATTGTGTCACTGCCCTCCAGCCAGTCTAGGTGACAAAGTGAGACCCTGTCTCCAAAAAATAAACAAACAAACAAACAAAGGCTGCAGCATCAAATCTTGCCTGCTGGCCTGCGCTACAGATTTCAACCTTGCCAGCAGCACCCATAAATTGCATGAACCAGTTCCTAAAAGTAACTGTCCATCCATCCATCATCTATGCATATTTCCTATTGGTTCCATTTCTCTGGAGAACCCTAATATGGGTAAGTACTGTTATTTCCTCCATTTTAATCATGGAGAAGGCGGGGTCTGAGAACAATTTCCTTAAAGAGCTGGTAAGCAGAACCTGGACTTGGACCCAGAAAGTTTGACTCCAGAGCCCTTGAAAATAACCATTATACTATTCTGTAACTAAGGACAACTGTGCTGGTTGGCTATCTCACTGGAGTTTTGTACCTATTTTTTTTTTTTCTGATTTGTAAAGGGTCATTCAAGTGCAGTGCATCCGCCTAGAGAACCAGATAGCATGGAAGTGAAATGACCCTTGACTGATGGGCAGAGACCCATCCGTTCCTCTCAGCTGTTGTGCTGCCATCCTCCCCACCACGCAACTCTTCACAGCTACTATTTTGTTGTCCAGCAGTCTGTGCTATGGTCTTATTGTCCTTCCCGAGCAAGCATAGTCAGGGTCCTACTGGCCAAATGTACAGTAGTCTCTTAAAGGAGACTGTTCTTTGGAAGATACTGCAGGGAAGCAGAATAGAGAGGATGCATTCGGAATTCCCCTCAAGGAGTTTGAATCTCCTATATCTAGGGGTTGTGGGTAAACAACTGGAAATGCCTTCCTGACTGCCTGCTGGGAATCAGCCTATGTTTCAAGACCTCCAGACCTGCATCATAATCCTCAAACCAGATACATGTGAACTCCTCACTGCAGAGCCCAGCATTTGTTGGAGATCTTTCTTCTGCGGAACTAAACTCATACATTCTTCAAATTATTGGTGAATCCAAATTGCATAACCCTACATATAGAACTTAATTAGGGTGCACAGAGAGTCTGTAAAGCAATTCTTTTAAAGAGGCTTCTTCTGGCCAGGCCAGTGGCTCACACCTGTAATCTCAGCACTTTGGGAGGCCAAAGCAGGAGGATCATTGAGGCCAGGAGTTCAAGACTACCCTGGGTGGCAAAGCGAAATTCCATCTCTACTAAAAAATAAAAAAATATATATATATATAAAAAGAGGCTTCTTCTGAGAAAGAAAATATAGAGCTCTTGAAGCGTTCAATTGTGCAAAAAAGTTCAGAATGGCCCAGATTGTAGGGGCTGACTTTAAAATAAATTGAACTGCCTACTTACCAGCAGCATATGAACATTCACTTGTAGGGAAACTCTAGATACACTGCTATGAAAAAGTCCATGAATTCTCTGAGTCAGTGATGAAAAGAGCGGAAAAGGAAAAGACAGGGCCTGGCCAAGTGTGGGTGGCACTAATGCCAGCTTGGTGGTCTGATGGAGTTTTTTTGAAAATGATCACATTTGTAAAATGGGTTTAAAACAATATTTTGACTAGTGATTTCATGTCTGAAAAGGGTATTATTTTGGCATTTCCTCCAGTGTTTAAATGCTTTGTGTTTTGAACACACTGATTGATTACTTAATCTACAGCTGCTTCTGGGTGCTCAGCAATTTTCCCTGTCTTGTTGCTATGAGACGAGGACTTCCCTGAATTCGCCCGTGTGACAGGCATTGTGAAGAGGTAGTGGGCTCTGCCCACAAGTCACAGTGCCATCAAGCGGCCATTCTGGAAAACTGTTAGAGGAAGTCGGTTTGTTTCCAATGTTCTCTAATTACGGCACTCTAAGGTCATCATTTTCACAGATGAATTAGCAGGTTAAATGAACAGTGAAGGCTTATGTATTCCTTTCATACTCTCCTGCACACAGTTCGGATTTTAAAAATCGAATACATCCAGCCTGGCCAACATGGTGAAATCCCGTCTCTACTAAAAATACAAAAAAATTTGCAGGGCGTGGTAGCACGGGGCCTGTTAACCCAGCTACTCAGGAGGCTGAGGCAGGAGAATTGCTTGAACCTGGGAGATGGAGGTTGCAGTGAGCCAAGATGAGTGCAGTGGCAGATCTCAGCTGCAACCTTAGCCTCCTGGGTAGCTGGGACTACAGGCATGCGCACCACACGCGGCTAATCGTAGAGATGAGGGGTCTCATTATGTTGCCCAGGCTGGTCTCAAACTCCTGGGCTCAAGCGATCTGCCTCGCTGGCCTCCCAAAGTGCTGAGGAATAAATAAAACTAATGTATTAAAAAATAAATGAATCCGGCCGGGCATGGTGGCTGACGCCTGTAATCCCAGCACTTTGGGAGGCCAAGGAGTGTGGATCACGAGGTCAGGAATTCGAGACCAGCCTGGCCAATATGGTGAAACCTCGTCTCTATTAAAAATACAAAAATTAGCTGGGCGTGGTGACGCACGCCTGTAGTCCCAGCTGCTTGGGAGGCTGAGGCAGAAGAATTGCTTGAACCCAGGAGGTGGTGGTTGCAGTGAGCCAAGATTGCACCACTGCACTCCAGCCTGGGTGACAGAGTGAGACTCCGTCTCAAATAATCAATCAATCAATCATGCCACAGCAAGCCAAACGGCAAAATTGAAAGAAAGTTGAACTAGTGGGTAGGAGACATTGTAGGTTAGCCCTAACTTCACCTCTCTTGGTCTCAATATCCGCTTCTAACTAATGAAGGACTTGGGTTAGGTCTCCCAACGTCCCTTCTGCTCTAAAAGTGTCTAATCCCTTGCTTCTTTTACATATGGTTTTTAGAGGAGCACAACCTGGAAGCGGATCCTGATCAGGTCTTCCCAGCTGAGCTTGGTTATGTGGCTTCAAAGCGAGCTTGTGCAAATGGCAGCAAGGACGGAAGGGCAGAAGAGGGTCTGTGCCCAAGGGGAGAGGTGAAATTGCCAGCAGTCTCTGGCAAACGACTCCACTCCCCACACGCTTGGTGGAGATGGGCCTCCACCGAGGATAAAATTGTCATTTCTGAGGGAGAAGTCTGGCCCAGGGTATCAGCTCCGGGCATGGGGGCTAATCCTGTGAAGAAAGGCTCACAGGCAAGTGCATCTGGGCAGGATGTGCTTATTGACTCAGCAGTAGGCTGGACGTTAATGTATTCAATGAAGATGAGAAGAAAGAGAGAATTCACATTCCACTCTAAGGATGCATCCCTGTCCCTTCCCTCCCCACCCACAGTTTATGAGACCCTGGAGCCAGGTAGGAGAACTGCCTCTACTCTGAAGCCTGCTTCCCACTGTTGCCTTGCATGGACTCCTGTTTGGAGGCCACATGAATCTTGGTCTGTGGTGCACCTCATTGTCTCCCTGTGGCTTAATTCTAGTTCTTGTGGAGTAAATGTGAGGTGTAGTGAAGGCTGTTCTTGTGTTGCGGGACTTACGCAAATTTTTATCAGTCTGTGCATTATGTGAAGCCTCCTCCAAATTCAGGATCAAGAGAGACACCAGGAATGCTGAGTATTAAGCTAAACAAAAATACGGTGAATTACCAACACCCTGAGAGACCATAGCTGAATTAATACAGGTCATGCGACTTTGGGGCTCTCTTGAATGTGACTTAATACTCTTAATTTGTCATTATTTGGGGGATTAAAAAATACCTTCTGGCCGGGACGGTGGCTCATGCTTGTAATCCCAGCACTTTGGGATGCTGAGGCGGGTGGAACACTTGAGGCCAGGAGTTTGAGACCAGCCTGGCCAACATGGGAAAACGCTATATCTACTAAAAATACAAAAATTAGCCGGGTGTGGTAGCTGTAGTCCCAGCTGCTTGGGAGGCTGAGGCACGAGAATCGCTTGAACCTGGGAGACAGAGGTTGCAGTGAGCTGAGATTGTGCCACTGCACCCCAGCCTGGGTAATGGAACGAGACTCTGTTTTAAATAGAAAAAAAAAAAAAACTCTTTACAAAAGAGCTTGTATGACATTGTCTCACTGAACATCCATCTACTGTAGTAAACTCCCAGAACATTAGACACAATAGAGCTTAGAAATCACCTAGTGTCATTCTTTTCCATTTAAACTGAGACCTACAAATACATAAAAATAAAATGGAAACAAATTAAACTTTTCACACTGTAACTCTAAAACATAATATTTCACGTAAAAAGACAAACAGCACAACTACGGCAGGGGTCTCCTATATTTTAACAAGTCTGAACCATGAAATTCAAGGGCTAAGTGAGGTAAATATCTGGCACATTTTGTTGTTTTAGAGCCATTTGATGATGGGATAAGAATGTGAGGAGGAGGGGAAAAGGGAGAAAGAAAAATATGATATATTATTTCTTTTCTTTTTTTTTTTTTTTGAGACGGAGTCTTGCTCTGTCGCCCAGGCTGGAGTGCAGTGGCTGGATCTCAGCTCACTGCAAGCTCCGCCTCCCAGGTTCACGCCATTCTCCTGCCTCAGCCTCCCCAAGTAGCTGGGACTACAGGCGTCCGCCACCTCGCCCGGCTAGTTTTTTGTACTTTTTAGTAGAGACGGGGTTTCACTGTGTTAGCCAGGACGGTCTCGATCTCCTGACCTCGTGATCCACCCGCCTCGGCCTCCCAAAGTGCTGGGATTACAGGCTTGAGCCACCGCGCCCGGCCATGATATATTATTTCTATCTTTGGAATTTGTGATTGAACAAAGCCTCTCAACTTAAAAACATCAGCTCTGTAAATGTTTTGTAGATTAAATATTTTGTTATTCTTTGTCCCAAACATCAAAACGTAATCTTGTCTCATTCCCTTGTGTCAGGGAGGTAGGAAGGTACAGGTTTCCCTCCTTATCGCGAACATTCCTCAGCACAAGTCCAAGAACCTATCTACAGCCAAGGAACCGGCTCATTACATTTCAACTAGACCCTTTTTAAGAATCACCAATGAATCTTAAATTCAGCTGATTTTTTAAAATTGTAGATAAAAAAGAGGCCAGGCGCAGTGGCTCAGGCCTGCAATCCCAGCACTTTGGGAAGCCGAGGCAGGCAGATCTCCTAAGGTCAGGAGTTTGAGACCAGCCTGGCCAACATGGTGAAACCCCGTCTCTATTAAAAATACAAAAATTAGCTGGGTGTGGTGGCAGGTGCCTGTAATCCCAGCTACTTGGGAGGCTGAGGCGGGAGAATCACTTGAACTTGGGAGACAGAGGTTGCAGTGAGCCAAGATCACGCCATTGCACTCCAGCCTGGACAACAGAGTGAGACTCCGTCTCAAAAAATAAAAAATAAAAATAAAAAGAACAGCCAAATTCTCTTAGACCTTTGACTTCTACCAAGGCAGTGGTCAGGAAGCCCTTCAAGGCCTGGATGGGTTTGGCCCCTCGTGTTCTCTAGGGAGACATCCGAAATGTCAAGGAAAGAGCGACAGACAGACATGCAGTTAGAGGCCTGAGTTTGAATACCAGCTCTGTCACATTCCAACTTGGGCAGGTCACATAACTTTTGAGTTCCAGTTTGCTCATCTATAAAAGGGATGATAATAAATATATCACAGAATTGTTGAGAGGATAAAGGAGATAATGCATGTAAAATTGCTGAACAACTGGAGTTATTATTTGCAGCTCTTGTTAACTAGGGCGTGAAAATGCATACTAGTCTTGTCTCTAAACCCTTTATTGTTTAAATAAAAACATTTTTAAAATGTGCTGGCTGGTCCTCGATTTGAAATAATGGAGATCTGGGAACCAGAGGAAACACATTCCCTAGTTATCACAGGCAAAGAAGAGTTTGAGTTTGGCCAGGGTATGGTGCTGTGCCCTGGAGAGAGATGAGGGAGACCAGGCTCTGGCTAGAGAAATGGCCTCAAGTTTCTAGGAGAATGAGGAAGGCAGTCCTTGCCCTTGCTGTCCTGGTGTATAGGGGTAGGGCTGGGCAGCTGAAAGTCTCGGCCTGAATTGCAGAGCCTGTACAGAGAAATGCCATCTGTCATGTCTGTCTTTGGCATTTTTTAGATATGCTAGCAACAGCACCTGCGCATTTACTTGTATATAACTCAAAAATGGGAGGTAAATGTCCTAGACACAGCCTAGATGGGGCACAGATGTCAGGAAAACATTGCATTGACTTTGCATTTTTCAAGGCTTCATCAGCTGCTTAGAAGGATAAAAACAAGAGAAAGAGCAAGAGAAATTAGGCAACTCTATGCTTTTCCCCCCTAAGAATCTTGATTAAAATCCAACCACAGAAGACTTCCCAGCAAGTTCCAATATATGACGTGCTTTCCATAGCAGATCTGGCTAGTGGTTACTTGCAGGAAGGTAACGTGACAACCTATACACTATTAACTCATCATAAATGTTGCCTAGTGAAAGAAATATAAATCTCTGAGATAGGTGACATGAGGATTTCATTTGGAACTGAAGCCCATAGTTATAAAACTTCAGTAAGGAGGAGAAAAACAAAACAAAATAAAACTAGATTGAATCATTAATCAAAGACTGTGTGTATGGCTTAGGTTTATGTTTTTGAACCAACAGTAAATAAGTGTTAAGAAAGCATTTCTTTTTTATGCATGTAACTAATATATTAATAGTAAAAGGACCGTTGGCTGTAGCTCAAAGTGAATGCTTTCCCTAAAACATAAAAAGCAAGTAAAATAAAACCCACAAAAACTACAATAAACAAATGAACGCATTTTACAAAATAAAACATTTCCCTTGGAAAGTTGAGGGAAAACAAATATGTAAATAGCTTCTGTTTTTATAATTAAAGCTTTTTAATCTCTGGTGCATAACAATTGAAAGAATGAGAAATTAAACAAAAGTATTTGGTGGATTTGAGTTAATGGGCCAAGCAAGCTTTTTTTCCTTGGCTTCTCTGTCAAATGAGTCATAGATTGAGTCTTTGGTAATAGTTTTGGCCATGGAAGGGATTTCTGAAATGCCAACATAGTTTTTTTTGGCCATCCTTGAACTCGTTGTGATAGTATAGGCATTGCTTCGGTAACATTTCATAGAGGACATGCAAAAAGTCTCTTTCATCCCTCTCCGAAAATTGGCATTATAAATTGAATACAGAGTAGGTTTAGAGGCTGAAGAACTAAAGGATATCCATGTGATAGCTGTGAAAACAAGGGAACTTTTTTTATAGTCTTGTTCATGTGGGTGCCATAGCTGAGCTACATGAAAAGGCAGCCAGGAGAGCAAAAACAACAGATTTAAAATGAGGAACATCTTGATGGTTTTCACTTTTGTCCGAGGGACAATGTTCATTGTCCTCCTCACTGTTCGGCCATCTGTGCCTATTCTCCAAATATATTTTATGACCTTTTGGTAAAATAAAATTATGAGGGCAGATGGAATCACAAAGCCCACCAAGAAGTGGATGACAGTATAGGCAGTGCCTTCCCAAGAGGAAGGGAGGAAATAGTTACAATGACTGTCCCAGTTGGAGCCATAGAAAAAGAGCACAGGGGTCACAAAGGCTGCATCAAAGATCCACGATGCTGCGATCATTTTCTTGGCTTTTTCTCTGGACACCTTGAAGCTCAGAGGATAGACGATGGTGTAGAACCGGTCTATGCAGATGGAGAGGAGAACATAGATCTGGACACCTGGAGTGAGATACTGAAAATATCGCACAACCTTGCACATTGCACTACCCAGTGTCCACCTTCCAGTGGTGAACTGGAGCAGGACGAAAGGCGTGCTGGCAACGCTAATGAGAAGGTCAGCACATGCCATGGAGACCACAAAGTAGTTGGTGGTAGACTGAGTCCTCCTACTCCTGTGGATGACCAAACAAACCAGGGAATTGCCGAAGATAGAAAACAACCACAGAGTCCCAAAGAAGATGCTGGCTGTGGCCACTTCCCCGGGGTTCAGTCCATAGTGCAGATGTGTTTGGTTGCTCATCCAGCTGTGCTCCTCACCTAATTCCATCAGGTACTGGCTTGGCAGCGGTGTGGCTGCTGCCGTGCAGCTGCGGTTTTGGAGTGGTACCAGAAGTGTAGGAATAATCAACTGTGGCTTGCTGTTATCCATTCTGTGAGCAAAAACCATATTCACTTTTTTCCTCTTAATTCTGGATGGGGAAAAGAAGAATGAGGCCTCCTGTTAAAAAGGTGTCATACAGGTTGGTTATGATTATGAAGGCGAATGATCTTATTTGACATTTAGATTGGTTGTCATTTGTCTATGAGTAGGACTTGTGCATTGGCAGGAAAACATAACTACTATCCAGAAAAAGCCTGGCCCCCATTTTGTTTTCATTTTAGGAGCTGTTTCAGCAGATCCCAGCTCAGGCTCTCTCTGGCCTCACCTTCTCTTGAGCCTTAGTCATAATACGAAGCCCCACTCCTACACATATCCTTTTCCCTGTACTCATCAGAGATCACAGAGGATTAGGGAATCTCAAATCTGGCTCATACTAAGGGTGTTACCACCAACTGAAGATCTGCTGGCATTCTGGGCAAGTATGTGAGAAGTTCCTAATTGTCATGAGGTTGCAAGAGAGGAAAGTTTGGACAGATGAAAACACACAGATTTTGACTATGGAAGTAGCTAACAGCAGTCTGTGAATAGAGACTGGCTAGCTACTGGGAAGGGTGCTGTCCTTACTTAGTGTAGATTTTCCATCATAGAAGGATCATGGTAACACATGGAGCAATCAACACTGCTACATGAGCCAGAAATAGCTCCTAATTTAATGACATGTGAAAATAGGCTGCTTTTTCTAGAAGACACAGTTCATGCACTAATAGCTTGCCACCTACTAGTGACATATATTTTGATGCTATTCTGTTGTTGTTGTTTCACAAAATATTGACTGAAGAACATACAAGATGTCCTCTAAGAAATGGAACCAGGTTACGGGAGACCTTGTGGCAGTCAGGTGATTAAAAACAACAACAACAAAAAATGTAACTGTTAGCTAAGCATAGTGGCGAACACCTATAGTCCCAGCTACTCAGAAGGCTGAGGCAGGAGGATCACTTGGGCCCAGAAGTTTGAATCCAGCCTGGGCAACATAGCAAGACCCTATCTCAAAAAAAAAAAAAAGTAACTTAAAATTACTAAGCACTTTTTAAAAGCTTACAAAGCTTATAGTTCTTAGATATAAAAGAATATTTTAAAGTTTAGCCTTTATTTTATACTTTTTGTATTATTCAGTGAGAAAAAAAGTCACACTTTTTAAACAGGCAAAAAAGATTAACTAGTTGTGGGCCATTCAATTAAAACTGAAGTGATTTTGCTCACAGATTTTAAAGGTTCAATTTGGTCTGAATCCAGGAAACGAAAAAAGAAACAGTAGCAATGTAATCCATAATAACCATAACAATTATGGTGATTAACATAAGAGATAAGGATAAACATTAATATTTTCAAGAATGTGTCCACTAAAAGTAAAAGCCCATGTGGGGTTACAGCCACCATTTTGCTGAGATTCCATCTGGCCTGTGGCACAGGGGATGTGGCTCCAGCAACAGGCTTTTCTAGTGGTCACTAGTTTCTTTCTTGGTGGGCTCCTGTGTCTGCACCTCACAAAGAAACATTTCTCAAGTGACAGCCAGGATTAAATAATAGTTCATAATGAAACGAGGATTCTTAATGACTAATTTTTTCTTTTTTTTTTCTTTTTTTTTTTTTTGAGACAGAGTCTCACTCTGTCCCCTGGGCTGGTGTGCAGTGGCATGATCTCTGCTCAATGCAACCTCCACCTCCCAGGTTCGAGAGATTCTTGTGTCTCAGCCTCTCAAGTAGTTGGGACTACAGGTGTGCGCCACCATGCCTGGCTAATTTTTGTATTTTTAGTAGAGACCGGGTTTCCCCATGTTGGCCAGGCTGGTCTTAAACTTCTGACTTCAAGTGATTCGCCCGCCTCGGCCTCCCAAAGTGCTGGGATTACTGGTGTAGCAACTGCACCCGGCCCTTGTTTTTTCTTTTTCTTTTTTTTTTTTTTGAGGCGGAGTCTCGCTCTGTCGCCCAGGCTGGAGTGCAGTGGCGCCATCTCGGCTCACTGCAAGCTCCGCCTCCCGGGTTCCCGCCATTCTCCTGCCTCAGCCTCCCGAGTAGCTGGGACTACAGGCGCCGCCACCACGCCCGGCTAATTTTTTGTATTTTTAGTAGAGACGGGGTTTCACCGGGTTAGCCAGGATGGTCTCGATCTCCTGACCTCGTGATCCACCCGTCTCGGCCTCCCAAAGTGCTGGGATTACAGGCTTGAGCCACCGCGGTTGTACTAATTTGTGATAGAGAAAGAAGTGTTACTACATATCATCTTCACCAAAAAGCCACATTCAATACAAGTCTGGTGCTCCAGGCAATATACTCAATGCTGTTCTGTTATCTTTAGGCTTTTTTGTCCATGAGGCAACCTTACTTAAGCAAGCTTAAGTAAGATAATTAAAATTTAAAAAAATTTTTTTAAATGTGTTTTTGCCACACAGAAAGCCAAAATAATTAAACATTCTAATCACTAAAAGATCTTTAAGAATGCTGGGAAAATGATAGCCAATGATAAGAACAGCAACCATACTTTCCACATAAGAAATCAAGGCCAGGTGTGGTGGCTCTCGCATGTAATCCCAGCACTTTGGGAGGCTGAGGTGGGCGGATCACAAGGTCAGAAGATCGAGACCAACCTGGCTAACACGTGAAACCCCATCTCTACTAAAAATACAAAAAATTAGCCAGGCGTGGTGGCAGGCGCCTGTAGTCCCAGCTACTCAGGAGGCTGAGGCAGGAGAATCGCTTGAACCCAGGAGATGGAGGTTGCAGTGAGCCAGGATCGCGCCATTGTACTCCAGGCTGGGCAATGGGGTGAGAGGCCATCTCCAAAAAAAAAAAAAAAAAAAAAAAAAAAATCAGGACATAAGATCTAAAATTAGCATTGTCCTAGAAAATCTGGACTGCATGACCCTTATATATATAAGATTGTAATCATCTTTTCGCCTTCATATGTGTAAAACCTATGAAACTTAAAAAAAAAAAATCTTTTAAGATTTAAAGTTTAAAAATAAACTAAAACAGACAAACAATTTCCCCAGACAGAACACTGTTCTAACTTTTCTGGGATGCCTGTGGCCTGAATAAAACAGGAGTCCACAGGCACTTTTCCTTAATGCTCACACTTGAAAACCTGTGACCTTCCTTCTGTTTCTTTCTTCCTCTAACAACAAAACTCTGTAAATGAAACTCAAGCTCACCGCTTTAACTAAAGCCTGGGGGCGGGAGGCCCATCCATCATTTGCTGCAGCTGCTTTACACCCATGAGTATGTCTGCCCATTTCCCCAGCCCGACCACTGGGAAGCAGAGGATCTCGATGCTCAGAAACAGGACGAGGGAGCCCGAGGAATTTCTGAGTCTAGGTTTCCTCTGCTGGTGGCATGAGTTCTCACTGCACCTAAAATTGCTGCCGTTCTGAATATTCATTCAACAAACCGAGAAACTGGGCTAGGTATAAAGAAAAGAAAGATACGTAGGGCCCATAAAACAGTGTGCCAAATTATAACTCAATTTGATAATAATTATAATTAACTGCTAAGAACAGAACTATGTACAAGGAGCTAAGTAAGATAAAAACAGGGATGCCTGGGTAAGGGGAAGAAAAGGAAAGGCTTCACAGAAGAGGTGAAGTTTGAGCTGGGAGCTTAGAGGATGAATAGGACTTCTTCAGGAAGACAAGTGAATAAAACATTCCAGGGGAGAGAGAGAGCATGTGGATTTCATTTTGGGGTTATTCTTCTGGGTTGATCTTTTTTGGAGCCCTTTTCCCCTCAGAAACATAGTTTCCTTCAGACCATGCCTCTCAGAGTACATAGTTTCTAAATGCCCTACAATCAAACTGACCTAAATTTTTCCTCTGGTTACAATGAGAGGTTATATTTTCTGCATTCATGGGCAGAAATGCGGTCAGACAGTGGGTAAGAACATTAGCATATCCAGAATGGTTGTGGTACCCTTGTTCATACAGCATCTTGTTAGTCCTTTACTGCAGCATTTTCCGTTTGTTTTGCTCTAACTTAGCCATACAGTACTTTGGAGTCTCCCAGGGAGCTTTAAAACATATTGATGCCTGGGTCCCAGCTTGAGGGATTTTAATTTAATTGCTCTGGAGTACAGCCTGTGTGTTGGATGTTTCAAAGTTCCCCAGGTGATCCTGATGTGTAGCCAAGACTAAGAATATCTGCTTTAGAAATACCTCGATGTTTCTGTCTTCTCCAATAAACTATGGACTCCAGTAGGGAGATGCGGATGCTATTCTTTTTCTCCGTGCTCTACAGCTTCCGCTGAAGTTCTTTACATTAATAATTGCTTATTAGATGTTTACTAAATTGGATCTGTAAGGACAGAGAGCTGAAATAAATGACTCTTACTCTATGTGCCTCTGCTAGGAGAATTAAATGCAGATAGAAAATCATTATATATTGTCAGGGAGCTGAAACAGTGGGGACCACGGTGATAGCGGAAAACATGACTCCTGATAAAAGCAGGGCAGGTGAAACTGAAGCTACCAGGTCAACTGCTATATGAAACAGATATCTCATCTCAGGGAAAGCGAAGGCAATTTAGGTGTCCTCAGACAGGTTCTTGCGCTTTCCTCCCAGAAAAAAGGTCTGCCATATTATAACTAAATTCTAGGGTCTCAAAGTAAAGTTTCAAAAAGGCCTCCCCTGCTCCATTAATTTGGATAAAAATATATCTTCAAGGGGGTGTTTCTGAAATATAAGATCTGGTTAATTAGTAATTCTCTTCAGAGCTATCCATGTGAAGTAATTTTAGGACAAGAAAGCCTTCTTCACCTCTTTCCTGTTCAACCTGTCCCTTCCCAGCCGGGTCTGAGACTACCGTTTGGCATACTCCCTTGGCTGAGGTACTGAAGGCCCTTATTTATCTCTATCTGTATATGATCTAAAAGAGGAATCATTCATTTATCCTTTATCTACTTCTCATCCACGCAGGCTTCAAGATTAATACACGAGTGGGGAAAAAGGTAGATGGGTTGTCATAGTACAGAACTGGGGGCCAGGCATGGTGGCTCACACCTGTAACCCGGGTGGCCGAGGCAGGCGGATCACCTGAGGTCAGGAGTTCAAGACCAGCTTGGCCAACATGGCAAAACCCCGTCTACTAAAAATACATAAATTAGCCAGGCGTGGTAGCACGTGCCTGTAGTCCCAGCTACATGGGAGGCCGAGGCAGGAGAATTGCTTGAACCTGGGAGGCAGAGGTTGCAATGAGCCGAGACCATGCCACTGCACTCCAGCCTGGGCGAGAGTAAGACTCTGCATCTCAATTGAAAAAAAAAAAAAAAGAACTGGGGACTGGTTGGGTGGACCCCTGTAATGATGGGATCCTGGGGCGCCTGGGAGGAGAATGTACCCTATCACTTTGCTTTGTAATTTTTATTTTGCATGTTTGTCTCCCCCATTAGGTTATGAGTTCCTTGAGGATCGGGACTATGTCTTTACTTCTATATCCCTGGGGCACATAGCTATTAAAAAAAAGGTTTAATGAATATATGAATGGGTGGATATGTTAGTAAAAATTATCCAATACTTGAAAATAAGGCAAAAAAGGACATATTGTTTTAAGGTCATACAGGGACATTATTAAATGGACCTCTCCAAGGATTATTTAATTCTCTGGGAGAATGTACCTGTGCTTGACTTTGCTATTTAATATTTAACTAGAGCTCAGACACTGTGAAAATATTTATATGTTAACTTGTAGATTTCTTTCTAGCAGAAAAAAATAACCCCAATGGTTGTGGACTTACTGCCCTCTAGGACATTAGCCAGTTTAGTGTTTACCTAGCAATTTTATGCTGAAATTCTTTTTTAAAAATGCCTATAAAGATGCATTCTTCAAATGCTCTTGGAACCAGCTTTATTATCTCATTGGTTCCTTCGGTATTATGTTAATAAATCTTTAACATATGTTCATCCCATATTTGTATAAGTCATGATTCTAACTTTTTGAAAATCATACTTTGTTGGATGGAATGGATGGATGAATGACTGGAAGCTAAAAAGAGGGAGTGAAGGACCACAGAGAGGAATGGGGCATAGTCGACAAACTTTGCCTCACAATTCTGCATTAACTGTTGGATAGGTTTTTCAGTTAGTTGTTGGGGTATTTCTAGACTTAAAAATACCCTAACAACTAACTTTTTCTCCTCTTGTGATTATAAAGATTCACAAATATTCTCACAAGGTAGAAAGACCATTTTTATTTCTTGAGGTTTGTTTAAAAATTTAATGTCAAACAAGAATTTTTATAATGTTGATGTTTTACATGACTTGGTTGAAAAAAAAAACACAATAGAAACATTTTTTGTAGAATGCTAAGTATCTGCTGGACCTATATGGATACATATGGCTATTTACTAATGAGCAGTAAGATTACAGTCATGACAGTAGTTATAGCATTCATACAACCAAGAATTAATACTTGTTTTTGTGCTTACTATGTGCGGCACTTTATATGTGTAACCCTTCAAAGTAGGTAAAATTACTGGCCTTGTTTTACAAATGAAAAAAAAACTGAAGTTCTTCTCCAAAGTCATACAGCTGGAAAGTGGCCACTCCAAAGCCCTTGCTCTTAACTACCACCAGGGTTTCCTGATCAGTGAGACCACGGAGGGCTGAATTCAGAGAGTCAAACTGGATGTACATTGGTAAGTCTTTCTTGACTCTTCATTCAAACAGAGGAATACAAAGTTATTCCCTAGAGCCTATCCACAGATGCATCTGTTGAATATGCTAGCTCAGAAATATGTGACATAGTGAACAGTTTTAAAAAATGATCACTTCCACAATGTACCGCACAGAAGCTTAGCATCAAAAGTGCAGCAGACATGCTGGCCTGGAGAAATAACCTTTCTTCAGAAAAAAGAATGTGAGAGTATTGGAATTTCAACATGATGTATAATTAACTGTTGCCTTTTAAACAGAATGAAAGCAGAATTCTAGACTTCAATTTCAGTCGAAGTGAGGAAAAAATTTGATCAATTGTATTATCCCACTAGGAAATTATCTTATAAATTTTCGTTGTTTAAATTCAGGAAATACCATGGTACGGAGATTTTATCTTAAACCTTTCATTGTTGTCCAGGCTTGATTTGCTTACATGTGAAAATGGGAAATGCCTGTAACACTAGTGGGCTGGGACTGGCTTACATAGGGAGCCCTGAGCCAACTGTATATACATTTCTTCCCCACTTCAGGCTCAAAGACATCATGTTGATATCATGAATCAGCCATGGTAGGAGTATGGCAAACACCAAAAATTGAAGTTTTGTTTTCTTTTCCCCCCTCTGCAGAGCCAGTTGTTAGACATTTACCCGCACACCACTTCCAGTAGGGCAGGGTTTTCAGGGCAGCCTGTTCTAAGTCCTGAACTTACACACATTGCTGAACTTAAAAATGGCTCAGGAGGCCACACAAGCTCTTCTGAAGCTTCCTAAGTGGCTCTCTTGCTGTGTGGCCTTGAGATAAGACTCTGGTGTATGTGTGCTTGTGTGTGTTTTATAGAGATGAGGTCTTGCTATGTTGCCCAGGCTGGTCTTGAACTCCTGGGCTCAAGCAGTCCTCCTGCCTTGGCCTCCCAAAGCGCTGAGATTATGGGTGTGAACCACCATGCCCAGCTGAGATAAGACTCTGACATGAACATTAAGTGGCTTATAAAACTACATAAGGCTAGGTAGCCACCAGCATGACTGTGGTGGGGTAACAGGAAAACCAGAGAGGGTGAGACATGTTCTTACAATGTCGACTCAGATGAGGTTGCTAGATAAAATACAGGATGCCCAGGTAAATGTGAATTTCAGATAAATAACAAATAATTTTTTAGTAAAAGTATGTCCCATGCAATATCTCATGCAATATTTTGCTGATGTCCTATATTTTTATTTGTTAAATCTGGCAAACCTACACCCAGAATGTAATCTTCTGCTAAAAAATCTATGTTTTAAATCTCACACAGTAGGCATACTGCAAAGCAGATATGTATGTAGGCTTTGAAGTCAGTTGCATCCTATTCCTGTCACTCATTCCCTAGCTGGGTGACCTTGGCCAAGTTACCTAACCCTCTTGAGCTCCAATTTTCTTATCTGTAAAATAAGGATAGTCAGTTCCTATCTCATTTGATTATTATAATTAGATGAGAGAATATACACAGAACTTAGATGAGTTAAAACATGTACATATGAGGCCGGGCGCGGTGGCTCAAGCCTGTAATCCCAGCACTTTGAGAGGCCGAGACGGGCGGATCACGAGGTCAGGAGATCGAGACCATCCTGGCTAACACGGTGAAACCCCGGCTCTACTAAAAAATACAAAAAACTAGCCGGGCGAGGTGGCGGGCGCCTGTAGTCCCAGCTACTCCGGAGGCTGAGGCAGGAGAATGGCGTGAACCTGGGAGGCGGAGCTTGCAGTGAGCTGAGATCTGGCCACTGCACTCCAGCCTGGGCGACAGAGCGAGACTCCGTCTCAAAAAAAACAAAAAACAAAAAACAAAAAAACAAAAAAAAACATGTACATATGCCTGATATGAGGAAAACAACAGGTGTTATTTTTAGATATAGTTCTACAAAACACCTAGTTCTGTGTCTGGCATATAGCAACTGCTTCAAAAATTAATCTTTCAAACCATATGACAAACAAATTTTAGTAACCATATTACACATCACATACTATAGTAATAATACTAACATTGGTCACATAATCAAGGGTAAATGACTTTTGTGAAGGGGCCTGGGTACCTAATCATCATTTACAAGGGGAATTTTTAAGGGGAAAATCGTTGAGGCCCAAATAAATAAACACATTTTCTCCAAGTTGGGGATGATTTTATGTGACACGTTGGCCAGATCAAACTTTTTAAGATTTCCTACATCAAAATACGTAATACAACTGGACTGAATATGCCTTTTCCAAAAGTCCATAGAATCCATTAGAGGCTGGGCATAGTGGCTCACCCCTATAATGTCAGCACTTTGGGAGGCCAAGGAGGGCAGATCACCTGAGGTCAGGTGTTCAAGACCAGACAGGCTAACATGGTGAAACCCCATCTCTACTAAAAATACAAAAAAAAAAGCAATTAGCTGGGTGTGGCAGCTGGCGCCTGTAATCCCAGCTACTAGGGAGACTGAGGCAGGAGAATTGCTTGAACCTGGGAGGCAGAGGTTGCAGTGAGCTGAGATCGCACCACTGCACTCCAACCCAGACAAGAGTGAGACTCCACCTCAAAAAAAAAAAATTATTTCCATTTGATATTTTGAATAACTGCAAAAGAACCTCACACTGCCAATGAAAACAGAGCTTCCACCACCTGAGACTCCTGGTGCCACAAGCTTATAGGCCTGGAATTTTCTCTACTGGTCTTTTTCCTTTCCTCCTCTTATACTATATATATATAAGTATTCCTCCATAATAATCCAGCTCTGTACCTTTCGAACTGTTTCCTAACTGGGATCAAGCAGTTTCTCAAGCTCAGACTGGGTGTATTTTCTTTTTGTTTGGAAACTGGATATGCTTTCATGGTAACATGATTTTTTTTTAAACAGAGCTGTTTTCAAAACAGCTTCTTCTAACTTCATAAAATAGCTTAAAACAACCATGAACATTTCTGGCTCAGAAATTCTGCCTATCTAGATTTAAGGGACTATTACTCTCCTATCACATTTGCCTCTTTCTTTATCCTTCACATGAATTCAAAAATATCACCCTCTCTCACAATTACAGCATCATCCTTTTTAAAGTCAAGATCCCTATTAAAATATAAATGTTTCTTAAAGACTGGTTGTACTTTTTTTTTCGGTTTTACATTTTATCAGTAGAGTAGTGATCTCTGAGACCCATTCATTCTATCTCTGAAATCTACGATTAGTGAAAATGAGAACAGGGCCGGGCGCGGTGGCTCAAGCCTGTAATCCCAGCACTTTGGGAGGCCGAGACGGGCGGATCACGAGGTCAGGAGATCGAGACCATCTTGGCTAACACGGTGAAACCCCGTCTCTACTAAAAAATACAAAAAATTAGCCGGGCGAGGTGGCAGGCGCCTGTAGTCCCAGCTACTCGGGAGGCTGAGGCAGGAGAATGGCGTAAATCCGGGAGGCGGAGCTTGTAGTGAGCCAAGATCTGGCCACTGCACTCCAGCCTGGGCGACAGAGCAAGACTCCGTCTCAAAAAAAAAAAAAAAAAAAGAAAAGAAAATGAGAACAGAAGAGATGCCAAAAGCAAAAGCCATGAGGACCATCAGTAACTGAGAGAATTAAGATGGGGTGTCATTATGAGAAGGGCTGGGTGAAGGGTGAAAGGTGAAGTTGAAGAAGATAAACTTCACCTCCTTGACAGTTTTGTGAAGGAATGGATAACCGCTGGGTAGATACCCTACCCAAATGAATATAACAGAAAGGAACCTGAGTTTTACCCCACATGTTGTCCATAGGCTGCAGTCCTCCCCTAATTCTTTGCAAACAATGTTGCATGAAAAAAATGTTAGGTCATGTTGGCCTCTCTTTGGGGGTGATCACCCCCATGGATGTATAAAGAATACTATCTAATATTTCTCTTCCCAACTGCTGCTTAGTAGAATTCCTTGTATACAGCATACAGCTGCAGGTTTAATACTGAATTTCCCCACCTCCCTACATTCACACAAAATCTGTAAGGTAAGATAAAATGTAAAAGAAACAAGTGCAAAAAAATTTCGCCCTGGCCGGGTGTGGTAACTCATGCCTATAATCCCAGCACTTTGGGAGGCCGAGGTGGGTGAATCACTTGAGGTTAGGAGTTTGAGACCAGCCTGACCAACATGGTGAAACCCCACCTCTACTAAAAATACACAAATTAGCCAGACGTGGTGGTGGGTGCCTACAATCCCAATTATTTGGGTGGCTGAGGCAGGAGAATTGCTTGAACCCCGGAGGTAGAGGTTGCAGTGAGCCAAGATTGCACTACTGCACTCCAGCCTGGGTAACAGAAAAGATTCCATCTCAAAAAAAAAAAAAAAAAAATTCACCCTAAGAAGTGACCATTTTGTTATGATGGCATATTCAATCATAACATCTATCCATTTTTTAAAAAAATCACTTAGTATGGCCAGAGTTGTGTTCATTGCTGGGGACACAGATGTTATAATAACCAGATAGACCAGATCCCTGTTTTTATGGAGCTTACTTTTAACATGGGAAACAAATAATAAACAGCTAAACAAATAAAAATGTCAGTAATTCAGAAATGATTAGTGCTATGTAGAAAAAGAAAGCAGAATGGGTGACCAAGAATTGGTGGGAAATGGAATGGCAGATGGCTGGTTAGCTGGTTACCCAATGACCATTCCCAACTCCTCCCTCTCCTGCCTTACTTATGAGGCTAAAAAGGTAAGATAATAATTTCCCCACCATCCCTTTCAGCTAGGTGTGGTCACATCAATATAATCGTCTTCTGGCCAGAGACAAGAGAAAGTCTCCCAGCAGGGGGTTGGGAGGTTCTCGGAAAAATGTTCCTTGAAAAAAGGAAAGAGGTGTGTGGTGAGTATTCTCATGGGCCTGGCTGCCTCTCTGCTTCTTACCACTGTAAACTGCCATATGAAGATGTCAGGGCACTGGGTGGTATCTTCTGAGATCAGTGGAAGTCCTGAGACTCACCGAGACACAGTGCCCTGACACTGTGGTGCTGCTAGGACACTCACCTCCAGATTTACTAAATACAATCAATGTCTTTATGGCTTAAGCCACTTTGAGTTTTGTTACTCACCCTTGAAAGCACCCTGACTGAAACAGGGTCTGGTTTTAGATGGAGCGGTTAGAGAAAGGTTCTCTAAAGAATCTGCCCCTCATTGGGGCATCTGAAACCCCAATGACAGGAAGCCCGCCATGACATTCAAGCAGAAGAAGTGATGAATGCAAAGACCCTGGTGTAGGAATGAGCTTGTTAGGTGGCTGTAGCATATCAATGCCGAAGAAAATGATACCTGATATAACCGGAAAGGTGGGCAAGGGTAGGATTACACAGGGCATTGTAGGGCATGGTTTTATTATATTGAAAGAAAATCCATCGCAGGTTTCAGGCAAAGGAGTGAAATGAATATGACATTTTTTTAACCCCCTCACTCAGATTTATGTTTTAAAAATACAACTTTAGTTGCTGTGTAGGTGGCCAAGAGTAGAAGCAGGGAGAATAGTTAACAGGCTATTTATTACACCCAGCACTTTGGGAGGCCGAGGCAGGTGGATCATTTGAGGTCAGGAGTTTGAGACCAGCCTGGGCAACATGGCAAAATCCTGTCTCTACTAAATATATAAAACTTAGCCCGACATGGTGGTGGGCACCTGTAATCCCAGTTACTTGAAAGGCTGAGGCAGGAGAATTGCTTGAACCCAGGAGGTGGAGGTTGCAGTGAGCTGAGATCGTACCTCTGCACTCCAGCCTCGGCGACAGCTAGACTTTGTCTCAAAAAAAAAAAAAAAAAAAAAAAAAAAAGTCTATTACAGCCTGGGAAACATAGTCAGACCCTATCTCTACCAAAACCAAAATAAATAAATAAATAAATAAAAATTAGCTGGATATGGTGGGAGGCTCCCAGCTACTTGGGAGGCTGAGGCAGGAGAACTGCCTGAGCCTAGGAGGTTGAGGCTGCAGTAAGCGAGGATCACACCACTGCACTCCAGCCTGGGTGACAGAGCGAGACTCTGTCTCTAAATAAATAAGATGCTATTACAATAATCTAAGTAAGTGATGATGGTGGCTTAGACCAGGGTGGTGGCAGTGTAGGTGGAGAAAAGTAGATGAACATTGAAAGTATTATGGAGACAGAAACAAGATTAGTTGATGTGTGATGGGGTTAGGGGATGGGGATGACTCCTAGTTTTGAGACCCTGAGAGCAAGAGAGAAAAAGTTTAGGGAGCTTGAAATCAATAATACCGTTTTAGATAAGTTAAATTCCCACTAGATATCCATGTAGAGATATCAGCTGGCTACTGAATATGTACGTTTGGAAAAATGTCTTTTGAAAATCTGTGCCCATTTGAATCAATTCATTCATCACTCCATAAATATACACTAAGATCATACTATGCTCCAGAATGTGCTGTGTTAATAATTAGATACACAATGGTAAACAAAACTGTATCCCTACCTTCATGAAGACCATAGTGTAATTAGTTGTAGAGGGGTGGAGAGTAGTAAACAGCTAAGAAGAAATGAATGTATTAAGTTGTAGTAAGTCCAATGAAAGAGAAGGCTCCTATAAGAGAGCATGGTAAGGACCCTCCCCTGGGCTGGGGTCGGGGAGGCAATGGAAGCAGCAGCAGAGATGATGAAGAATGGCTCATCTAAGGTAGACTCGCCAGGACCCCTGCTGCTGACAGATGACAAGAGAGTCTAGCCAACTGCCGCCTTGGGTCCCAGTCACCTTCCAGGTCCTTAACAATGTTCTAGGCTCCTTGAGGCCTGGACTTAGGACTGTTGTGATAGTGTGTTGTCCTGGACGCAATTCAGAGGTTTTTTTGTAGACAAAAACACCTAAATTATCACATGGGGAGCAGGTTAGAGAGAAAGAGGGATAAGTAGAGCCGAGAGGAACAAAGCATCCCCATAGATTTTGTTCTGTGTAAGAACCAAAGGACCTAGGAAGAGGAAGAGAGAGTCTCAGTAATGTTTGCCACTGATGTTCCCATCAGCCTGGTAGGATAGAGCCTTGCCATTATTTAAAGGAAATAATACGAGTAGTAGGCAGAATGGTCCCCCAAAGATATCCATGCCCTAATCCCTGGAACCTGTGAATTTGTTATGTTATACAGCAAAAGGAATTCTGCGTAATAATTAAGGTTATGAACCTTAAAGTGGGGAGATTATCCTGGATTATCCAGGTAGGCCCAACATGAGCCCTTAAATACAGAGAACTTTCTCTGGCAGCAGCAGGAGAAGTCAGAGAGAGACTCCAAGCATGAGAAAGAATTGACATGCTATTGCAGGCTCTGAGATGCAGGGGCCCACATAGAGGGACCAGGATGAGGCATCTAGGAGGTATGATGGCTCCCACCTGACAGCCATCAAGGAAATAGGATCTTGATGAAGCCGCTAGGCGGTATGATGGCTCCCACCTGATAGCCATCAAGGAAATAGGATCTTAGTCTTACAACCACAAGGCACTGGATTCTACCAACAACCCAACTCAGCCTGGGAGGGCAGTCAACCTCAGAGCCTCTAAAAAGGATCACAGTCCTGCTAAGATTTTGATTTTAGCCCTGGGAGACTCTAAGCAGAGAACTCAGCCAAACCCACCCAGACTTCTGACCTACAGAATCGGGAGATAATAAACAGTGTTATCTTAAGCCACTAAATTTGTGTTAACTTGTTACAGCAGCAATAAAAACTAATTCAATATAGCATTTCTTACATAATTGAATGTGAGTACTAAAATTCATACCATTCTATCACCTTCTACCCTACTAGCATCTGAAATATTAGAAAACCAAAAATCTTAAAGTGCTTTCTACCTCACCTTACACCGGTCTTATTTTTATTTCAGCATAAGGACCTTAAGTACATCAATCTCCCTGAACCTCTGTTTCCATATCTACAATATGCATGAGTTGGCCTAGTGATTTCTAAGGTCATTTCAGCTCGATGAGCAAAAAGTGACAGGTGGACATTGTTATCTGAGATGAGCTCATTTAATTTATAACCGACCACTTTCATCTGGCAGAGAGCTTGTACTGAGAATGCATTTTGATGGGAGGAGAGGGAAGTTGTTTAGGGCTGCCGGGGCCCAGCACTGAGAGTTTTTGATATCAAAGATCAGTAGCATGGGTCTCCAAAGGAAAGACGAATTTTCCCTAGGGTCCAGCCCAGCCTTCACAGTAACTATCCTAGATGTGTCAACAACTTCTTACTGAAGATTCCTTGCAAGAAGTGGTCTGGTCAAAGAGGACCTGCCACCTGTGTTTGCTTTCCATTCTATCTAATACCAAGCCTCTCAGGGAAAAGAAACATTTCTAGAACCCCTGAGAG
Source organism: Macaca thibetana thibetana (assembly GCF_024542745.1). Taxonomy (NCBI): domain Eukaryota; kingdom Metazoa; phylum Chordata; class Mammalia; order Primates; family Cercopithecidae; genus Macaca; species Macaca thibetana. The sequence goes on from NC_065588.1 coordinate 12,849,075, forward strand.
TCCTCGGTCAGTTTTCTACACCATTCTTCCCAGTATGAGGTCTTTCAAATTCTGAAGAAAACAATTTGACCAAGGAATTTGCACCTCACTAAATTCAATTTATTACAATAAACATGTTTTGAACACCTGCTGTGTGCTCGTTGAGTTAGAGGGAACCAGTTGTTTTGGAGGTGAATGTTTGGTTTCATTTCTAAGTTCTGACTTCAGTATCAAGAGGCAAAGACTAGACTTATTAAAGTCAAAGCAAAGAACAATGAAGTAGTTGAGATTTACAGTTATTTGAAAAGGTGAAGGACTTGTTAAGAAGCGAGTATCAGCACTGAGCAGGAAGTTACTAAGCATTGTTTCTCAGGAGCATTCACCTTCTGTCTCACATCTTATTCATATCAACATTCCGGGTAAATTTTGATCTGTACCACTGTCCTCAGTCAGGGTTTTCTAGAAAGCAACCTTCAAGTTTATAAAGCAGATGTTTTTGTGTTTTTGTTTTTTTTTTTGAGACAGAGTCTCATTCTATCTCCCAGGCTGGAGTGCAGTAGTGCGATCTTGGCTCACTGCAACCTCTGCCTCCTGGGTTGAAGCGATTCTCGTGCCTCAGTCTCCCGAATAACTGGGATTACAGGCATGTGCACCACGTGCAGCTAATTTTTGTATTTTTAGTAGACATGGAAAATGAAAAATGAAAGTCTTCCACTTATATTTGTATATTTGCTCTATTATTTGAGAATTTTCAATTCTGCGTTGCACCATGTTGGCCAGTTAGTTGGTCTTGAACTCCTGGCCTCAAGAGATCCACCCGCCTTGGCCACCCAAAGTGCTGGGATTACAGGCGTAAACCACTGCGCCTGGCTGCAGATGTTAAATTTAATATCGCATTAACGTGTATTTTTTCATGGACAAATTATGTGACTATATGAAAACATGGCTGAACATGTATTTTCATATATTTCACATGGATAATATATACAGTGCCATCTGTTTTTAGACAGTTTATAAATGGTCATTTCTCAGTGCTTCTTAATTCAATTCTCTCTGCATATCAGTAATGGTTGATTCAAATCACCTATGCTGGCTAGGCGGGGTGGCTTACACCTGTAATCCCAGCACTTTGGGAGGCCGAGGCAAGTGGATCACCTGAGGTCAGGAATTCGAGACCAGCCTGACCAACATGGTGAACCCTGTCTCTACTAAAAATACAAAAATTAGCTGGGCGTGGTGGTGGGCGCCTATAATCCTAATTACTTAGGAGGCTGAGGCAGGAGAATTGCTTGAAGCTGGGAGGTGGAGGTTGCAGTGAGCCAAGATCGCACCAATGCACTTCACCCTGGGTGACAAAGCGAGACTCCATCTCAAAAAAAAAAAAAAATCACTTATGAAGCAATTTTCAATCTTTCTTCTTCAGAGGCACATGACAAATGTGTTCATATGTGTGATATACCCCCATATATCCAGAATTATGTGCAATTCTAGGAGCTCGACCTGTAATTCCAACCCTTTAATCTCCATCTAAGAAATCATACTGAAAAAAACATTGTTATGTATATATCCTGAAATTTATTGGAATTAATTAAAAAAATAAACCAATGATTATTTATTAGTAAGCAGTTATTTGCAACATGCTCTGTTTGAGACACAGCAATATATTTTGACACCTTTGTTGACATACACTGTCCTGATAGGCCACAAGTGTACACATGAAATCTAAATTCTTGAAGGCTAAGGTGCTTGGCACAGAGAACCAGAGAGAAAAGTGCAGTTATTCTCTTTCCTGGGCAACTGTGAGCTTGTAACTAGTTCTCTGAGTCTACTAATAAGCATTTAATAAGAATCTACTAATCTACTGCTTTTCTTGATCCATAAAGCCACTGACATTCCAGCAAAGTTTCATGGCCTGCACCCAAATTTGAAGATTTATTTCTCTCTTTGGATATAGAACAAAATGACTTTATGTGCATTTTATTTCACTTTATTGGGTTGGTGCAAAAATAATTGCAGTTTTTCTAATGAAAAGTAATGGCAAAAACTGCAATTACTTTTACACCAACCTAATATTTTATTTTGAGACAGAGTTGTACCCTGTTACCCAGGCTGGAGTGCAGTGGTGTCATCTCAACTCACTATAGCCCCTGCCACCTGGGTTGGAGAGATTCTTGTGCATCAGCCTCCTGAGTAACTGGAATTACAGGCGCATGCCACCATGCCCAGCTAACTTTTGTATTTTTTGTAGAGATGGGGTTTCACCATGTTGCCCTGGCTGCTCTCAAACTCCTGACCTGGAGTGATCTGCCCACCTCGGCCTCCCAAACTACTGGGATTATAGGCAGAAGCCACCGCGTCTGGCTCTTTATGTGCATTTAAATATGAAGAGGCTATACAGTATAGTGGCTGAGAGCACAGGTTCTAGACTAGTGGTTCTCCATCAGAGATAATTCTGCCTCATAGTGAACACTTGGAAATGTCTAGAGACATTTTTGGTTGTCATATCTGGGAGAGGGAAGTGTTACTGACACCCGGTAGGTAGAAGCCACGGATGCTGCTAAACATTCTACAATGGGTTGGGCACAGTGGCTCATGCTTGTAATCCCAGCACTTTGGGATTTTGGGAGGCTGGGGTGGGAGGATCACTTGAGGCCAGAAGTTTAAGACAAGCCTGGGCAACATAGTGAGTCCCTGTCTCTATCAAAAAAAAAAAAAAAAATAGCTGGGCATAGTGGTGCATGCTTACAGTTCCAGCTCCGTGGAAGGTTGAGGTGGGACCATCATAGACCTAAAGGGAAAAAACTAACACGCAGAAGACAGGGCATGTTGGGCCCTAGGAGTTTGAGCCTAGGAGCTTTAGGCTGCAGTGAGCCACGATTGTACCACTGCACTCAAGACTGGGTGACAGAGTGAAACCTTGTCTCTGGAAAACAAACAAACCCAAAACACTACAATGACAAGGACAGTCCCCGACCCCCACCATAACAAAGAATTATCTGGCCCCAAATGCCAACAGTGCTAAGGTTGAGAAAGCCTGGTCTAGAGTCAGCCTGCCTGGGGTTCAAGTCACTTATAATCTGTATAGCTGTTGGTAAATTATTTTACATGTTTGTGCTTATTGAGTGTCTTCAACAATAAAATTAGAATAAATAAGGCCGGACATGGTGGCTCACGCCTGTAATCCCAGCACTTTGGGAGGCCAAGGCAGGTCGATCACAAGGTCAGGAGATTGAGACCATCCTGGATAACACAGTAAAACCCCATCTCTACTAAAAATACAAAAAATTAGCTGGGCATGGTGGCGGGCACCTGAAGTCCCAGCTACTTGGGAGGCTGAGGCAGGAGAATGGTGTGAACCTGGGAGGCAGAGCTTGCAGTGAGCTGAGATAGTGCCACTGCACTCCAGCCTGGGCGACAGAACATGACTCTGTCTCAAAAATAATAATAATAAATAAAAAAATAAAATTAGAATAAATAATAACAATATTCATTTTATTGATTTTTTATGATAATAAAATAAATTACACAAGAAAGGAGCTAAGGACAATGTCTGGAACAAAGCAAGTGCTCAACAAATGTTTGCTTTTGTTATCATTATATGCATTGAAAAAAAATTGAGAATACACCAAAATTTTAACAGTGATTGTTTCTAGGTGGCAAGATCATGACTGATTTTTATTGTCATTATCTTTTTATACTGCTTTATATTTTCCAAATTTTCTAGAATGATATTTGTATTAATCTAATATCCAAAAACATGTTTTAAAAGAATGCAGACAAAAGAACTTTACTTGCGATATAGCAAAAAAAGCACAGAATTTAAAAAGACCTAGATTCAGATCCTGACTCTACCTGCCGTCTGTGGACATTGAACAGGTAAGTTAATCTCTTTGAGCTTCAGTTTCCTCAGCGAAAATTGGGGCTAATAATGCATATCATAGAGAGTTGCTATGAGAATTAAACATGACAGACATGCAGTGTCTGGAAGAGTATACTGAATGAAAGGCTCCAGGAGATGACTGCTTTAAAGGTTTGGTCAAGGGAAAATGGCTCTACAAACAGGGAAATATATTAATGATGGTAACTCCCCTTTTGCCTTTTATTTTTTGGTTTTTGAGATAGGGTCTTGCTTTGTCACCCAGGTTGGAGTGCAGTGGAGCGATCACCGCTCACTGCACCCTCAACCTCCCAGGCCCATGCAATCTTCCCACCTCAGCTTCCTGAGGAGCTGGGACCACAGGTGCGTGCCACCACACCCAGCTATTTTTGTAGATCTCCCTGTTTTTTTGTTTTGTTTTGTTTTGTTTTTGTTTTTGAGACGGAGTCTTGCTCTGTCACCCAGGCTGGAGTGCAGTGGCACAATCTCAGCTCACTGCAACCTCCACCTCCCGGGTTCAAGCAATTCTCCTGCCTCAGCCTCCCGAGTAGCTGGGATTACAGGCACCTGCCACCATGCCCAGCTAATTTTTGTATTTTTAGTAGAGATGGGGTTTCAGCATGTTGGCCAGGATGGCCTAGAACTCCTGACCTTAAGTGTTCTGCCCGCCTCGGCCTCCCAAACTGCTGGTATTACAGGCATGAGCAACCATGTCTGGCCTAAGGTCTCCCTATGTTTAGGCTGGTCTCAAATTCCTGGGCTCAAGCAATCCTCCCGCCTTAGCCTCCCAAAGTACTGGGATTACAGGCATGAGTCATGGCACTCAGCCTCCCTTTTCCTTTTTAAACCATCCTCTCAGAGATCACAACTCCCATGTCATCCAATTTTTTGCCTTGGTTGATAGAGAAGAAACTGTGTCCACACTCTGGTCCTTCGCTCTCCTCTCCCCTCCCTATATACACCCTAGGAACGGATTTGATCATTCCCCTGGCAGGCCCTGACTCATTTGGCAGGGTTTACTTGCAGGCAAGCTGTTGTGTCTGAAAGGCAGGACTCAGGTATCACTTTCTCATATTCTTCACCCATGCTCATTGTCCCTCTTCTTATTTCTGCTTTCACCCTTCACCTCTAGGTTGAAATCATACTTGGCAAGGCCTCTCCTCTAGGGGAAGCCTCTCCACTTTCTCTCCCTCTGTTCTATCCTCCCATTTAGCTGGTTGAGTAGGTTGCCCCCTTTTAGATTCCAGGAGGATGCGTAGGAAGCGCAGCTAGGCTTCCAGATCCATGCCTCATGTGTGTGCTAGCCCTGCTTATCTGAGAAGCCCTGCATGTGTGGGGGCATGTAGCACTTGCCAGCTGGTTTGTGCTTCCATCAGGGCTGTTGTCTCTTTTGTGCAGCTTGCTCAGCAGGTAATGCTTGAGGTGAGCAGCATGAGCTGGTAGAATTCAAGGACCCACACCTTATCCATAACCCCTTAATGATTTAATTAGATGGAAAAATCATGGGTTATATTTGTGTATATTATCAGGACGGTGACTATTTTAAGCCTTACTATCTTGCTAACTTGAATTTAAATCCTGACCAAGCTTTCAAAATGCCCCAGGACAATCTTCTTCATTCAGAACAATCTTCTTCAGTCATGCCATGGTTTGGGAAAGGCAGTCTGATCCTAACCCACACTGACCCTCAAGATCCCAGAGTTCCCTAGGAAAGAGTCCTGCAGTCCTGTGAGCTTTCTATACAGAGTTCTAAGCACTGGGAGCCAGACTGAATTAGGAGAGAATTGCCTGGAGCAGGAGTTGACTTCTCAAGACATTCACTCTCAAACTGAGTTGAACTGTTTCAACACTTGGAGATGGGACCACGCAAAGCATCAGAGGAAAATAAGACTGTTGGGGTGCTTCCATCTAGATATGAATAAAAATATCAGCAGAACTTCATTCTAAATGTAAATAAAAATGTCAGGGGGAATGGTGATCTCCAGGAAATAATTTATGTATACTTTCTAAACTCTAATTTGCTGCTGCTCCAGGGCCATTCTAACTATATAAACTTCAGGCATAATTTTGACTGTTACCAAGTTCTTACTACACATGTGTCTCCTCACTGTCCTCCCTATAAATACATGCAAAATGAAACAGGCATGGACTCCCAAATTGGCACCAGCAGAATACTGTCATTGTTTTGAGTCTTCTCAGACTTCATTCACAAGAGTATATTGAGAGCTCACCATAAATCAGGCCTAGTGATAAGTGCTAGAAATCCAAAGAGGAAAGGATACCGTCCCTCAAGAAGCTCACTCATGTGACTATAATAGCATAAAAGTGTTACTGGTCCCAGGGAAACGTAGATTTCAGCAGGGATCAAAGGCTTAAGCTAAAAGACTAAAGTTCAATATTGTGGAGGACACAATTACTTTTTAAAGTACTGCGCAATGAAACCCTGAAGGGAACTAGTAACTTTTTAGTTTTTCCATAGCTTATAGGAATCAGATCAGTCATCTTTTATTATCAAAGGCCAGAAGGAAATCCACACAGATCAAAAACGGAAATCTTTATATCTCAGAAATTTCTAGCAGTTAAAAAAAGTTATTAGCAAACCCCTCTTTTACCCTTAAAAACCTAAAATAATTTGCAAAAGAAACCTATTCCCTTATTTTAAGGTATAATATCATTGTAAAACAATAAATCTAGTCAGTTTGATATTACAGTTTATATACATAGTTTTAGAAGTTTTTAATCTATTTATTTTATTTTGAGAACTAGGTAGGTGCTTTTAAAGACAACATGCTTAGGTTGGCCTTGCTGGGTTCTGAGGATGGAAGAGTGTTTCTAGGTTCGATTTTTTAAAAAACCCATGACATAATTCTAGATTTCTTTTTCTTTAGACATCAATTGGTCACCATAGTAACATAGCATTTTACTACAGAGATCTATACAGCACAAGGGAAACAGAACAGCAATTACTTACTGGGTTACTTGGGGGTACAGAATGTGACCACAGGGATAATTTAAGATTAAATATAGATTTCTCTGGGGATCTGTTTTAGCAAAGCAAGCTGATTCAATCTTCTAGTAGCATCAGTTGAACGAAATTTGAAGCCAAATTGACTGCTGACATCATTTGAAATAATATGAGGAGGCAAGCAGCATAGCTCAGTGGTTAAGAGCATGGGCTTTGGGGTCAAGCTTCATAGGTCCAAGTTCTATTTCTACTATTTGCTAGCTGTGTGACCTTGGGAAAGTTCCCTAACTTCTCTGTGCCTCTGTTTCTTCATCTCTAAAATGTGGGTAATAAAACCTTCCTCAAAGGGTTTTTATAAGGATTCAATGACTGTTTGTGCTTAGAAGAGTGCCTTGCACATCAGCAAGAACTTTCTTAAGTATTTGTTAAATAAAGACATACTAAAATTTAAAGGGGCTCATCTCTTTGTGCTGAAAATAGTCAAAGACATGAAAATTTGAGTTCATGGCTGATTATTTTAGCCTGTAACTTTGATAGATTCCTTTGAGAACTTCCCCAGGGTCTTGTGGCTAGCAATTCTACAAGATGTGAAATTCTGTGGCAGTCTACTGTCCTAAATCAGAGCTGGGAACAATCACAAGCAGCCCTGGTACCAGGAACATCAGAAGGAAGATGATCGCACAGCACAAAGGAACAGCATGCCTGCCCACTTTGGCTCCCCAAGCCACTGCCAATAACCTCTGGGCAAAGCATAAGCAGCTGAAAAGGGATGAAACACGCTTTTATTGCAGTGATGCTGAAACCTAGTTGGTTTCGGTAATTTTTTCCCCCTCTTTCCAGGATTCAAGGGGAAAAAATCCTTTTCATCAATGAGTGCTTTGTTTCATTAATTATCACCATACACAATTTCCATTCAATTTTTCAACAGGCACATACTCTGACAAATTTTCATTTTACAGAACTACCTAGGCATCTTTTCTGGACTGGTAACAAACCTAAAGCCTCTAACCAGCATCTAAGGCAGGACAAAATCTCCAAATTGCCTGGAAAAAAATAAGGCATTATGTCCTCTGAGCCAAATTTCAGTCGCAATACCAAGGGATTCCTATCACATACCTTCATCCGGACTTGATTTCAGAGACGTTCTCCTTAGATCTTCTTGGTCAGGAATAGCCCTTGCATACGAGTTTGGAGAAAGGCATAAACCACCAGGAAAGCCTGGAAACACATTCATTTCTGTCCTCTGCCTTCCCCTTGGCTCACAGCCTGCTTCCTGTTAGGGAGACAAGATGACGCTGTGCAGGGTAGACTGTTAAACCATCTTCCCGCCCCCAGCCCCACTCTCTTGTTGCCCCTCCTTTCTCCTTTCCAAGGCTCTGGAATGTGTCACATGGGAAATGGATCATGTGGCTGAAGGGGAGAATGTGGCCATCTTCTCCCTCCCTTCCCCCACTTTTCCTTTCAGGAGCAAAGCAGCAGAAATCTCTGCCCTGATTGGCTCAGACCAAAAATCTCCATATGAAAAGGGGAAGATTCAATCACCCAAACCTCCTTCCTTCTCTATTTTCTTTTTTTTCTATCTGAAGATTTTATCCTGACCATTCAGAGTTGCTCAGTATGGAAGATAAATGATGCTTTCTTAACCTCAACCCCTCTCTTTCTTTCTTACAGTCAGTACCCTGACCTGGCAAGGTGTTCCTTAACCTGCCCTCTGGATCCCCCTTAGCACACATCGGGGACAATGGAGTGTTCAGCACCACGGACAGCATTACACCCCCTTCAGTGCTTGTTAAAGCCGTTTGTCTATTTCACTCTCAAGTAAATAACAATATTTTAAAAAATTTCCCTGACGTCCTGTGCCTAAATATAAACCACATCATATGTTTAGGGCTCTGACTTCCCCTACTATCGGTTTACTGTTACCTTATAAACACAAACATAATTTTTATATTTCCTTAAACCCAAAAGACTATCCCATACTTACCTCCCTGTCCCCATCCCATCACCCATCCTCACCCTTTAAATATGATCTATGTTTTATTTGTGTGTGTGGGGGGGAGGGAGATTTCTGTAACATAGTTTACTGTATGCCCAAGTATCTGTGCTTATGGGGAAAACCACAGAAACACACAGGAATTCTGGGGTATACAAGTCTAGATGTTGTTAGCCCCATCCCTAGGTCTCAGGCAAGGCTGAAGTGGACAGGCAGGGAGGGAGCCTGGTTGGAGCTGTTTTGTGCAGGGTCTATCCTGCTTTGCTGACGTCCTCGTTGCCATGGTGCTAGGTAACTGCTGAAGAGGATGATTTCTTTTAAAACCGGTCACCATGGGACCCTGCTGACTAAAGAAAGGAAGAGGGAAAAGGGCTGAATTGCTGAGGAGGGATTTCAGCTAGCATTCTCAGAGCCAAATTGGATTCCTCTTGGTCCTCAATCTTGAAAGGAATCTAGGAATTAGTATGGACACTGCAATAGTTACTCTCCCCATCCTCCACCACTTCTTTCCTTCAAAATCTAGTTAGAGGCAACTGAATGAGAATTCCAGCTTCACAGATTGACCCTGAAGTACCATCACAGGGTGGTGGAAAGAACTCAAGAAATCTGTTTCTCCTCAGGTTAAAACATCTGACATTTGGGAAGCCATTATCTAAGTCCTAACAGCCTTAATTGGGAGATACTTTATAACCACACCTGATTGTCCATACTAGGAACAATGTATGGATTCTTTATAATACTATGGGAGAAAAGACAATTTTTAAAATGTGAGTTGCTGAATTATTTTAAATAAATACAAATTTTATTAATACTTGGATAGCATTTGGACTACTCCAAGTCAGAAATATAAACTGGCTATACATTTGTCTCATAATACTGGCATATAACTTATTGTTTCTAATTCAGAATACTAACCAAGGCAGTTCAGAATATTTATTTTTTGAAAGAGGAATGCTGACTTGCAATGTGCAAAAATGAAAACTTTGTTAGCAAAGAGGTGGCACAGGGAAGCTGGAGTATAATTTTCAAGAAACTGAAGGTTCTTCCTGGATCAACATCCTCATCGTATTTTCTACTTTTATTTTAGGAGGAGTGAGGTTAATTCTAGTTTTCCTATGTAAGACTCAGAGAAATTCAACTGTTAATTTTAACACTTGACATTTTAAGAAAATTCATTTATCAAGAAAGTTAGATATTGAAGAAATTCTTTGAGTCAGCAGGCTGGTGACTTGGCTATCATCTCCTCTCTTAGTCAAGAATAATTACAACAACAATAAAAACAACTAATATTTAACATGTGCCAGGTATTTACATACATTATGTCATTTAATCCTATCAACCCAACAAGACGAGTACTATTACTGGCATTTCTGTTTTACAGATGAAGAAATGGAGGCTTGGGGGGATAAGTAATGTGCCCAAAGTTGCATAGTGTGGGAGCTAGGATTTGGAACCACTGACTCAGCCTCCAGAGCAGGCATAGTGTACTATTCTGCATCATGAATAGACTAGACTAAAATAACTGGCCAATTTAATGTGCTGTGACTTACTACTATGGCTCCTTGACATGAGAAATCACAAAGATTGTTTTAAATTATTTGAGACCAAAAAAATGACCAATGTATTTATTCCTTCCAGGATGACTGCATGTATATATTATGGCTTAATGATATTTAAAATCATTTTGTAAGGAGGCATAACCCAAAATTTTATTAAGGATGGTCATAAAACACGTTACATAATATACTAATTCTGCTTAAAAGATATTGCCAAAGTTATAATCACCAAACTTACTCCTGACATTGGAAGAAGATAAGGAAACAGTTGTCTTCCATCCAAATGCACAAAATTCCACAATACTTGTGCACCTGGGGTAATATTCTGAACATGAGTAATGTGATCTTTTTCTCATCTGCCTGGGGAATCCATTTGCCCTGGAGAATCCATTTGCCCTGGAGATAGGATTTTGGCACTGTTTAGATGTTACAAAAGGAAAGGAAAAAAAGAAATTAATATTTGGCTTCTGAAATTCAAAATAGCAACAAGACAAAAGGCTTGAAATCCAGGCTATTGTTTTGAAAGCCAGTCTCTAAATTCCTTTATTTCTGCCCTTAGCTTGTCATCAACGAAACCTGGAAGACTTTGCTCAGTATTCTGTACTATAGACCTCTGGCTTCACGCAAAAACTTTCCAAGAAGTCCCAAAGCATGCAGAGTTTTATGGGAACTAATTTCTAGATCCTCAACTTCTACAAGTATGCATTCTAAAACAGCTTTTCTGAGAACTGGTGCAGTCGAGATGCCATGCTGGTTCTTGGTTTCCACTTAGCTTTTCTTCCATCTTACCATAGATTGCCCAACCTCTCTTCCACCTTTACTTCAAATCCTGCATTGCCTGAATTAAAAAACCTCCTGGGGACCAAACATAAGAATAACTGAAAATACTGGGGATAGTATTGAGAAAGTGAATAGCTCCAATAACTGGGTAACAAATCCTTTTAAAAATCAGGAGCTTTCCAAGTGCTTTCAACAAAATTGGAAACAAACCACTACCCAGTGGTCCACTGAGAAATTCATTAAAATAGTCTTCTTAAAAGAGTGCGCTTACCGGGCACAGTGGCATGTGCCTGTGTTCCCAGCAACACAGAAGGCTGAGGTGGGAGGATCGCTTGCACCCAGGAGGCTGAGGCTTCAGTGAGCTCTGATGATGCCACTGCACTCTAGCCTGGGAGACAAAGCTAGACTCCGTCTCTTAAAAAAAGAAAGTTCTTCTTTACAGAAAAATGCTAGTTAATAAATACAGACTACTACAGTTAGAACGCCATTTTTGCAACCCCCAGTGAAATAACTGACTCAGGAAAAGATCACAAAAGGTGTTCAAAGCATAAGATGAAAAGTTGTTGAACAGGTTCTTTGTAGCTTACAAAGTGCAAAGGGATGTGTGTCCTTTTTCAATGGAGTGATTGGGGGGGTCATCATCTCACCAAGTGACCAAATTTCACGTTACTAATAGTGAGATAAGCTGAAATTATGTGCCTAACATGAAATGATGTAACCTACTCAATGTTACTGAAGTATTCTTTCTAAAAATGTTTAACCTGAATATAATCAAATCTGTACATATAATGTCGAGGTTTTGTTTTGTTTTTTAATAAAAAGGCAAGGGTTGGAGAAACAAGTTATAAGATATTATGAGGAAATAATCAGCCAAATCGAGAATGCAGAATAGTCTACAAGACAACTAGCTTAGACTCATCAAAAAGTCAAATCATGAGATAAAAGGCTGCCTACCACAGTAAGTTACCTCCATGTTGAGAGCAGTGCTCAGGGTAAGGGACTTCTGCCTTGACTCCCTTTTTGAGACAACTGCCCAAGTCCCTCACACCCCACTCCTTGCATTTCTATGGCTGTTCAGGCCAAGTCCACAATAGCATGGTCAGACAGAGATATGATAATCAATGATTCCAAGCCTTTCTGTTCCCTTGAAGGATGCTGAACTAACAGCCAGTAGGCCTGCCACAACCAAGGCAAGGTAACCCCACAGCAGGGGCCAGGGGTGCTGAGTCTGCCGGGGGAGGTGGCCAATACTCCCTGGGAGATTTTTCTGAATCCAAAGATGGGCCATGAGTTCACCAGCTACAGTCTTCAGCATCACAGGACAGCATGTTCCCCAGGGATCAGGCAGACAAGGGGTATGTATTAGGTTGTTCTTGCATTGCTATGAAGAAATACCTGAAATTGGGTAATTTGTAAAGAGGTTTAATTGTACACTTTTGCAGACTGTATAGGAGGCATGGTGCCCACATCAGCTCAGTGTCTGGGGAGGACTCAGGGAGCTTTTACTTATGGCAGAAGGTAAAACAGAAGCTTGCATGTCACATGGCGAAAGCAGGATCAAGAGAGAGAGTTGGGGGTGGTGCCACACACTTACACAGCAGATCTTGAGAGAATTCACTCACTATAGTGAGAATAGCACCAAGACATGGGGGATCTGCCCCATGACCCTAACACCTCTCACTAGGCCCCACTTCCAATACTGGGGATTACAATTCAACATGATATTTGGCAGGGACATATATTCAAACTACATCAGGGTGTCATCCTGGAAACCTGAAAGTACCTCAGTGCATACATACTCTAGGTCCAGAATGAAGCCAGGAGGTACCCTCTCTCTCATCAGTGCCACAAAGATACGTAATTATACCCCCATTTCCCCCCAAACAAATGAACGTCATCTTCAGAAAAAAATGACAGGACCTCTTTGGGAGGTATTATGAAAGATGAAACATTTCATCCATAGGAGACTAATACTGTCTAAAGGAACTGAATGAAATTGAACTATATTTGAAACAGGATTAGACACTTTGGGTTTGTTTTTTTTCTGTAACCTAACAGGTTGTGGTGGTTTTAAAATACATCCACAAATTCTTTGATATGCCTTCAAAGAATGCATCTAAGGTCTGGCTGCCACATTAGCTTTTAGATGTGAAACCTAATCCACCTCCCCTTGAATGTGGGCTAGACTTAGTTACTTCTTTCTAATAAATAGAATGTGACAGAAGTGATTCTGTGACAGTTTCTACCTGGCTCTCACCTTCTTGGATTACTTATTCTGGGCAAGCCAGCTACCACGTCATAAGGAAACTAAGCTGCCTTGTGAAGAGGCCCACACGTAGCAAACCAAGGCTTCTCACCAACCAGCACCAACTAGCCAACCTTGTGAGTGAGCTGCCTTGGAAGGATATTCTCCAGCCCTAGTCAAGTGACTGTACCCCTAGCCAATATCTCAACTACAGCTTTGTGAGAGACCTGAAGCCAGATGGCCTAGTTAAGCTGCTCCTAAATTCCTGATCCACAGAAACTATGACATAATGTTTTTGTTCGCTTGCTTTCTTTTTTAAGCTCTGTTGAATTTGATATTATTCTTTCAATATACTAAACTGTGGGGAATTTTGTTATGCAGTAATGGATTAAACTCTAGACAAAATAAAGAATCTACATTTTCATGAGATATCTGTAGTGAGTTAAATAAGTGTCTTTGCTCTACATGTGTATCCCTAATGTGGAAGATATATGGTTTTATTATGACATAGAACATTAAGAAGGGGAGAACATAATTAGGCACATAACACCGTTGTCTAAGAAGAAAAAGAAATCCCCTTAGGTTGAGATGGATTTATTATGACTCAGAGGAAGTGCAGGGAACTCAAGAACCAAAAGTGGCAGCCAGACTTTAGACTGGACTGAAACAAGGGTCCTGAAAGTGGTAAGACCCAAGTAGTTAGTGACTCTTTTTCTCTAGGAGACCACATGGCCTACTGCCTCCAGTTCTCTCTGTCTCTTCATTAGCTGCATTCACTACCTTCTCTTGAGATCAACTAGTTCTGCTTGTCCCTTATTGTATTACTGGCCCCAAAATGGCTGCCCCTAAATGGTGGCCTTGGATCTGAAATTCACATGTCCTTATAAATTCAATGCTCCTGTCAGAGTGACCCAGTCTCTCAATGTTCTGACTCTAAATTCTTAGGAGGCAGAGTCTGTTTGACCCAGCCTAACTCAGATACAGAGCCAGATCCAACCAGCTGGGAGAAAGGGATGGAGAAGAGTTCCCATACTACCTTCTCAGCACTCTCTAAAAAGGCCTGTTGGTCAATTTTATAAAAGGCAAGGGCAAACAGAGGAAAGAATGACTGATAGATGAAATGACTGGTATCTTGGTGTATCTGTTTCTAAAATTTCATTAACTTTCCAGAATGAGTCTGCCAATAGCTCTGGTCTAAACTCCCCAACCCCTATGACCTCCATTTCTCTTCCATTTGAATCACCTGCTGAACAAGCATGCCCTTCACACTGCGTGTACTGCCTCTGTGGCTTAGACTTGTCACAGTTTCTCTGCCTTGTCCTCCTTGTGAACATCTACTCCTCTTTTCAAACCCTGCTGGGTTTTAGCTTATCTATAGTTCTATTTCTCTACCACTCTGTATCCTTCCAAAATAAGTTACTTACATTTTCCTTTTTGCTATAGTACTTTAATTTTCACATATACTACTTATATGATTGCATATATCATATTGCATTGACTTTCATAGATTCTTGTAGGGCGGATGTCATCCAATTCATCTTTATACCTCTAGGATCTAAAACAGCAAAATAGGTGCTCAGCAACAGTGTACCAGCACACTGAATAAGCATGACTTTTGAGATTAACCTAAAACCACTTAATTTGTATTTTCCACTGTCCCTTTGAAAACACCCTTCAAGGGTGTTTGGTTGCAAGGTTGGTTCTTCTCTTATCCCTGAATTAAAACTTGGGTGGTCCCGTTACTTTTTCTGGTCCCTTTTAGTTAAGAGATGTTAATAACTAAAATATCCAGTCCTGTATAACAGTCAAAAGTTGGCACCTGACTTAGTTTAGGCATTTCTCCTTTCTCTCAGTTTGTACCTTCTGTAGATAGGGAAGCCTAGATTTAGCAAAAGAGTGTGGCCACTTCTCTTTTTTCCTGACTTGTTTCCTTAGATCTTACCCCTCCTAGTTTCTGATCCCTCCAGCGTTTGAGAGGAGGATGAGCAATACATCTTACTTTGTTGGTACTATTGTAAGCTGCCATCAGTTTCCCTGTACCTCACAGGTATTAAAAACTGATTCCTTATATCATGAGAACTTATGTGGGTTTGGGGGGACAAAACTCTACTTCTATGAACTTTTCAACTATATCTCCTTTGACTAGCTGGCCACTTACCTAACTCCAGAAAGACCTTTAGCTTTTCCCTGCTGAAGTCTACTCCTCTCTTTGGGTGGTCATCTTGGTCAGGTCCAGTGATGACTTGCTGCTGGCTTCTCTTGTGGTTTTTTTTTTTTTTTCAGTAACATTAGCCAGGTTAATGGTGGGGTTTCGCCATGTTGCCCAGAATGGTCTGGTCTTGAACTCCTGAGCTCAAGTGATCCTCCTGCTTTGATCTTCCAAAGTGCTGGGATTACAGGCGTGAGCTACTGCACCTGACACAAATTTAATTTCTTGCATCCCAAAAACAGGCAGAAAGAAAGATGGACTGGATACCCTCATTTATAGAACTGGAACCCCATACTGGTACAACATGAAAGTTTCTGAACAAGGTCCAACAGGTATTTGATATCCACAAAGCACAGAAGACCTAACTATACATACTTTTTTCCAACTGGACTTAGCCCCTTTCTCCTTTGCTTTCTGAGCAAAAATACTACTGGCCTCTAGAAGCTGAAATAACCCTTAAGAAACTGACGCATTACTTGTCTTTGGCTCTAGTCCTGGCTCACTCTAACTCATAGAAACCTTTAAAGACAGAGATCAATCGGTCCAGCATTCCTATCTGTCCCAGGAAGACTCTCGGTCACTCATGTGTGCCTGCTTTTCAAGAAAAGGAACCCAATTAAAGACAGGTAACTTCACATGGCAAAAGATATTCTTGGCCATTATCACTACCTTTTTTGTCTTATATTCAATAACTAAAGTAGTACGGTGATTTCAACTTCTGAATTATTTATAAACCTAGAAACCAGAATTGCCCTACTAGCAAGTAACTTGTCTCTTAGAAGCTGAAATTCCTGACCATGCCACTTCTCCTATTCCAAGTGATTCTCTGTTCCCTGAAAGGCTACAAAAACAGGCTTGAACCTCACCTTTCTCACCTGTTACTAATAACAAAACCACTTGTGTGGTCAGAGCAGCCACATCAACCCTGATAGGCTACAGGAAAAAGCTTCATTATCAATGCCCTGCTGCACATGCATTCCCATGTATAGCAGCCTCTCATTGGAAAAGAACACCCACATTTCAATCATGCCTTGATGCCCTCCCCAACCAATGAGGATTGCAGGTTGTAAAGGTCCGCCCCAACCCACTACTGCCATTGGCCCTGCTGATGGCCCAAGATTCACTGTGTGTAATGCAATAAAGACATCATTATCTGTGTTGCCTGTGCTGGATCAAAAGACCAGCTTGGGAGACTGAAACTTTTCTATTTCTACAGCTAATCCTGTGTATCTCTGGCAATTATACTAATGGTTTTATCAATGACCTTTCCCAAATTAGTATGTCAACCCCATTCTTATCACAGTGGCCTCCCTCCTGAATAGAGTTCATGATGCCCTACTTATCTGCCTGTCTCAAGTTCTAAACTTTATTCCTCCAGAAATTGTTCAAATATACAACCATCCAGATCAAGAGATCTTAAGCCACAGTTTTAATATATTTTCTCCTTCTAGAGGGAACTGTTTTTTTGTTTGTTTTCCAAAACGGAGTCTTGCTCTATCGCCTAGGCTGGAGTGCAGTGGCACCATCTCAGCTGACTGCAACCTCCGCCTCCTGGGTTTAAGCAATTCTCCTGCCTCAGCCTCCTGAGTAGCTGGGATGACAGGCGCGTGCCACCACGCCCAGCTAATTTTTGTACTTTTAGTAGAGACAGGGTTTCACCATGTTGGCCAGGCTAGTCTCGAACTCCTGACCTCATGATTCGCCCGCCTCGGCCTCCCAAAGTGCTGGGATTACAGGCGTAAGCCACCGTGCCTGCCCCTAGAGGGAACTCTTAAAGCAGTGGCTCTCAACCTTAGTTGCAAAATGGAGGGCTTTAAGAAAATACTGATGTCTGGGCTCCACTCACAGAGATTCTGATTTAATTGGTCTAGGGTAAAGCCAGGGCATTAGGATTTTTTTAAGCTCCCAAGGTGATTTCAATGTGTGGGCGTGGTACAGTACCTGTCTTAAAAGTTCCCTAAATACAGATGGACCTAGATAGAGCATCCACAATTCAACTGGTAGGTGGCATGTACTATATACTAAGTCCTATGCTACCTTGTTTTGTCATTACAATAATTCTATGGCACAGGCACTATTATCCTTAGTTTACAAATAAACTGAGACTCAGGTCACACAAAGTGACTGGCAGACCCTAAAGTCAAAGCCCAGGTCTGATTCCCAATTGTACACACTTTATATGATGTCATATCGAGATGTCATGCTTCTCAGAGCTGGATGATCCCACTCCCTAAAACAAGACACCCAGGCTTCAACCCTGAAATCCTATTCCATTGCCTCCATGGGTTTTTCCTGCAGCATCTTCCTATGCACTTCACACATACAGTTGCCAGGATATACTGTAGGCTGCCAAAATGAAATGAAGTCACTTTCTTGGCAAGTAACTACCATGCCTGGCTCTTTACTGAAGTACTTCCATTCTATATATTCACACCGGGATCCTTCTCCATCACTGCTAGCTTCAATCCTGTGGCTTTCCATATTTAGCTTTTCTTACAGATGAAGTGATATTGTTTACCTATCAGCCATTCCTTTGTTGGAGTAAAATTACGTATTCCATCAGCATTCCTCTGCCTTGTACTCCAGATAGTATACAAAGAACCAAAATATACCAGCTAAGTGGCATAGAATTGCTGCCAATATCAAGATGGACTCTAATATCTAGTGAACTGGGAGGCTAGAGGCTAGAAGTATGCACTTTTGTAAGGTGTCAGTGACACATCTGAGTAATGTGGTAGCTAAATGCCACCATTTCATTCCATGAAATCGACATTTCATTCCGGCTAAAGGGTAAAGCTGGTGAGAGGTGGGAAGGGCCAGGAGGCTCCATCGGAAGGAGGCAGACGCTTCAGGTGTTGGGTGGTAACTTTAAGATGTTGCGGGGCCAAATCCAATGCCTGTGCAGGTGTCCCATATATCCTGAGAGACAAAAAGAGGTCAGATTAGTCAGATCCCTCGAGACAGTTCCCAAATCGCTGACTTCTGTTACCGCGACTGTTCTTCCCAATTCTACCTCGGCCTGTGTTCAGGACTGTGGCTTTTAGAATCTTCCTCATTCCATTCCATTAGGGGCGTCCCAATTTCCACCTTATATACACCATGTACTAAATGCATGCCACTTCTGCCTGTTTATAAACATGCACAAGTTCACACTCTTTTAAGACAAATGTCCTCTACTGTCAACTTCTTTCGTCTGGCCTCCCAGGTAGGCTATAGAGCTACTGCCTTCATTTACCTCTCAAATTTTCCCATCTTTTCCTTCCCACGGTATTACCTTAGCTCACACTCATATCCTCTTGGTCACCAGCCAAAAAATAAATAAAACCTTTGGCCCTTCAGATTTCTGTCTTATTCTACAACCTCATTGATCGGCTCTCTCGCTCCCACTCCTTTACTACTTGATTCGCTGAAACCTCCCCTCACAGAGTTCACGGCCAATATAAAAACGGAAAGTAGGGACGACCACACAAGCTTGTGGACTTTTGCCAGGAAAATCTCACAGAATGTGGCGTTGTGTACTTGAATCCATCAGATCAACGCGACGGATACTCCCCAAGGGCCAAATCGCGCCGCCTCCCACTAGACGGAAAGTTTTGAAACTTTTGCGCGCTAAAAATGATGAGCCAGACGCATGCGCAAACATGCCCTCCCGAGGTCGCGCTTCTCCTCAGGCAGATCTCGCGTGGTTTGGGGAAGGCCGGCCAGTAGAAAGGTCTTCCGTGGCGTTGAGATTCACCCGCCCCCCCCGCTTTTTTTTTTTCTTCTTGCTGCACCAGTGGATTAGGGTTAGTGCTGCAGTGAAATGAAAAAGGTCAAGATGAAAAATTAAACTAATATAACTAGCCGACAGGCTAGCGGCATTTCTCTGGGGCCGAGGAATTCCATGAAGATCTCTGCGAGGCCCGGGGGAGGCCGCACAACTAGTTCTTCAGAAACAATTTTTTTTTTTAAGTAAAAATAAAGAAAGTCAGCCAGTTTATCACCTTGGAACCAGCGTTTTGTTTGGCTTTTCCGCTTTTCACTCTTCAAAAAAGCCCATTGGCAGCTACCCAAGTTACCGTCCTGTTGCAATTGCGCCTGCGCGGCGGTTTGTTTACCAGCCCGGGCGAAGCGCTGTGTCCCGGTTCTCGCCGCCCCGAGCGCCCTGGTTTGGTCCCTTGACGTGTAATTCATAATGAAAGTCATGTTTTCATTTGGGAACACGGATCGGAGGTTTAAAACTGGACAGTTTAAGTGTCAACTTGAGACCAAGGAAAATAATGGTAGTGGAATCGGTGCCTTGTCAGAGCCGTCACCGAAGATGTTGATAATGAACCTGAGGAAAACAATAGCACCACCCTGACCAGAACTAAAATGTGGCATTTAGCCACAGTTAATCAAACTCATAGGTGGTATTTAGTTACTTTTTTAGAATGTAGGCCCAGTTATGGTAAAATGCAAGTAAGACCAAACCTAAGTTCATCTTGCTGGAGCAAACCTCGAGCAGTATCTACATGATTTAAGACTGACTTGAAGCAAAGTTTAAAAAAAGAAAAAGGCAGCCATGCAAATTTTGAAACTTAGGGACGACTCCAGAAGCATTAACCCAAGAAAGCACAAACCAACAAACAAATTTTTGAAATGGTTTGAAAATATCTTCAAAGGCAGTTTCAGGTGGCTTAGAAGAGGATGTTGCTTATAAAGTGAAATCTGATGGAAACTTGTTTTACAGATATGACTGGATTCGTTTGAAAACAAAAAGAGGCAGGCAAACTGACTTTTTAAAAAGCATTTTTATGGAAGGATTTCTAATGATACATTTTAATGTGCTCAAAAACCAACCTTAAATAACTGGTAGATTTAGCCAAACCTGGATCATTATTATCTTAGAGTTGGATAAAAGCATAAATGTTAACAATTTGGCAATTTTATCGGACTCTGTTATGTTTTTGAATGGTGAATTTGAAGTCTTCAACTTGTAACAAGAAATTTTCTACAAGGAAAGTGGGATTTTCAAGAGATATGAAATTAAGCAGTGAATAGGTATGGACATGTGAGCAGATGGAGCCAAATTTTGAAGGCTTTCGATGTGCCCAGCATCGGTCACAGAAAATCCTTTTATCTCAGGAAGCTAACCTCTGGATTTTCTCATGTTCAATATGATAAAATTCAGTAAATCCAGCTGTTTGAATACCTTTTAACACAAATTTGTACCAAAGTGGGAAGTAACTTTAAAATTCCGCTCCATTATCTAGGGGTACTCTGACTTGGTTAAGGTAAGGTGAAAATCGGTTTTCCAAGCCAATATTGAACTGGCATTTTCATCATGAAGAAAATATGCAGATAAAGTGAATGGGTATCTTGTTCACTTTAATGATTAAGACTAACTCAGCAAGCTGGCTTACTTTGTCAAGGCAAACAACCAGTATTAAACAAACTGAATACTCTCATTGCACATAATGAGAAGGCTTGAATGAAAATTAAGTATGTGAGTGGAAGAGCTGATAAAGAACAGTGACTTCTTGGAGACTCCTAGTTCATTTACATGTGATGAAAATTATAGTGTAAGAATAGTAAGTTGTCAAATAAAACATTTTTCTTCACTGAATAAAAATCTTTGGTGAGTAATAGAAACTGACTGATGGATTGGTAATTTAGTTTGCCCTATGACTCAGAAAATATACTTACCAAAATTTCCATTATCGGTAGCTGAAAAAGTTAATCATGCCATTTCTTTAGCCAGTATTCTGGGCATGCTCCCCTGTGATTACCCTGATACTGTAAAGTAGTGAAAAAACTGATGCCATCTGTATCCACGTATTTATGTGAATCTGAGTTCTCGAATTATTGTGACCCCAGGACAAACAAAAGAAATTGCCAAATAACGAATCTGATATGCATCCCTAATTACTCAAACTTGGTTGGAACAACACAATGTAACCTTACTTATTAACTGAATGATAGGACATTTTTTTCATGATAGATAACTTAAAGCATTTTTTTTTTTTCTCGAGACAGTCTTGCTTTGTCACCCAGTCTAGAGTGCCATGGCTCGATCTTGGCTCACTGTGACTTCTGCTTCCTGGGTTCAAGCGATTCTCTTGCCTCAGCCTCCCAAGTAGCTGGGATTACAGGCGCACGCCACCACGCCCAGCTAATTTTTTGTATTTTTAGTTGAGACAGGGTTTCACCATGTTGGCCAGGCTAGTCTCAAACTCCTGACCTCGTGATCTGCCCACTTTGGCCTCCCCAAGTGTTGGGATTACAGGCGTGAACGACTGTGCCCAGCCCAATTTATGTAGCATTCTACAGTCACTCCTAACTAATGCATAGAGAAGAGTCTGGGAGATAGGGAATAGGGAAGGTGAAGAATTTGGCTTATCATAGTCAGTATGAGCACTGAAATTAACTTAATCCCCAGGGAAGAGAAAGAATGAACTTGGCCAGGCGCAGTGGCTCACACCTGTAATCTCAGCACTTTGGGAGGCCAAGGTGGGTGGATCACGAGGTCAGGAGTTCGAGACCAGCCTGGCCAACATGGTGAAACCCCATCTCTACTAAAAATACAAAAAATTAGCTGGGCATGGTGGTGCGCACCTGTAATCCCAGCTACTTGGGAGGCTGAGGCAGGAGAATCACTTGAACCCAGGAGGTGGAGGTTGCAGTGAGCCGAGATCATGCCATAGCACTTCAGCCTGGGTGACAGAGCAAGACTCTGTCTCAAGAAAAAAAAAAAAAAAAATTGAAACATACATATTAGGGCCAAATTGCAGGGTTTGTGCATGAATCCCTAATGATAAGCCAAATAAATTTTGCTTACTTTTAGCTCTGCACTCAGGTCTTAAGTATTGGGGCTAATTCAGTACTCTTGTCATACCTAAAGAAAGTATGTTTCTGCTGGCACAATTCCACGCCTATAGTCCCAGCTACCCAGGAGGCTAAGGCAGGAATATCCCTTGAGCCCAGGAGTTCAAGTCCAGCCTGGACAATATAGCAAGACCCCATCACTAAAAAAAAATGTTTCAATCAGAGGGAAGAGAATCATTAGCATGAGAGGGGAAAAGGGAGAAAGAAGGGCAAATTTGGTTTGTGACTAGTCAAATAATGCCCATTGAGGACATCTCTGCAGATGCACTGTACTTCCTGCGAGGGAACTCTGCCCTTGCCTCCATCTACTGGCATGTTTGCATGGCTGACTTCATTCCATTTACATCTCTGATAAGGAACGATACCTTTATGGTCTGTTATCTTCAATGTATTAAAGAGACTATTATCATAGTCACAAGATAGCTGCCACAGTTCCAAACATCATGTTCTCATATGAAATGTTTCAAATAGAAAAGAGAGTACAAGCCAAAAAAGCTTTTTTTTTTTTCCTTTTTTTTTTTTTTTTTTGTAAAGATGGGGTCTCATTATGTTGCTCCTGCTGGTCTTGAACGCCTGGCCTCAAGCAATCCTCCCACATCGGCTTCCCAAAGTGCCAAAGTGCTGAGATTACAGGTATGAGCCACTGCACCTGGCCAAAAGCTTTCTTTCTTTCTTTTTTTTTTTTTTTTTTTTTGAGACGGAGTCTCGCTCTGTCGCCCAGGCTGGAGTGCAGTGGCTGGATCTCAGCTCACTGCAAGCTCCGCCTCCCGGGTTTACGCCATTCTCCTGCCTCAGCCTCCCGAGTAGCTGGGACTACAGGCGCCCACCAGCTTGCCCAGCTAGTTTTTTGTATTTTTTTAGTAGAGACGGGGTTTCACTGTGTTCGCCAGGATGGTCTCAATCTCCTGACCTCGTGATCCGCCAGAATCGGCCTCCCAAAGTGCTGGGATTACAGGCTTGAGCCACCGCGCCCGGCCTACAGTGGCATGATTATGGCTCAGTGCAGCCTTGACTTCTTTGGCCCAAGTGATGCTCCCACCTCAGCCTCCCAAGAAGCTGGAACCACAGGCACACGCCACCACACCTGGCTATTGGTTATTGTTTTGTTAGACTTTCTCATAAGGGCAAAAATGTTTCCCATATGATATTACAGACTTCCATTTATTTCTTATTGCCCAGAACTATGTCATATGACTACCTTTAGCTTCAAGGGAGGCTTAGGGAAGTATGTACAGAGAAAACAAGCATGTTTTTTTAAATGGTGCACTAAAAATAACAGGACTTGTGGGAAATATAGGGTTAGAAGCAGATCACTCAAAAGCCTTGCAACTTTGTTAGTTGAGGGCTATAATAATTACTATGCTAATAAAAAACTAACACAATTAAATTCCCTCTGACACTTGTACTCAATATCACAGTCATCCTTTAGGGCCATGCTGTCCAATACAGTAGTAACTAGTCATGTGTGGTTATTGAACACTTAGATGTGATAATCCAAATTGAGATGTGCTGTAAGTATAAAATATACACATAAGATTTTAAGAGTTTAGTATAAAAATAATGTAAAACTCTCAAAGTTTATATTGATTACATGTTAAAGTGTCACTTCAGCATTTCTTTTTACTTTTACTTTTTAAAAATGTGGCTACTAGAGGCCAGGCATGGTGGTTCATGCCTGTAATCCCAGTAGTTTGGGAGGCTGAGGTGGGTGGATCACAAGGTCAGGAGATCGAGACCATCCTGGCTAACATGGTGAAACCCCATCTCTACTAAAAATACAAAAATTAACTGGGCGTGGTGGCAGACGCCTGTACTGCCAGCTACTCGGGAGGCTGAGGCAGGAGAATGGCATAAACCCGGGAGGCGGAGGCTGCAGTGAGCCGAGATTGCACCACTGCATTCCAGCCTGGGTGACAGAGCGCGACGCCATCTCAGAAATAAATAAATAAATAAATAAATAAATAAATAAATAAATGTGGCTACTAGAAAACGTAAATTGTCTTATGTTTCTGTTGGACAGTGCTGCTTTAGTTTCTTGAATCCTGGGGCACATGATTCTTCCTTGGATGTATACGCCCTTGAGGGTAGTAATTCCAATTAAGAGCAGTTTCATCAAAATTAAAAATCTGATCGAGAATTTTGCCTTTTTTATCAATAAGTTTTCCCCCAATAGGGCAAAATGGTTTTGCACCTTCATTTAGACTTTGCAGTTTTACCACAGAACTTAATGTTGTAAAAACTATTGAAGCCACCAAACAAGCCTCTATTTGCACCAAAGGAAGGCATTCTTACAGAATTTGCTGCTTTTTTTCTTAACATCTTTATATGTTGCTAAGGTTTTCTCTTTAATTGTGAGAAGCTTGTCCCTGCTTGCCCCAAAATGTTAGTGTGCTGGGAAAAATAATGAATGAAGCAATGTAATTTCTGAATTATATTGACATTATCTCTCCATTTGTTGGTTGCCCATTAGCTGATAATGACTATATCTGGCATATAAAGCTTTTATTGTGGGAGATAGGACTGCCAGTAGACAAAAGGGAGAGAAAATCCTAATCCTATAATTTCAAAGAGTTGGTACCCAATTATGGGATATTTTGGACAGTGTCCTTTCTATTCACCAAGTTAACATTTAGTTAATCGCCCCATTTGATTTACTCAATTACCCCTTTCTCTCAGCTAAAATCCATTGAGTTCTAAAGACCCATTTCAAAGGCCAGGCCAGGTGGCTTATGCCTGTAATTCCAGCACTGTGGGAGGCCAAGGCAGGAGGATCGTTTGACTCCAAGAGTTAGAAAGCAGCCTGAGCAACATGGCAAAAACCCCACCTCTACAAAATACGAAAACTTTAGCTGGGTGTGGTGGTACGTGCCTGTAGTCCTAGCTACTTAGGAGCCTGAGATGGCAGGATTGCTTGAGCCTGAAGAAGTCATGGCATAATCATAGCACTGCACTCCAGCCTGGTGACAGAGTGAGACCCTGTGTCAAAAAAAAAAAAAAATAGACAAAGGCTATCTCTTCAGTAAATCTTTTCCTGATCTCTCCTATAGAACCTTCATAGCATTTTACTTGTATCATCTTTTTATAGAACACATATTTGGCATTATGTTTATGTTATTGTCTGATTTTTATATGTAGAATAATATTTTTAATTTGCATATGTAGAATAAAGTTCCTCCCACTGAAGACAGTGATTGTATTTTGTTCACTTTTCAAAATTCCTCTGATGAGCAGCCTTATGGTTTGTACAAATTAGACACACCTAAATATTTGTTGAATTTAATTGTGCTGTATCCTAAAATAATAGAATATTAATAGACTAGAATAAATAATATATTTCTAAAATATTAATAGAATAATAGAACCTTATTCTGTTAGCAATAGAATAACTAGATAGAATATTTCTAAAATTCTAAATACAAGTTGGTATTTGACTCACATCTCTAGTGCTTAAAGTGCAACAGAATATAAAATAGTGTTATAAAGTCAGGCTAAACATGTTAGAGTATGTACTGGGTTTTTTTTTTTTAATTATGTTAAGTAATTATGATTACATCCATGGTAAATATGGACCTGTGATAAATCTAGATCCATATAGTGATGACTCACTTTAAAAGACCCTGGTTTTCTGGATCTCCCTTCTCCTTTTACTCATTGCCTTCTCCTTTTCTTCCTCTGTTTCAAACTATGTTTTCATTATTTCTCTGCCTTGATAATCACTCAAAACAAATCAGTAAGGGATATTTAACTTTTAAATCTAAAACGTCATAGTCACATTTAAAGTCCTGAGAACACAGCATTCCTGTCAAATAATGGTTATAATGAACTTAGTAATTATTAACCCTGGCCCTCTAATTACACTATTCTATACCCCAGTGATAAAGGTGTCAAAAAATGAAGATTTAATTTTGTTCTGGTCTTTTCACTTGGATGTACAGTATACTGACATGAATCTCATTACGACTGATAAACTGAGCTTGGATAGAAGAGCTGTTAGGATGACTTAGGTGCAAAAGAGAATCTACTGTTTAGGCAATCAGTATACAGTTTCCTTAACTTTTCTTTTTTTTTTTTGAGACGGAGTCTTGCTCTGTTGCCGTGGCTGGAGTGCAGTGGCGCTTTCGGCTCACTGCAACCTCCGCCTCCCAGGTTCAAGCAATTCTCCTGCCTCAGCCTCCCAAGTAGCTGGGATTACAGGTGCCTACCACTACACCCGACTAATTTTTGCATTTTTAGTAGAGACGGGGTTTCACCATGTTGGCCAAGCTGGTCTCAAACACCTGACCTCAGGTGATCCACCCGCTTCGGCCTCCCAAAGTGCTGGGATTACAGGCGTGAGCCACCGCGCCCAGCCTCCTTAAATTTTCTATAATTTATTTCCGTTTTTTGTATGATGTTCCTATGCTTTTCTCACAGAGCTAGGAGCCCCACAAAAATACAGACTTTGTCTTATTTGCTTCTGGTGCTTGCTTGTTTCTATAACTCCAGCACTCAGCACAATGCCTGACACATTGTAGGTAATAAAGGATACATACTGAATAAATGAAGTACACCTGGGATCAAGTATCACATGTTCCAAATGAGCTTGATTGAGGTTAGATTACACTTATATTGGACATGGAAAGGATCTAGTACCTAATTTGAATTTGCCTCTATGTCTGCGGCATTGGTGGTTGGGTAAGGTCTATTGGTTGTGAGGCACAGTCTCACTTGTTACCACAACTAATATATGGAGTATGCGTGAGTGCATGTTCATGTGTGTAAGAGGAATCTTAGCTGTATTGCGAAGTCCTAAGGACATGAAAAGCCAAACTATGGGACCTTGAAAGGTTCACAGGTAAATGGTAATCAAAGATTCCCAAGGTCTGTGAATTCTAGACATCTTTGCCATAGAAGGCTATGGCCCCTCGCTCCAGCATATAGTGATTCTGCTGGTCCCTCCATGTCTTCTCAATGCACCTGTTTTCTTCTTACTGTACTTCCTACTTCTTACTGTACTTCCTAGTTCTAATTCTTGGCTTAGCTAATAACCATTTTCTTTCTTTTGGGTAGAGCAGTGTGTACCAGGCCCCATCATAAACCATAGTGCTGAGTCAGGAGCCCAAGCTAGTGGCTTGGAGGTGGAGTACTTTCTCTCAGAAGGGGCTATAGACTTTGAAAGTTCCGTGACTGCCATGTCTAGGATTCCTAATACCGTGCACTGGGAGCCATCTCTGGGATCTTCACTAGAACCAGCTGTACTTGCCAATCATATCTACTGGGTGCTAATTACCTACTTTGCAGTTATTTTGTTTAGAGCATTAGAATTAGCCTCATTGGAGGATCCAAAAAAGATTAAAGACTATATAGATTTATATCTAAAGTCAAGGTGATTAAGTCATAGAGACAGTGTATGTGTTGATGTGTATGTGGCGGGGGAAGCACTTTCTGAAAGAGCTATGTTTAGTGGGAAAGGATCAAGTTTAGGTTATTATCTTGACTTTGCAACCAATCGTGTGTGACTATAGAGAAGTCCCCTTTGATCTTTTGTTCTACTTCACTTGCTAAGGGTTGTAATGCTTACCTTGACTGTATAGACAACTGTTAAAACACTATCATAAAGCCAGGTGTGGTGGCTCACGCCTGTAATCCCAGCACTTTAGGAGGCTGAGTTGGGCGGATCATTGGTGGTCAGGAGCTTGAGGCCAGCCTGGCCAACATCATGAAACCCTGCCTCTACTAAAAATACAAAACCTAGCTGGGCGTGGTAGTAAAGGCCTGTAATCCCAGCCACTCGGGAGGCTGAGGCAAGAGAATCGCTTGAGGCAGAGGTTACAATGAGCCAAGATCGTGCCACTGCACTCCAGCCTCGGCAACAGAGCGAGACTCCGTCTCAGAAAAACAAAAACACAAAAAATACTATCATAAAATAATTGTTAAATTCAGATTATTGTGTAAGGTATGAAAATGATACAAAAATGTTTAATAGGTAAAATCTATGCAAATTTAGAGTTCAATTAAATTTGGTGGGGATTAAAACTCTTGTGTATGCATTTGGAAAAGTAATAAATACGGTTGTGGTTTGGAATAGCTGTAGGATTGGGGCTGACAGTTCTGGCCTTGTGCTGCCCTCCTGTGCTGTTTAAATAGCACAGCAGGTCAATTACATTCCTGCTTCATGAATGTTCCGAATTGGGGGAGGGTAGTCGATCTCATTACTAACCCTCTTCTGTCCTCCTGTGGCCACAGAGCGGCTAACTATTTGGATGTTTCTGATTCTTCAGTAAAGGAAGTGAAGGAAAACTACTTGGAAACATTCTAGGTCAGACAATCTAATCCTGAGTTATGGAAAAAGGCAACTCATTGCAAATTGAATTTGACATTGGAGATATAATTGATACACAATCTAGAAGATCCTGAGCAGATTATCGAGGTTTGGTGTTTTTCTCCATTATTACAGCATTGGGAAAGGCTCTTTGTCAAGAATAAATAGAAATGCATTTTTTTTTTTTTTTTTTTTGAGATGGAGTCTTGCTCTCTCGCCCAGGCTGGAGTGCAGTGGCGCGATCTTGGCGCGTGCCTGTAATCCCAGCTACTTGGGAGGTTGAGGCAGGGGAATCGCTTGAACTTGGGAGGCAGAGGTTGCAGTGAGCCGAGATCATGCCATTGCACTCTAGCCTGGGCAACAAGAGCGAAACTCGGTCTCAAGGAAAAAAAAAATTGCTGAGAATTTACAATAAAGCCTTACACTGTTTATTTGGTTAATAAGATAGTCTATTATGGTGGGAACAGAAGATGCTGTTCTACAGTGATTGATTTTCTAAGAACACTCGGCAGTTGAAATGTGGGACTCACAAGTAAAGCTAATTATTTGCTAATTCTCTTAGCATATCCTGCAAAAGTGGTTACTTTCGAAGATAAGGTCATTTGTCAGCATGGCAATTTTTTTTTTTTTTTTTTTTTTTTTGAGACAGGATCTTGCTTTGTCGCCTAGGCTGAAGTGCAGTGGCATGTTTACAGCTCACTGCAGCCTTGAACTCCTGGGTTCAAGAGATCCTCTCACCTCAGCCTCCCCAGTAGCTGGGACTACAGGCACACACCACCACATACCCAGCTAATTTTTGTGTTTTTGTAGACACGGGGTTTCACCATGTCTACAAGACCCGGGCTGGTCTTGAACTCCTGGGTTCAAGTGATTCTTCAGCCTCCACCTCCCAAACTGCTGGGATTAGAAACATGCGCCACCAATCCTGCCCAGTGTGACAATTTTTTGATGACAGTTAAGAAAAGATATTGAAAGAAACAGTGTAAAAGCAGGCAATGAAAGAGTGGAGAAAGACAGTCAATCTGTGGCACCTTTTTAATGTGCTTGCTTCCCCATCAGCCAGCCCTCACCTCGGCCCCAGCCTGGCCTGTTGCCAGACTGGTTTCCTGATCGGAACCCATCTACCCTCTGCTTAGACTAGGAGTGTGTGTGCATAATTTATTCATGTGGGTTTACAGCATGCATACACATGACTTTCTCTTTTTAACCCATCCCAGTCGGGCTTTCACATCTTTACCAATACTCCTCTTATCAAGTCATCAATGACCTCGATGGCCAAATGCAATGGTCAGTTTTCAGTGTTTATCTTACTTGACCTGTCAGCAGCGTTTGAATCATTTGATCATGCTCTCCTTCTTGGAACACTCTCTTCACTTGATCCCTGGGTCACCTCTCTCTTGGCTCTCCTCCACTCTACTGGGGGCTCCTTCCCTATCTCCTTTATCTAGATACTTCTCATCTTGATTTCTAAAAGTTGTAGTACCCTAAGGCTAACTGCCTAGGTATTTTCTATGTCTGAACCCACTCCCTTGGTGATCTTATCTAGTCTCATAGCTTTAATATCATCTAAATGCCAAATATTTCCAAATGTGTATCTCCAGCACAGACCTTTCTACCCTGAATTCCAGACTCATATATCCATCTGCTTACTCAACATCTCCATTTGGATGTCTATGGACATCTCAAACTTAACATGACCAAAACAAAATATGTTCATCTCTCAATCAACCCCATCTCAGCAACTGGTCATACCTTTCTTCAGTTGCTTGGAGTCATCATGAACTCTTTCTCACACACACAGACCATTTCCAAATCGTCAGCAAATCCCATTGGCTGTATTTAAAAAAAAAAAACACTATCAACTCTCTATCCTTCTTTTCATGTACACTGCTGTCACCCTAGTCTGAGGCCCATGACCTCTTATCTGGATTACTGTATAGGCTGCTATGATACATAGTCTCCCTACTTCTCTCTTGCTTCTTTGAAATACTTCTTACTCAGCAAAGTGACAAAAGTTACCCGAAGTCAGATAACAAAACTCTCTGCTCAAGGATGACGTACTTCAATTGGCATAAAATCAGTCTTTACCATGGCTTATAAAGTTTACATGATTGGGGTCTCTACTTCCTTCCTCTCTGACTTCATCTCCTACTCCCCAGCCCCCACTCACCATGTTTCCAGCTTACTAGTTCCCTTATAGTCCCTCAACTATCCCAGGCACATTCCTACCTCAGAGCCTCTGGATTTGCTATTTGCTATTTGACCATGTAATTTTGTGCCTGCAACACAAAATTACATGGTCCATGCTCTCATTCCATTCAGGATTGTACTCAAATATCACTTTATTGAAAAGTTCTTCCTTGTTCATACAGCATCTGCCTTCGTTACCCTCTGTACTCTTAACTAGTTGATTTGTCATATTAGCACTTACAGCAACATGACATATTATGCTTATTTATTTGTGCATTGTCTGTCTTCCACACTTGAGTGTAAGTTCCATTTCATGACAGCAGAGACTTTGGCTATCTTTGTTCTCTGCTGTGTCCTCAGAGAGTCTGGCATCTGGTGAGGGCTCATTAAGAATGTAATGAATGAAGAAATGAACAAATATTGATGTGGATAATTATTCCGAGAGTTGGTCAAGAACAGCAAGTGGGTAGTTTCCAGTTTTGTTTTACATGGAAGCTTGTATAAACGGAAGACTAAGATCACAATCAGGGAAAATGTTCTCCTTTATGTCTTCTCAATGTAAAAAATAGAACCTAGTTGAATATGGTGGATTGGTAATAAATATGTTTATTGTTCCAAATTCCATATTTTATTTATTTATTTTTTTAGGGACAGGGTCTCACTCTGCTGCCCAGGCTGGAGTGCAGTGGTGCCATCATAGTTCACTGCAGGGTCAAACTCCTGGCCTCAAGCGATCCTCCCACTTTGGCCTCTCAAAGTGCTGGCATTACAGGCATGAGTCACTGCACCGAGCCCAAATTCCATAGTTTAGTCATACAAGTTGTCCACTTATGTTTTAATCATGGAAATTAGATTATGTGTGTGATCATGAATCCAAGTTTTGCTATTTATTTCCTTTTTTTTTTTTTTTTTTTTTTTTTTTGGTATGGCCTTGCTCTGTCGCCCAGGCTGGAGTGCAGTGGTGCAATCATAGCTCGCTACGGCCTCAACCTCCCTGGCTCAAGTGATCCTCCCACCTCAGCCTCCTGAGTAGCTGAGACTCCAAGCATGTGCCGCCATGCCCAGCTAATTTTTAAATTTTTTGTAGAGATGGGGTCTCGCTATTTGCCCAGGCTGATCTCAAACTTCTGGGTTCAAACCATCCTCCCGCCGTGGCCTATTTCCTATTCTTATGATGCTGGCAATGCTGGTAAGCTTGCATTAGTTCATTACATTTTACTTGGAAATGAAAGTTTTCATCTAAGTAAAATGCCTGATGTATTTTTTTCTTTAAATTCTGATCCCACTAGATTAGTTTTAAACCCTTCCTGAATCTAATTTTTTCAAGGATGCCATTTTTCCAGGCATTTGAATTCCATTTTCTCTAGAGCCTTTGTTTTGTGAATAGTGCATTCTAAGTAAATTAAACCAGTGAAGCCTTAGTGATATAACTGCAAACCCATCAAGTAACTGCATCTTCTACAATGGATTCTGGACTCAGCTTAAGAAGGATTAATAGGTACACTAGTTCTAGTGCCTTCTCTGCTCTCTTTTGTGGCATTGGAACACTCACTTCTCTATCGCAGGGCTTCATCTGCAAGAGAGGATAATAGCATTTGCCTCACAACTGTGGTCTTATGAGGATCAAATGTGATGACACCAAGGAACCTGCTTTAAAGTATTTAAAGTGGCCAGGTGCGGTGGCTCACGCCTGTAATCCCAGCACTTTGGGAAGCCGAGGCTGGTGGATCACGATGTCAGGAGTTCAAGACCAGCCTGGCCAAGATGGTGAAACCCCATCTCTACTAAAAATACAAAAATTAGCTGGGCGTGGTGGCACACACCTGTAATCCCAGCTACTTAGGAGACTGAGGCAGAGAACTGCTTGAACCCAGGAGGCAGAAGTTGCAGTGAGCTGACATCACGCCACTGCACTCCAGACTGGGTGACAGAGCAAGACTCCGTCTAAAAAAATAAATAAATAAAAATAAAGTATTTATTCTTCACCTTCCCTATTCCCTATCTCCCAAACTGTTCCATATGCATTAGTTAGGACTGACTGCAAAATGCTATAAAAAATTAGCCGGGTATGGTAGCTCATGCCTGTAATCCCAGCACTTTGGGAGGCTAAGGCAGGCAGATCACGAGGTCAGGAGATTGAGACCATCCTGGCAAACATGGTGAAACCTCGTCTCTACTGAAAATACAAAAATCAGCTGCATGTGGTGGCACGTACCTGCAATCCCAGCTACTCGGGAGGCTGAGGCAGGAGAATTACTTGAACCTACCTGGGAGGTGGAGGTTGCAGTGAGCTGAGATCGCGCCACTGCACTCCAGCCTGGCGACAGAATGAGACTCCATCTCAAAAAAAAAAAAAAGACCCAAAATGTAATGGTTCAACAAAATAAAGACTTATTTTTTCTCCCAAATCAGGTCAGGGACCCAAGTTGAAGGTGGCTCTGTCATCTTCAACATGTGGCTTCCAAGGTTGCTCTAGTATTCACCTTTCCAGCCCATGAGAAAGGGGAAAGAAAATGGTGGATTCTGAGGGGGGTCACATGACAGGTTTCATGCACGAGGCCTGGAAGACACATACCACCTTTGCTTACATTCTATTGGAAAATATTTCATCATAAAGCCACGCCTAACTGCAAAGGAGACTGGGGAATTTCATGTTGCTGGGCAGTTGTGTGCTCAGTTATAATTCTGCTACTGGGAAAGAAGGCAACAATGCATTTTGATGGACTGGATCCATCAGTACCTTGAGAGACTGAGGTAGGAGGATAACTTGACCCCAAGAGTTCAAGGTTATAGTCTCTCCTACATTCTCCTTCTCTGTTACCTCAGTTAATGGCATTATTCTCTCAAATACCCAAGCTTGAGTCCTTAAATTTGTCCTCCCTTTCTCCATCTCTCTCAATCCTCTTATCCGTTCCAACTACCTAAGTAACCCTGCATTTGTTCCTTGCTTTCCATTTCCTCTATAGCATGACTTAAATCCATTGTATCTGTTTGAATAACTCATCATCCTCCAGAATTACCTCCCTGTGTCAGTCTCTCCAGGCTCATCACAGCCATCCTTTACTCTGCCGTCAGACACTACTTCCAAACACAAAGATCTGCTTGTCCAAGACAGCCTGGGCCTCTTAACAGGCACCTCCCGACTCACAGTCAAGGCTGGAAGCACCATATAAAAAGCATCTGCAGCTACACCTTTGCGGCTCAGGAGATTATGGCAGACTGCCTCCTGCCTTCTCTGCCAAGCCATGTCCTCCTGGGCTCAGGGTTCTCCGTCTCACACTTGAACTCTGCCCATCTCCCCACATCCCTCTGGATGAACACCACAGTGGGACTGTCTGCCCAGCTTTTCATTTAGCCCTGTCCCTAGACACTGTCTTTCATATCACCCACAGCCCCATCTTCAGCAGGTCACCCCATCTCACAAATCCAAACTCCAGAGCTCCAACCCAGGCCCAGGGCCCAGGCTTGCTTTTGTTCAGGAGGCAAGTTTGGACACTGATCATTCTCTTCACTAAAAGCTCCATAAGTTCGCAGTACTTACTGAGCAACAGATTTTTTAGCATGCCATCCATGGCCAACCACTGTCTGATCCCATCCCCACTTATCACCCCATCCTTATAATCATCTTGACATTTTCTTATTCTTCAAGATCTGACTCATATATCACTCCTTCCACGAGGCCTTCCTCTTTCTCCTTGCTTTGTACTTCATAGCATCATGTTTTTCTATGTATTGCTTTCTACCTCTAGTTTATTTGAGACAATGTCTTGCTCTATCACCCAGGCTGGAGTGCAATGGCATGATCATAGCTCACTGCAGCCTCAACCTGGGCTCAAGTGATCCTCCCACCTCTGCTTTCTGAGTTGCTGGGGCTACAGGTGCAGGCCACCATACCTGATTCCTACCTCTGGTTTTTGTGCACATGGTATATACTCCGCACAGGCTAGGACTGTGACAAACATTTCTTCACTTCCCACATTGCTGAGAATAATGCCTTGGACAATACCTTACACATGGTATTGATCACTGTTTAAAATCTACTAATGCCCCAATGGCTTTCCATATCACCAGGTCAATAATAAAAGCCCTACCTATGCCTACCTAGTCCTATCTGATCTGATGTGGTTTTTTTTTTTTTAAAGACAGAGTCTCGCTCTGTCTCTCCCAGACTGGAGTGCAATGGCACGATCTTGGCTCACTATAACCTCCACCTCCCAGGTTCAAGCAATTCTCCTGCCTCAGCCTCCCAACTAGCTGGGATTACAGGCATGTGCCATCATGCCCAGCTAATTTTTGTATTATTAGAAGAGACAGGGTTTCGCCATGTTGGCCAGGCTGGTCTTGAACTCCTGACCTCAAGTGATCCACCCGCCTTGGCCTTCCAAAGTGCTGGGATGATAGGAGTGAGCCACTGCGCCCGGCCCTGATGCTCCTGTTACCACTCCCGACTTGCTCCGCCCTATCCTCTGTGGGCCTCTCTGCTGTTGCTTGAACACATTAGGCAAGATCCCACCTCAGAGACACTTGGTTTGCCCTTCCCTTTACTGGGATGCTCTTTCCCCAGTATGGCTGCTCTCTCATGTCTTCAGGGCTTCTCTCAAAGGTCGTCCTTTTTTTAAAAAAAATTAATTTTTTTAAATTAATTTTTTAAATTAATTAATTAATTTTTGTGAGATGGAGTCTCACTCTGTCGTCCAGACTGGTGTGCAGTGGCAAGATCTTGGTTCACTGCAACCTCCGCCTCCCGGGTTCATGTCATTATCCTGCCTCAGCCTCCTGAGTAGCTGGGATTACAGGCCTGCACTACCATGCCCAGCTAATTTTTCTATTTGTAGTAGAGATGAGTTTCACCATGTTGGCCAGACTGGTCTTGAACTCCTGACATCAAGTGATCTGCCTGCCTCTGCCTCCCCAAGTGGTGGGATTACAGATGTGAACCACCGCGCCTGGCTTGAAAGGCCACTTTCTCCATGAGGCCTTCCCTGACCACTTATTCACATGGTGATCCTTGAAACACTCCCTTTTCCTCCCCGCTTCCTATTGTTTCTCCATAGCATTTTTCACCTCCTTTCACAGTATATATTTCTTTCATGTGCTGTGTTCATTTTCTGTCTCCCCTCCCCCTTTTGGAATGTCAGCATCATTCTAGTTTAAATCTGTTTACTTCTGTGTTCCCAGAACCTAAGGATAATGTCTGGCATAGGGGAGGCACTCAACAAATATTTGTTGAAAGAAAGAAGGAATAAGCAAATTAATAGAAGGTGCTCCGTAAATATTTGTGAAATTGAATTAAAAGTGTCAGAAAGAGATGGCTGTGAAATTCCCAAAGTCTAAAAGTATGTGAGCTTAGAAGAATGGTGGAGTTGAGTGCTGCCTCATTATAAACATCCTCGAGGAAGGACTGAAACTGTGTGCTTGCAGTGGGAGGGGCAGCTGGGCAAGGAACCGTGAACCTTCGCGAAACATTTGGGGCTCCAGTGAGAGCGCTGCATCTGGGAGCTGGCGATGCCGGCGGCTTGTTCATCCACCCAATCCGAACACTTGTCTATGACACAGGTGTTTTAAGTTATTTTGGTCTTTGCCTCTCTCCTCAGCTTGTGAAGGTTACAGAAATCTGGGATGGCTTATGGGCTGCTTCTCAGCCCTAAGTAGGAAAACAGCAGTGAAAATGGCAACCAAAACATCACGCAGGACTGGGGGTCTTGGGGAAACAGCTCACTTTAGAGCAGTGCAGTGTAGAGCTTTCCGTCTTCTACCAGGGTCCACCTTTTAACACTTTATCTGAAAATATTCCCCCTGGCTTACTCGCTTGCAGCTGCCCACTTTGCAGGAGGATGGTGCTCTGATCTCTACGCTCCCTGTTCCTTCGGGGACTCCATAGTATTTTTTTTCACGCTTCGTCACTACTACAGCAGACGCCTGCCTTCTCATTATTTGCTGTACAGATTTCCGGTGCCTTGACTGTAAACAAAACACTTTAGATCATTGTGAGGTGGATGTAAGCACAGCCTTTCTGCTGGCAGCCAGACTTCTTAAGGGGGCGTGACTGTGACTTGCTTACTTTTCGAGATTAACAACAACAAAAAAGCGACAAAATAGTTCTCCTACATATTAGTTGAAAGATTCAGCATGTAAAGGGGATCGAAGTGTTAATTTTCTACTTCCATATAAGACATGAATTCCATGAGTAAAATCAAACTTCTGTGGCAAGGTGAAATACTCTAGAATGTCTCCATTTACATATGTGTGGTAGTTTGGGTGTTTATGCATGTGGATAGATGCACATATATAGAGTTCCTGTGTTGTCTAGCAATTGTTTTAAAATTTGGACAATTATCTAATTTCGGGAGTAAGGTATAAATTATGGTAGGGAGCCCTACCCTAATTTTCCTGTCCCTTCTCCCCTAGTCTTCAGTCCAATAAATTGACAGCCTTAAAAGTAGCAAAAATAAAGAGGATGAGACCTCTTGCTTGATCCTAGGTGAATTCTTTTCTGTCAGTTAGGTAGGAAGTCCTGACTTGAAAACTAGTTCTGGGCACTGCCTCCTTTACTCTCCCTGGATATCACCCCTGTCCTTCTAGAGCCTATATTTTAGTTGAACTAGTGGATGGTGATACCAAAGGCTCATGACAGCTGCATTTAAATATCAGTGACCACAGGCCACATCAAGGAAACATCTGCAGGCAACCCAGGGCCTGGGAAGGAGCCATTTTGAGTCACTTGTAAGACAGCAGGACCTGCAGACTATAGCACAATCAAACCCAGATAAAACCCTGAACCAGTGAGAACCATTAGGAAGGAAAGGAACAGAAAATGAACCAACTTGAGTGTTACGAGACCTGCATCTAGTCCTGACTCTGGTACCAACCGAATGTATGTCCCTGGACAGGAAACCTCTCTGAGTCTCAATGTCCTCCGTGGTAAAGAGGAGAGGGTTAAACCACAGGGTCCCGAAGGTCCCTTCCAGCTGTCACATTCTGGAGTGTATGAGATGAGGTAGGCACACAAAGTGGACAAACAAGATGTGGCTAAGAAAACAAGCGACACATGAAGTTCATCTGTAGCATAGGTGCATAAGAAAACTTTGCTGCTGTTTAAGGTTAGAAAGGAAGGTTGGTTTCCAGTAAAATGCATTAACTTTGGCTCAAACCAAGATGATGGGTAGTGGGCATGGGGGTGGGGAGGCAGTTGAAGATCCACTGAGCTCTTGGGGCAGCCCTGCTCATCGTCCTACTTTACCTTCCACCACGGTGCTCAAGCCCACACTGAGAGAGAAATTTCCAGTTGCAAAAGGGAGAAGAGAAACGCTGGAATACTAGCATCGGACGTTAGGACATAGATGTGGTGGTTTTAAAAATCATTTCATCATCTGGAGTTTGACCCCGAGGGGAGTCTTTTCACTCTTCAGCCCTCTGAAAGCATTCACTAGCATCTGAATATTGTTCTGAGTTTGTTAGAGCAGTGAAATCTGGTGAGAGAGAAGGGTGGAGGAAGGAAGGAGCTGTTGTATTTGGCGGCTGGAGTCAGGTAGAGGAAACTGCTACAATCCCGGGAAAGAACAGAAAAGTAGAAAGAGAGTTCCCACACGCAGCCAATGTCCATGGCCTTAACTGTGCTTGGGAAACAAGATCCTGGGCCAGGGGTGTACCCTCGTTTTTCAAAACTAAATGTGTCTGAGACAGCTACAAAGTGTATTAAGGGACTTGAGAGACTACTTGAGTTTTTTTTTAATCTTGAGTTCCTTTCTTATTTTCATTGAGGGAGAGCTTGAGTTCATGATAAGTGCCGCGTCTACTCCTGGCTAATTTCTGAAAGAAAGACGTTCGCCTTGGCTTCTTTCCTAGGCCCCCAGCCTCCCCAGGGATGGCAGAAACTTCTGGGTTAAGGCTGAGCGAACCATTGCCCACCGCCTCCACCCACCCCCAGCTAAGGCACGCCGGCAGGGGGGGCGCCCAGCCCCCCAGCAAACGCTCCGCGGCCTCCCCCGCAGACCGCGAGGTGGGGGCCATCGGGGAGGGCCGAGCTGGGGGCAGCTCGCCACCCCGGCTCCAAGCGAGCTGCCGGCGATCTTCGCGGTCCTCTGGTCCAGGCCCCGGCTTCCCCCGCGAGGAGCGGGAGGGAGGTCGGGGCTTAGGCGCCTTTGCGCACCCGCCAGTGCAGCGCCGGGCCCCGAACCCCAGGCCCCGCCCCAGGTTCCCGGCCGTTTGGCTAGTTTGTTTGTCTTAATTTTAATTTCTCCGAGGCCAGCCAGAGCAGGTTTGTTGGCAGCACTACCCCTCCAGCAGTCACGCGACCAGCCAATCTCCCGGCGGCGCTCGGGGAGGCGGCGCGCTCGGGAACGCGGGGAGGCGGCGGAACCGAGCCGGGGCCACCTTAAGGCCGCGCTCGCCAGCCTCGGCGGGGCGGCTCCCGGCGCCGCAACCAATGGATCTCCTCCTCTGTTTAAATAGACTCGCCGTGTCAATCATTTTCTTCTTCGTCAGCCTCCCTTCCACCGCCATATTGGGCCACTAAAAAAAGGGGGCTCGTCTTTTCGGGGTGTTTTTCTCCCCCTCCCCTGTCCCCGCTTGCTCACGGTTCCGCGACTCCGACGCCAGCAAGGTTTGGAGAGCGGCTGGGTTTGCGGGACCTGCGGGCTTGTACCCGCCCGGACTCGGACGGGCTTTGCCACCCTCTCCGCTTGCCTGGACCCCTCCCCTCCCCGCCCTCCCGCTCGCCGGTCCATTTGATCAGCGGAGATTCTCGGCGGCCGTGCCGGGGCTTCCCCGCAGCCCCTGCGCGCTCCTAGAGTTCAGGCCGTGGCTTGTCCGGATCTGTGTCTTTTGGCTCCGAGGCCAGTCGCTGGGCTTCCGAGAGGGGTTCGGGCTGCGTAGGGGCGTTTTGTTTTGTTCGGTTTGGTTTTGTTTTGTTTTTTTGAGAGTGCGAGAGAGGCGGTCGTGCAGACCCGGGAGAAAGATGTCAAACGTGCGAGTGTCTAACGGGAGCCCTAGCCTAGAGCGGATGGACGCCAGGCAGGCGGAGCACCCCAAGCCCTCGGCCTGCAGGAACCTCTTCGGCCCGGTGGACCACGAAGAGTTAACCCGGGACTTGGAGAAGCACTGCAGAGACATGGAAGAGGCGAGCCAGCGCAAGTGGAATTTCGATTTTCAGAATCACAGACCCCTAGAGGGCAAGTACGAGTGGCAAGAGGTGGAGAAGGGCAGCTTGCCTGAGTTCTACTATAGACCCCCGCGGGCCCCCAAAGGCGCCTGCAAGGTGCCGGCGCAGGAGAGCCAGGATGTCAGCGGGAGCCGCCCGGCGGCGCCTTTAATTGGGGCTCCGGCTAACCCTGAGGACACGCATTTGGTAGACCCAAAGACTGATCCGTCGGACAGCCAGACGGGGTTAGCGGAGCAGTGCGCAGGAATAAGGAAGCGACCTGCAACCGACGGTAATGACCCCTTCCCAACCACAGAAAGTCTGTGGGGCCCCGCTTTGCCTGCTGGAGGGTGCTAACCTTAGCTTGCTTTTCGGCGTATTCTGATTTAGCTTTGGGAGAGCGAACTTTATTGGTCTTAGGTGTTCAGTGCTACCTGGCCCACTGCTTGTCTGTGACTTTTAAGTCAGAAACTGGAAATGGTAAGATCCGATAATTTCCCTAACTTAAGACATGGCCGTCCCTCCCACTAGCAACCCCTAGGTATGTGACAAAGTTGGGATGTTTATCAACGGTCCGCCTCCTGGCTAGGCAGAGAGCTCTGGGGCGGAGAATGCACTTTCTTCTTTTTGAAAACAACCTCATTTTGTGTCCTTAAAGGCTACTGAGGATGACGGATCCTGGATTGTGGGTGGAGGGAGTGGGTTTTTCGTCCCGCGACTATTGGGCCAACTTCTGCCAGCCATTGTTTTTTCTAATAAAGATTGTGTGTTCTTTTTAAAAATTTCCTCTGCTCTTAGATTCTTCCACTCAAAACAAAAGAGCCAACAGAACAGAAGAAAATGTTTCAGACGGTTCCCCAAATGCCGGTTCTGTGGAGCAGACGCCCAAGAAGCCTGGCCTCAGAAGACGTCAAACGTAAACAGCTAGGTGGGTTGATCACTAAAGGAGCACGTACTGAAACCCGGGGCCATCAGACCTCACGATACCTGATCTTGCTGGTTGCTGGCAGATTACAATCTTTTGGGGTTTTGTTTTGTTTATACTTTCGTGAGGTCAAAAAAGTAGGAAGGTTGGGGATACTGTAATTCTTCTATGCCTAGAGATACTTTCTCTTGAAACAGTAGACCAGAGCAACTACTTGTAACCAAGGCCCCATCGGGTAAGAAGGTCATTTCCCTGTGAGTCCCACTAAAACATGTTGGGAACAATAGGTTCTTCGCCCATCCGAACAAGAACTGGGGTACTCCCTCAGTCCCACTTCATGAGAATTCATTTCCCAGAGGTTCAGCTTGAGTCAGTAACAGATTTTGAGCCATACATGGAAAAATGGCAAGTACATTATTAAGTTTCAATTTTAAGGGGGAATGTTTGGTAGAAATTGCTCACCTTTGGTTATGCAAGGGATTAGAGATGTCAGTGGGTGGTATGTTGTGTTCTTTGACATTTTCATAAACTGTCACTTTCCTTGTTTGCTCCTAAGTTTGGAGAGAGAAGGAACCACTATTTGCAAAAACCAAAATGGAAAGATAAAAAACATTACTAAAGTTTCTACAGAATTTCTGGTAACACTGAAGTTGCAAAGCAGAAGTTAAATTAACTCTCGTCAGTAAGCAATCCAGGAACACGTCAGCCAGTGTATGCTAATTGTGCCGTAGCAGGGTGATTTGGATATTTGTAGGGGAAATGGGTAGTAAATATCAAGACTGGTGACCGCAGGTCAGCCCAGCACAAAGGAAGTGGAGATTTTTCCATGCACAAGAATCTGATCACTGTAAATAGCTAATTTGAATAATTCAGTCCCCAAATGTACATGGATTGGCTATTCATAATGATCGAACTACATATATTAATAGTTTGTTAGCTTCTTATAGACCAAGACTGACCTCTTTATTTTCTAAAGCACACACGTAGCTTAGCATATGAGGCGATCTTAATATTGATGTTAACTTTTTAAATCCTCATTTATAAAAAATTTTAAAACAACAGGGATTACGGTGGGATTCAGGTGTGTTGTGTCTTTAAATTGTATATGTGACTTTACATATCTTATATTTTTCAGAGCTTATACAAAACGGCACTATAGAACCTCTATTTTATAGCACCATGTGAAGTGGGAAAATCAGGTGAAAATTTCCCTGAAGCAACCTTAACACACGCAGCCCTTGTTGGTTTGTGACTTGTGGCCCAGCTTATCAGATGAGCCACGAGAATCGGACCTGGATTTTGATCTGGCCCCCGTTTTGACATGCAGAGAGGCATTTATAGCATTTAGTAATATTGCTAGTTCAAAGAATACTAGAAATATTAGTAAGAACCTATTCAAAAGTATTCATGAGTATTTTCTGCATATGAATAAGAAATTAGAATATTTTGAAAATGATGTTAATAAAATTTTCTTCTGAAAGGCCCTTATGATTTTTATTTCTAATCATTTTTCAAATTTAGAAAATTTAATCTGTCACAGGAGTAGAGAAAAAAAATTCTAAATTTTTAAAAAATTTAGAAAATTTTTACTCTTAAGTATTACAGTTTCCTAATTTTCCTATTTATTTCCCACTTGTCTTTGACCTAGATTCTTTAGGGTTTCTCAACCTCTGCACTACTGACATTTTGGGCCGAATAATTCTTTGTTGTAGGAGGCTGTCCTGTGTGTTGTAGATTGTTTGGCATTATCCCTGGTCTTTCCCACTAGATGCCAGCAGCATCCTCCTCCCACAGTGTGACAACCTAAAATGTCTCCAGACATTGCCAAATGTTCCCTGGGGAGCGGGGGCAACATTGCCTACTGTTAAGAACCACTGCTCTAGACAAAAGAACACAGCACAGAAGAGAGGAAAAAAATCCAGTTAAGAGAATGTTAGGTGGAGATGACTGTAGTCATCAAACTTTTTTCCTCATCAAGTATTTCCAAGCTAACATAGTGACAAAATAATTCCTCTACTCTATTGGTAACGTTACTCTAATGCTTTTCCTTTAATTTTTCCGTTTTGTTTTCTTTTGCAGAATTAAGAATATGTTTCCTTGTTTATCAGATACATCTTGATCTTGATGAAGCAAGGAAGATATACATGAAAATTTTAAAAATACATATCGTTGACTTCATGGAATGGACATCCTGTATAAGCACTGAAAAGCAACAATAACACTAAAATTTTAGGCACTCTTAAATGATCTGCCTCTAAAAGCGTTGGATGTAGCATTATGCAATTAGGTTTTTCCTTATTTGCTTCATTGTACTACCTGTGTATATAGTTTTACCTTTTATGTAGCACATAAACTTTGGGGAAGGGAGGGCAGGGTGGGGCTGAGTAACTGACATGGAGGGGGATATGAAGAGCTTGCTTTGATTTGCAGCAAGTAGATAAATATTTGACTTTCATGAAGAGAAGCAATTTTGGGAAAGGTTTTGAATTGTTTTCTTTAAAGATGTAATGTCCCTTTCAGTGACGGCTGATACTTCATTTAAAAAATCACAAAAATTTGAACACTGGCTAAAGATAATTGCTATTGTTTATTCTCATTTGGGAGATCTGGTGATCTCCCAAGTTTGTTAAATAGCTGCATATGGCTTTTTTAAAAAAGCAACAA
This sequence comes from Macaca thibetana thibetana, assembly GCF_024542745.1. Lineage (NCBI taxonomy): Eukaryota > Metazoa > Chordata > Mammalia > Primates > Cercopithecidae > Macaca > Macaca thibetana. Next base: position 12,892,744 of record NC_065588.1, read on the forward strand.
AAACCTATCCTCAGTGCCCTCCCCAATCTCTCTTAAAGTTGGAATTTACCAGTTAATCAGCAGAATGGTAATCACTCCAGGTAGTTTGGGGCAAAAATCTGAAGTGCTTGGGAGTTTTCAATGTTAAGAATTGACCATCTGCTTTTATTAAATTTGTTGACAAAATTTCTTCATTTTCTTTTCACTTTGGGCTGTGTAAACACAGTCCAAATAATTCTAAATCCATCGATATTTTTAAAGATCTGTAAGTAACTTCACATTAAAAAATGAAATATTTTTAATTTAAAGCTTCTTTGTCCATTTATCCAAAGGAAGGTGTTATTTTTAAAGGAAGGTTCATGTAGAGAAAAGCACACTTGTAGGATAAGTGAAATGGATACTACATCTTTAAACAGTATTTCATTGCCTGTGTATGGAAAACCTTTTGAAGTGTACCTGTGTACATAACTCTGTAAAAACACTGAAAAATTATACTAACTTATTTATGTTAAAAGATTTTTTTTAATCTAGACAATATACAAGCCAAAGTGGCATGTTTTGTGCATTTGTAAATGCTGTATTGGGTAGAATAGGTTTTTCCCCTCTTTTGTTAAATAATATGGCTATGCTTAAAAGATTGCATACTGAGCCAAGTATAATTTTTTGTAATGTGTGAAAAAGATGCCAATTATTGTTATACATTAAGCAGTCAATAAAGAAAACTTCCATAGCTATTCATTGAGTCAAATTGTAATGTGCTTTACCAAACGAGGTATTTGACTTGGCATTCTAGTCATGTTTAAACAAATGTAAATGTGAAATGGCAAATATCTAGGTAATTCAGGCCCACAACTCAGATGGTGTTTTATGTAGTCTGAATGTAGTTAGCAGTTAGTATTTTCCACCTAGCTCTGTGTGGGTGGACAAAACTTTAGAAGGTGAAAATGGAAAAGCTACATTTTCATATGAATAAGGTTGTCAAAGTCTGCATTAGTAAAAATATTTATGTCTTCTAGGATATGAATGTGTCAGAACCAAAAAATCCTTACATAAGTGTAGACTGACACACATGCAGGATTGAAAATGAAAGTAACATGGTGACTTCTCTAAATTCTTTATTTACACATGAGAAGTGTGAGGAATTAAAGCAGTTGTTTGGACCATCTAATGTATAAATCTTGTTTAAAATATTCAAACATATGGGCCCTCAAGAAATTGGTGTGCACTCTAGGTAGCTATTTTTGAAATTTAACTGGTCATATAAAAATTATTTTAATTTCCAAATACCCTTGTTATAATCTACACAACCAAAAACTGGCTAATGTAAGTAACCAAATCTGAGAGTTTTGAGTCTCCATAGCCATACAGCAGATATATATTTTTTACCTAAGGAAAAAAGTGTAAGACGATATTTTAAAGTCAGATAACTAAAATGATTCCTGTAATTCCACATTCTCAAAAGAAAATGTGTTTAAGGTGTAATAGTAAATTATTCTAGGACTTACTCTAGTAAGTGGGTAAATCGTAAAAATCTAAATTTGGGTTAAATTGTTTCGCTCAAATATCTACATTTCCATTATCGTACCCCAAAAGGAGCTCTCAAAGAATAGTTTGAACAGTTTTTGACCCGAAGATTTTTTTTTTTTTTTTTTTTTTTTTTTTGAGCAGGTTGGACTCTTCGGCTCCCTGGAAGGGAAAAATAGGTCCTTTAGTGGCTGGGCTACGTCTTTCAAGTAGGTATTATTTTAATGAAAGACTAGAGGTGTTTTGTCATTTTGTTTGAAACTCCATCCAAGAGTGTTTTTCGAAAACAGACTGAGGGAGCAAGAAAAACAATTCGAAATAGGGAGGAAGGAGTGGAGGATCAGAAAATAATGAAATTAAAGTTCCTCTGAGTAAAAGAAGATAATTCAGAAAGTGTCTCTAACAGAGGAAAAAATATCGCCTGCATTGCTGCAGGCACCCCAGTCTCCTTTCCTAAAGAGGTCTCTTTAAAGATAATTTTGAGCGATTGCGTTTTAGTTGTGCGGGCCAGGGAGAAGTGGATGCTCGCCGCGCCAGGCACGTCCACAGGAACGCAGCCCCGAGTCACCGTGTCCTTCGTCCTTTACCCGCCTGTGTCAAGCAAGCCTCCAAAAGTGACCCGCAGTTCAGCTCGTCCTTCTCCGCGAACGTCCCTTTGCGGGGATGCGGCCGCCGGTGCCCGCCACCCCTGGCCCCGCTACCAAGCCACTGCGCCGTCGTCTCCCCAAACTGCCCCGCAGTTCCGCGCCCGCCCGCCACGGCAGTTGCGGGGTCAGGCTGGCTGGTGCCTTGGGACGAAAAGGCCATCAAGTCTTGCTCCCCCATCTGTAACGTGCAGCCCCCGCACTGTCCCCGTCGTCGCGCGCAGTTCCCGCGCCCGGGCGGCCGCGCCTCCGCCGCGCAGCCGGGCTGGGCGGTTTCTCAGAAACTTTCCTCCCTCATCCTCTCCTCTGCGCTGAGAAAGCGGCGAAAGCCCCCACTCCTCTCCGCAGACAGACTCTCCACCTGAGTTACTGGCTGCCTCCGCGGCTGTGGGGATATTGGAGCTAAGGAGAGAGCCTTCCCGAGTTCGCGGACCCTCCGGCGCTGCAGCCCGCTCCCACCCCTACACTGGGCTCCAATGATCCGCAGCCCCGCGCATTTCGAAAGCCCGCCCGGCTCGCCGGCGCCCGGGGAGGGTCACAGAGGCGCGCGGCCCGGGCCCAACGCCACGGCCGCCCGCGTGGGTCCCCTCCGCCCTCACCCCAGCTCGGCAACGTCCCCCCATCGCATCCCCGGCCGCCTGGCGCGGGGGCCTGGGACAGGGAAGAACTGGGAAATGTGGGTTTGGGGGCGTGTTTGGGGGACTCCGGGAGCGTGGGCTTCACAAGCGGGGAGCGGGGCGAGAGGCCTCTCAAGCCGGGGTGCTCCGGCCTCAGGGAGCGACTTTCCCGGAGGCCGGGGGACTCTGCCTTCGCCATTTCATTATCATCACAGCGCCCACACTTGCTCTTCTCTCAAGCTCTTTGCACCGAAAAAGTAATTCTAAATCTCCTCTAGGATCTTCTGTCTGGTGTTCAGAGTATGAATTTCTTTTTAAAACTTGCTGTGTCTTTCACCTGGGCCACACCCTACGTCCACCCACCCCCTCTCCGCCAAAAGGGAGGTAAAAAATCCTGCGGGCCCAGCTGGGGGTGGGGAAGGGGCCCACAGTCCCGTTGGAAAACCTCAGCAGCCACCTCCGGGATCGGGGCTGGCCTGGGGGCTGGGGTGGGGTGGGGTGGGGTCCGCCGCAGGCCGACCCCGCAGAACCGAAAGTGCAGAGTTGACACGTATGCCCCAGCCCCTCTGCGGCCGCCCGCGCGCCCGGCCTGTCACGCGTGGGGACACACAGAGCGGCAGGCATCGGAGCAAGCAGTACAAAAAGAAATCAAGGCGTTGGGCGCGAAACCTCGACGCGCCTCTAAAGGAACGTTGAGAAAAGGCAGGGAGCAGGGCGCGCGGCCGGGGTATTGCATCATTGCGGCTCCCCCTCCAGAAAACGGGCTTCGAACCACGGCGACCATCATGGCGCTGGCGCCGGGCTGCGCTCCCCGCGCGCCTTCCCCGCGCTCCAGCCGCGGCTCGGGAGCCTCGGACGCGCATTTCGCAAACATTCTCGCCCTCTCCCGAGCGCCTGCCCCCACCCCCTCCTTCTTTCTGTGTGTGTGTGTGTGTGTGTACGTGTGTGCCTGTGTGCGCGCGCGTATTTGTGTGTAGGGAGAACTTGCAGATGATTTTTTTTCCCTCCCGTGCTGCTGGTTGTAAACTTGATTGGCATTGGCTGCGCCCACTGACCCCGACGCCGAGTCCGCTGAAGATTTAAGGTGGATCCAAGAGGCTGCAGCTTCAGGCTGAGTCTCGCGCTCTAGTTGGTTTGGGAGGAGGAAAAAAAAAAAAAAAAAAAAAGCCCCGAACTGGTCGCCCGCCGCGTTTGCCGAATCCCCCCCCGGGTCCCATTCCCCGCGCCCGCCCGGGGCCCCCTCCCCGCCTCGCGCGCCGCGCGCGGCCTCCGCCCACCTCCCACTTCTTCCCCATTGGCCGGCGCGTGCAGTTTGAATTTTTTTTTTTTTTTTTTGATGCTTGTTTTCTTGTAAAAAATACAGTTCCCCAGATCGTGTGACGAAACCTGCTTCGGCGGCCCGAGGTGGGGATTTTGAATCGGTTCGTGGAGGCAGAGGGAGGAGGATGGGCGGAGCTTCTGTTCCAAAATTTTCCCCTAAGTGCGGTTGACAGTGTGCAGGCAGGCGGGGGTGCGCGGGGCGGTCAGCGATCTGCAGCTTCGCAGGGACAGAGATGTAACCGAACTCGTTCACGGATGTTCCGCGCGCAGTGTCACCGGCTGCGGGCCAGGGGTGCTCGGAAGGCACGGGCAGGAGCCTGGCGAGGATGCACCTTCCCCAGCCTTGGAAAGGTAGAACTGGGGAGTGCGGGAGGGTGAAGGTGGCCCGGAAAAGAACACCTCTTCGCAACCAAAAAAAAAAAAAAAAAAAAAAAATGAGAGAGAGGAAATAGAGGAAAAATGTGTTATTTCAACCGCCACTCAGAACCCATCATAATTCAGCCAGTCGGTGTCATTTTTATTGAATTAAATTTTTAAAAAGTTTTCTTTGATTTCCAGAGCGTTTTTGCGGGAGGAATATGTTAAAACAAACTCAAGACAGGAAATGAGACTTTTGAAGTGCCTTTGATTTCTGGGTCCGGAAATTCTTTTGATAAAGCATGTGTACGTTAAGATTTAGGATGACTTTTTTTTTTTTTTTTTTTTTTTTTGTAATACGAGTCTAATGGAAATGACTTTCTTTATGAATTAGAACCCAATTATGTTTTACTCTGTGAACATTTTTAAAGTTTATAATAAGTCAAATGATTCTCCCAATCACTATGTCCATATTAGTGAAATTCTATCTCCATATTAGCGAAATTTGCATAGATACACACCTTTTTCTTTTTCTCTTTTAGTCTTGCTGTAGTGTACCGGACGATGTTAACCAGATATCCAGCACTAGCCTTCTAACAGTTCCTAACTCAGTGGTGACATTTTTTAGTTCTTAACTCCCCCAATCCTTCTTAGCCTAACAAACCTCTTAATTAAGGTCCATGAAAGACCATAAACCAACCTGATAATGCCTTTAGCAAGGGTGTGTTCACTTAATCTCTAATCCCACATCATAAAGGTCTGCTAGTCACTCCTGACCTCCAAGAACCCACCTAACCAGGGTGGACACTGTAAGAAAACATACGTGCCTTAATGGAATGAGAACTTTTTTGAGTTGAAGACACTCTAGCCTCAGGAAACAGTGAGCTCACCATCCCTGGAGTGTGAGTCAAGGACTAGTCTTGGATGGCTCCGTGATAGGAACGTTGTGGACAAGATGCAAATATCAAATAGTATTTAGACTAGTGATTTCAAAGTCTGTTCCAGACCCCTGAGAAACTGTATTTCCAACCTTGGCATTTCTGGATTTCCACTAAATTAAACTACTTTCCTTGCTCATTAGCATCTTGTAGAGCTGCTTGGGTATTTGAGCACTTGAATGCAGCTAGTCCAAATTGAGATGTGCTATATGACATAAACACCATGTTTCCAAGAATTAGTATGAAAAGAAAATGTTAAATATTTCATTAATAATTTTAATATTGATTACCTATTGAAATAATATTTTGTTATATTGGGCTAAATAAAATATTAAAATGAATTTCATCTGTTCCATTTTGCTTTTTTAGTGGAGTTACTAGACAATTGACAGATGTGGCTCAAATTATATTTCTATTGGACATTACTCTTCAAGACTAACACCTGTGGTAACTTGAAGCCCCATCTGTGGTGGGGTGACTATTTTTAAGAGTGGTGACTATTAATACTGAGGAGTAGGTGGTCACTTCCAGCTGCCATCCTAACTTCTCAAATTAAAGTGAGACCCTAACTCAGCCTCTGAAAGCTTTATTATTTATTTATTTATTCTTCTTATTATTTTTTTAAAAAGATGGAGTCTCCCTGTCATCCAGGCTGGAGTGCAGTGGTGTGGTCATGTCTCACTGCAACCTCCAAATCCTGGGCTCATGCATTCCTCCCACCTCGGCCTCCAGAATCACTGCAATTACATGTGTGCTCTGAAACCTTTTTTTTTTTTTTAACTTTGTAGAAAGAGTCTTGCTATGTTGCCCAGGCTGGTCTCGAACTCCTGGCCTCAAATGATTCTCCTGCCTTGGCCTCCCAAAGTGCTGAGATGACAGGCATGAGCCACCACACCTAGCATCTCTGAAACCTTTCAATAGAATTCTGCCAACATCTGACACCTACTGTTTAATCTTTAATTAATTAATTAATTTATTTATTTATTTTTCTTTTAAAGATGGGTCTCACTCTGTCACCCAGGCTGGAGTGCAGTGGGCATGAGCATGGCTCACTGCAGCCTCAAGCTCCTGGGCTCAGGAAATCCTCTACTTCAGCCTCCCATGTAGCTGGGACTACAGATGTGTGCCACCACCTCTAGCAGTTTTTTTACTTTTGTAGAGGTGAGGTCTTGCTATGTTGACCAGGCTGGTATTGAATGCCTGACTTCAAGCGATCCTCACACCTTACCTCCCAAAGTGGTGGGATTACAGGTGTGAGCCACTGAGCCCAGCCTGTTTAATCTTTAACACTTAATGTAGGGTTCGAGCCCAGACTATGGGAATATAGTATAGATATGTCTGATGAACTCAGACTTGGTCACCACAGCTTTTCACTTTATGGCAATAGGAATACTGGAGGCCGGACACATTGGCTTACGCCTGTAATCTGCACACTTTGGGAGGCTGAGGCGGGCAGATCGCTTAAACTCAGGAGTTCCAGACCAGCCTGGGAAACATGGTGAAACCCCGTTTCTACAAAAAACAAAAAAAAACTTAACCGGGTGTGGTGGTGCTGCCTGTAGTCCCAGCTACTCGGGAGGCTGAAGTGGGAGGATTGCTTGAGCCTGGAAGGCTGAGGTTGCAGTGAGCAGAGATCACGCCACTGCATGCGGGCCTGGGCAACAGTGAGACCGTCTCAAAAAAAAAAAAAAAAAAGAGAGAGACAGAAAAGAAAGAAAGAGAAAGATTGGAAAGTCCAATATGTTAGTTATGACTCTGGAAAAAACAATTTAGACCCCGCAAAAAACCTGCACAGGCAGAGCCTCACTGCTACTCTTCAGGAGACAGGAAGCTGGTGGGGAGATGGACAGGTGTGCTCATTCTAAGACTGGGTCTCTAGCAGAGGCCTGCACAAATGCAAATGTATACTATATTCTTAGATGGAAACACCCAACATGACAAAGATGGCAGTCCCCCCTAATTCATCTGCACCTCTTTACACTAAATTCTGACAACAGGTTCTGATCATCCTGTTTCGTTCCTTTGTTCTAGCAGTCTGTCCACTCAGGACCATATTATAATTACTGTAAATTTGGAATATGTTTTAATTGCTTGTGGGATGAGTCCTCCACATCTCGATGGGTCCCTTTTACTCTTTTTTTTTTTTTTTTTCCTGTTTTCTTTTGCTTGCCATTTTTCCCATGCGGATTTAAAATGAATTTGCCTAGTTTTAAATATAAATCTGTCGGCATTAAAAATAAACAAAGTGGGATTCTTATCTCACACATCAGGATAAATTCCTGAAGAATTAAAGAGGATGAAGTAGAAAGAAATGAAACCATAGACATGCAAGGAGAAACCTCAAAGGATTTTAAAAAATAAAATCTTAGAGTTGGGGAAGGTCTTTCTAAGTACAACAATAAACATAGAATTCAGAAGATGTAATTTTTTTTTTTCTTTTTGGTAGAGACAGGATCTCCCTATGTTGCCCAGGCTGGTCGTGAACCTCAAGTGATCCTCCTGCCTTGGTCTCCAAAAGTGTTGAAATTACAGGTGTGAGCCACTGTGCTCAGCTGGGAGGATCTCTTGAGGCCAGGATTTTAAGACCAGCTCGGACAACATAGCGAGACCCGTTTCTAATAAAAATAAAAATAAAATTTTAAATAAAAATAAATAGTTAAGCTATTCTGGAGGCTGAGGCAAGGGGATTGCTCTAGCCCAGGAGTTCGGGGCTGTAGCTCAGGCTACGATGAGCTATGATTTTACTACTGCACTCCAGCTTGGCAGCTCTAAAAAAATAACAATAAAAATAAAGCAGTTATTTTTATAAAATTATTTTATTTTATTATGTATTATTTATATATATGAATATACATTTATATATAATAAATATTTATTATATATATTAATATATAATATATAAAATTATTATATATTATTTTTAAAAATAAAAATAAAATAAAACCATTTAAACCTAAATGGTAAGTTGTATCTTACTTGTATTTAACCATAATAAAATAATATACAACTACTGGAACTTTTTTTTTTTTTGAGACCAAGTCTCACTCTGTTACCTAGGCTGGAGTGCAATGACTCACTGCAGCCTCGACCTCCTGGGCTCAAGTGATCCTCCTGTCTTAGCCTCCCAAGTAGCTAGGATTGCAGGTGCACACCACCATGCCCGGCTAACTTTGTGTGTGTGTGTGTGAGAGTGAGAGAGAGAGAGAGAGAGGTTCTTGCTATGTTGTCCAGGCTGATATTGAACTCCTAGCCTCAAGTGATCCTCCCACCTTAGCCTCCCAAAGTGCTGAAATTACAGGCATGAACCATCATGCCTGGCCCACTGGAAAAATTTAAAGTTCATTCATGTTATGTCTAAAAGAATCTCACACAGTGTACCAGGTTATATTATTTGTGAGGTACTGTAGTGGTTCAATTTCAGGCTCTGGAATCCTACTGCCTGGGTTTGAGTCCAGTTACTGAATTGCCATTTGCAAGTTCCTTCACTTTTTCAAGTTTTTATTTCCGCTGGGCATGGTGGCCCACACCTGTAATCCCAGCACTTTGGGAGGCTGAGGCGGGCAGATCACTTGAGGTCAGGAGTTTGAGACCAGTCTGGACAACATGGTGAAACCCCATCTCTACTAAAAATACAAAAATTAGCCGGGCGTGGTGGCGGGCACCTGTAATCCCAGCTACTTGGGAGGCTGAGGCAGCAGAATCACTTGAACCTGGGAGGCAGAGGTTGCAGTGAGCCGAGATTGTGCCATTGCACTCCAGCCTGGGGGACAAGAGCGAGACTTCCTCTAAAAAAAGAAAAAAAAAGAAAAAAAAAGTTTTTATTTCTTTGTCTATATAATGAGGATGCTTATAACTCTCATAGGGTTATTAAAAGTATTCAATGGAATAATGTATGTGTTATATTTAGCCCAATACATGGTATATAATAATGACCATTACATATTTGTAAACAATCAGATTAATGGGGATATCCAGTTTTTATTTTGTCTTCTCCCAGTAACCACAGCCAGTACTATGTTAACCTTGTCAATATGTCTTATTATTTTTAATTACTGCTGTTATTACCATTAAGAAAAACAAATATTTTAAATTGGCATTTAATAAAGAGAATTAGATATGCAAAAACAGTTAAAATGGTAAATTTTATGTATTTTTACCACAATAAAATTTTTTTGAGGCACTTGTTGAATTTAGTGTCACATCTAATGATTTATGAAAGGACTTGGTATAGATTTATTTGCGGTAATAAGTCAATAGCACATACACCCACATACATATGCAATGACAAAGAGGGAAAAATGTTTGCAACCCACATATCACAGGGTTAATTTCCCCAATAAATAAAGGGTTTCTACAAATCAATGAAGAAAACACAAACCAGTATAAAAATAAGCAAAGGATATGAACACAGTTACTGGAAAAGGAAATATGAAAGGCTTTTAATAAATGAAAACATGCTCAATTGTAGACTATTGGGATATAAACCATATACAGAATATATAAATATAGGTAAATTGAGGCACTCAGATACAAAGATGGCCATTATTCTTTCTTGACAGTTTAATCTTTGCTTCCCTCCTTTCTATCTGAGGGTGAGTGATATTTTTCCAGCCTCATTGGTGGCCAGAGAAGCAAAGAGTTTGCATGCGTGGAAGCCACGACCATCTTCAGGTTCAGTGTAAAATCCCTCTCATCCAAATAATCTCATCTTTAGCTTAGTGGCATCTCCTTACTTTGTACATAGAAATCCCCCAAATCAGCCTCTTAGAGCCAGCACAACTATAAGTATGTAAGAGGTTGATTCTGTCAACACATCCCCATCCATTCCTGCTTTTAATTTTAATACCTGTACGTTGCTGGTAATACCAGTCTCTCCAAAACCATCACCTTATTCTGGCTTTTCCTTCAAGCTCTCTATTCTCTTTTAAAAGCCTGACGAAGAATTGATAACATGATAAACATAAATTGTCTAATTAGTAGAGAGAAACTATGCTATGCAATAAATAGTGTTAGGTTACAGCTAACCGTTTGGAGAAAAATATTAAATCCCCCTTACATACACATACATATTATATACTGTGCATTTAAAATGTATGTACTTTCCAGCTGGGCATTGTGACTGTTATTTACTGCCGTTATTACCGTTAAGAAAAACAAATATTTTAAATTGGCGTTTAATAAAGAGAATTAGATATGCAAAAACAGTTAAAATGGTTTGGTCTTAATGTGTTATGGAAACTTTGCACCTGTAATCCCAGCACTTTGGGAGGCTGAAGCAAGAGGATCACTTGAGGTCAGGAGTTCGAAACCAGCCTGCGAAACCCCGTCTCTACTAAAAGTACAAAAATTAGCCGGGTGTGGTGGTGCATGCCTGGGATCCCAGCTACTTGAGAGGCTGAGGCAGGAGAATCGCTTAAATCTGGGAGGCGGAGGTTGCAGTGAGCAGAGATTATGCTACTGCACTCTACTCCAGCCTGGGCAACAGAGCAAGACTGTCTCACAAAAAAAAAAAGAAAAGAAAAAGAAAAAGTATGTACTTTACTACGAATTTAATTTTGAGAAATAATCAGACGTATGACTAAAGATATATTTACCAAAGTAATCACTGTAATGTTAAATATTAGATTTTAAAAAGAACAAAAGAGTAAACAACCAAAGAAAAACCCTTTAGATGTAGGGTTACAGAATTGATTATTTGATTGATCCAACTATGGTATATGCAAGAAAGGTACAAATTATAGCCATTAAAACACCCTGGGTACCTTTATATGTATTAATAGTTATATGTCTTGGCTGGGCAGGGTGGCTCATGCCTGTAATCCCAGCACTTTTGGAGGCTGAGAGAGGCGGATGGATTAAGTCCAGGAGTGTGAGACCAACCTGGGCAACATGGTGAAACTCCATCTCTACAAAAACACCAAAAAAAAAAAAAAAAAAAAATTAGCTGGATGTGGTGGCACAGGCCTGTAGTCCCAGCTACTCAGAAGGCTGAGGTAGGAGGATCACCTAAGACAAGAGGAGGTCTAGGCTGCAGTGAGCCATGATCACGCCACTGCACTGCAGCCTGGGTGGCAGAACAAGAGAGTGTCTCAAAAAAAAAAAAAAGTTATACAGCTTAATATTAAAGTTTCTGTAACACATTAAGATGAAAAGCAGGCACAGAATAGTATCTATGGTATGAATGTATTTTTGTGAAAAATTTAAAAATTCACATGTATATAGGCATACAATTGTCATGGAAGGTTACCCACCACATTGACATCTGTAGTTCCTATTTCTGAGGTCAGGATTATGAAGAGACTTTCCCTTAAACATTTATGTACTGTTTGCATTTTTAACAGTAGACTTTAACAAGGAAAAAACCATGAAGGTATTTCAATTTTTTTTTTTTTTTTTTTGGAGACAGAGTCTCACCCTGTTGCCCAGGCTAGAGTGCAGTGGCCTGATCTCAGCTCACTGCAACCTCTGCTTCCAGGGTTCAAGCAATTCTCCTGCCTCAGCCTCCTGAGTAGCTGAGATTACAAATGCGTGCCACCACGCCCAGATACTTTTTTTGTATTTTTAGTAGAGACAGGGTTTCACCATGTTGGCCAGGCTGGTCTCAAACTCCTGACCTCAAGTGATCTGCCCTCCTCAGTCTCCCAAAGTGTTGGGATTACAGGCGTGAGCCACTGCGCCCAGCCGGTATTTTAAATTTGAAAAAGAATTATCATTACAATTTCTTGAGCGTGGAATCAGAGTTTCTGTTTATGTCTCACATACAGTCTCGTTCTTCTCAGACATTAGCAGAGCACAAGGCATTTCTATAATAATTTTTCCTCCATTTTTCTATCTAACTTCAGATGCCATTAAATCTGTACATGGGTTAGGAGTGTGCGTATGCGTGTTTGTGTACATGGTTTGGCTTCTGGGGCACATAAATGAGGTATAAATATCATCCCCATTAACTCAAAGATATCTTAACAAACTATGGAAAATTGAGGTTATTCCATCTTTTTGCCATATGGGATTTTACTGATAACATGATCCCAAAACTCACATTCCTTAATCTTTGGCACTTGGCACACTCAGGGAATCTGCCTGGGAATTCAACAGATCCACTCCCTGCCTTAGATTAGTTACTTAGGACATAGTGCTGGGAAAATGGTTTCACATTTCAAGTTAACCGATTAATCTTTGGCTGTCCCTCTCCATGTGACTGACCTGGGACAAATCTTAGAATCTCAGACTATTGGCTACGGGAGATCACTGTATCCGGTCTTTCCATTTTACAGATGAGACTATTCTAATTCTTGATTTCCTGTAAAGTGGGGAAGTTAAACGAAGATGATTTATAGATTCCTTCTGGCTTACAGCTCTGTGATTCCTGTTTCCTAGTCAAGATCACACATTCCATCCCTGTGGATCAGGTTCTATTTTTCAGGGAAGCTAGAGTCCTGATTTTTGGCCACAAACCACATACTCAAAATCAAAAGAAGATGATCGTATAATAGCGTAGGCTGAACAATGAACGTTTATAATCTCACTAGAAAAAAAGCACGTGAATGTGTAACCTCAACCAGTAGTGCCAGATACTGCTGCACACTGTCGCGTGCACTCTCAGGGAGCCTTTACTAAGGCCAGGCTCTGTGGGCTTCAAGGTCACAAACCGGAGTGCTGGCTTCCTGGAGCTCCACAGGGCATCACAGCTGTAATTATTCCACGGAATTTAGGTGAATGTTGTGAAGGATGAGTGCCATGCAGGGACCTCAGAGCTTCTGTTCATGCTCCATGCTCTAGCAGTTTGGATCCCAGACAAGGTGACTAACTGAGGAAGCAAGCAGGGGCTAAAATCGAAACTCTTTCCCCAAGCCAGCCTGTGTTTACTGAAAAGAAAAGGGCCTTTAAAATCCACCCAACACTCCCTTCAGCCGGGCAGCCACTTAGAGTCTCAGCTACTCAGGAGGTTGAGGTGGAAGATCCCTTGAGCCCAGGAGTTCAAGTCCACCTGAGCAACAGAGCAAGACCCCATCTCTAAAACAAACAAACAAACAAACAAAAATCAAAAATGCCATTCCATCCCCCTCACCAGCAGTGCCTTCCCCTATGTTCCAGTGGCTGCCTGTAGGATGCAGTAAGAGTTTGAAACAGGGGCCCTGACCTACAGCAGGGGCTACAGAATCCCTCCTAAAGAAATTACTTTCAAGCTGAGACCTGGAAGCTGAGCATGAGTTAACCAGTTGAAAGGAGGAGAGGAAGGAGAGTGAGCCAGGCAGAACACAGTCCAAGGCTGCAAGTCAGAGAAGAGCTTTGAAAGAAAGTGCTTGTGGCTGGAAAGAAAGAGAAAGAAAGAAAGGCAGTGAGCCAACGGCAGAAGGAATGAGTGATGTGGCTGGAGTGATGGGCTTTTTAAGCCACATTAGGAATTTTGGACTTCAACTGCAATGGGAAGCCACTGGATAGTTTCAAGGTGACTTGGCAGGCACAGTGGCTGATGCCTGCAATCTCAGTGCTTTGGGAGGCCAAGGTGGATTGCTTGGGAGGCTGAAGAGGATCATTTGAGGTTAGGCATTCAAGACCTGCCTGGGCAATGTGAGACCTCATTTCTACAATAAATAAACAAATAAATAAGCCAGGCATGGTGGCGAGCACCTGTAGTCATAGCTACTTGGGAAGCTGAAGCAGGAGGATCGCTTGGGCCCAGGAATTCCCGAAAAGAAAAAGGCCTTTCCTGAAAAGAAAAGGTTTTAGTGAACTATGTAATCTACCACTGCCACTCAGGCCTGGGTGACAGAGTGAGATCTTGTCTGTAAACTAACATAAAATAAGCTCATGCCTGTAATCTCAGCACTTTGGGAAGCTGAGGCAGGTGGATCACTTGAACCCAGCCTGGGTACCATGGCAAAACCCCATCTCTACTAAAAATACAAAAAACTAGGCCGGGAGCAGTGGCTCATGCCTGTAATCCCAGCACTTTAGGAGGCTGAGGTAGGAGGATCACTCAGGAGGTCAAGACTAGCCTGGCCAGCCTGATGAAACCCGTCTCTACTAAAAATACAAAAAATTAGCTGGGCGTGGTGGTGCACGCCTGTAATCCCAGCTACTCGGGAGGCTGAGGTAGGAGAACTGCTTGAACCCAGGAGGTGGAGGTTGCGGTGAGCCAAGATGGTGCCATTGCACTGTAGTCTGGGCAGTAAGAGTGAGATTCTGTCTCAAAAAAAAAAATAAAATAAAAAAAAACACTAGCTGGGCATGGTGGTGTGCAGCTGTAGTCCCAGCTACTCAGGAGGCTGAGGTGGGAGAACGACCTGAGCCTGGGAGGTCAAGGCTATAGTGAGCCATGATCATGCCACTGCACTCCAGCCTGGGTGACAGACTGAGACCCTGTCTCAAAAGAATAAATAAAATAAAATAAAATAAGAGAGTGACTTGAGCAGCTTCAATTAAATTTTATTGTTTCCTCACTTTATCTAATATTAGTTGAAATCCTTAGTCTTATGTTGGGGCTATCCCAATAGGACATGGGAAAGAAAGTTCAAGCTTTCGCCTTGATAGTTCTCCATGATGCTGCTTACCCTACACAATCGAATTTTCAAAAACCAAAACTCCCGATTTCATTAAGTAAGGAGGGTGTAATGAGTAGTGCTTGGACCATTAGAGGGGATGAGGGGATGTGGTCGCAAGTGGTGTATTTCAGGCTTTTGAAGGAGCACATTCAAGGAAGAGCCCTGCCTAGTGTCAGCTACTGAACCAGAGATCCAAAGTAGTGGACCTCACCAGCCTCCTGCTCCACCCAGCTACCAGTCTTAGCTGGAGCTCCCTTTTCATTGTCATCCTCAGCCAGTTGCTCATGCTATTTTAGAGTCTGGCCCATGTTTTGCTCTTTGGTTGTGCGATTGGTGTGAATCTTCTAAGCGAATGAATAGCTTAGAGGTAAATACTGAATCTTTTGCTTCAAGTAGCTCAGCATTTTTGTCTTTCATTTTTACTAAGTGACTAGATTCAATATTCGAAGATGCTTTGGCCAAATGATTCATTATTTATTTGGCTTTAGAAAGAGACTTCAAAAGGATCATAGAAATAAACAACCCAGAGGATTTTTTTTCCTCTTTTTTAAAATTGAAGATTAATAAAAGAGAGACCTCTGCTGGCTACCGTGGTGTAACAACCTAGAGTTGGCCAGTGACTCCACAGGAAGCTATAATGGCTGTGATCCGCCCCATACGCTTTTACAATTGTCAGCAAATCGATCACTATTTGTTCATTTCCTCAGCGATCAACTCAGGTTCTTTGGGAGCTCATCTAAGTGAGGTGTAATTCCCAGTCCAATCACAAGTGTTTCTGTTTCCATCTTTAGGAAAAGTATTAGTCTTTTATATTTCTCGAACATAACAGCTTTACACATGAGCCCCTGCCAAAACTGAGACCTGAAATAATTCCTGCGTCTTATCTTCTTTGTTTCCTTTCCCCCGTTTTGCCTCCACCTCTCCTCCTCCCCTTCTCCAGTAAAACAAAATAAAACAAATCTACACTAAAGAGAGAGTACCGCTGATGGAAAGTGAGAAGTGGGGAGCTGGGCGCTTATCTTGGGCATATCCTCAACTGAGGATCCAGGCTGGGGTGGGGGCCAGGGTTGGTGTTATCTACCTGAGTAGAGCTGTAGTTCCTATTGATGTCTTCCGACGGATTTGTTCCACCGTGGGAATGTGGCTGCACGACAGTGGAGCGAGGCTCAGCGAATGCTTGAGAATGTGGAGGGTCGTTATCTAGCGGGAGGAAGGGGACCGAATGTTCTCTGGAGACCTTTTGTTGGTAACAAGCATAATGAATGCCTACTATGCGCCAGGCCCTGGACTAAGTACCCTACATACCTTAATTCTGTTTCCTGCTTTTCCTCTCTCTTCACAGTCTTAAGAATGTCTTTCTATGAGAAAAACATTGAATATATGTAAAGAACTGACAACAAAGCCTGCATAAAGTTGTAACGATGTGTGTGTTCACTATTTTATTATTATGTTTTTACTCTGGAATATGCTGCCACTGCTACACATGAGGGGAGGCTCTCCCCTTCCTCACCAGAGTAAGCAAGTCCTTTTTTTTTTTTTTTTTAAGACACATGGAGTCTTGCTCTATTGCCCAGGCTGGAGTGCAGTGGCATGATCATGGCTCACGGCAGCCTCGACCTCTTAGGCTCAAGCAGTCCTCCTGCCTCAGCCTCCTGAGTAGCTGGGACTGCAGGTGCATGCCACCACACCTGGCTAATTTTAAATATTTTTAGAGATGGGGGTCTCACTATGTTGCCCTGCTGGTCTTGAACTCCTTTGCTCAAGCAGTCCTCCCAATTTAGCCTCCCAAATCACTGGGATGACAAGCATGAATCCCAATGTGCCTGGTTAATTATGGAGATGTTTACATATCTACATATCTTAAAAGGGCGTCATTTTAATAATTTCAAATGATACTTTATAGTTTCTAACGTGGTGCCTTGGGTATACTGTTGATATTTACTATAAAGTTTTGTGAGTGATAAATTTCCCTACCTCAGTAGTGCCACAGAATTAATTGATTCTTGTATCTGAAATTTAATGAGTGCTTATGAAGTATGCTGGACTGTGTTAGGTTCTGACGGCATTTGAAAAGAAGTTTGACATCTGCCTGTCTGTCCCCTTTGGGCTGCCTATGAGGCGTGTGAGATGGCTGCAATTTGAGGAGGCATCCTTTGTGCCTGAGGATAGAAGGTGCATTGTGGAGCAGAAAGATACAGGAACTATAGGCACTGCCACACCAACTTTGTGCCACTTATCTCCAGAATTCCTGTACAGAAAAGAAAAGTACACTTTTATCTTGTTTAAGCCGCTATTATTTCTGGGCTCTGTTACTAGCTGCCAAAGGCAAATCTTAACTGATACAGAAGTCCTTGAGGAGTTTTGAGCAAGGAACTGACTGTAAAATTGGTGGCTCTGCAAGGGACAGATTTGGGGAGAGGGGTGTTCTGGGGAATACTAAGAGATAAAGTTGGCTTGGCAGGTGGGGACAGATAATAGGGGGAGACTGAATGGAGAGGATACACATCTTGCACAGGTCACTGATTTTGTTTTTTTCCCAGGACACCTCTGCTAAACTCCTATTTTCACTGTGGTGATTTAAATATGTGGTTATTGAGGAATTTGTATTCTGCTATCGTCAAGTGGCCTGAAAGCCAGGGAGATCGAGAAGGTGTGTGTTTTTTGTGCCTTAAAAAGAAGCAAGCAAAAGCTGGAGCGGAAAAAGAGTATCGGTGCTACAGTAAAGTGAAGTTACTATGTTTTCTGAACTCCTGCAAGCATTTTCAAGGAAAGGAACTTTTGTTACAGGTGACTGTCTAATCAAGATACATTTGAAATGTATCCTTTACTGGATAGCAACTGCAAACACTATTTAAAAAATATATCTCAGAGTGACGTGCAAAGATAATTTCATATGCTAAAGTTTCTAAAAGGAGAAAAACCTTTTTTATTAACCTTAATATTCATATAATCACACTGAGTAATGGCTATTTTTTCTTTTTTTTCTTTTTTTTTTTTTCGAGATGGAGTCTTGTTCTATCACCCAGGCTGGAGTGCAGTGGCACAATCTCGGCTCACTGCAAGCTCCGCCGCCTCCCGGGTTCACACCATTCTCCTGCCTCAGCCTCCCAAGTAGCTGGGACTACAGGCGCCCGCCACCATGCCCGGCTAATTTTTTTTGCATTTTTAGTAGAGATGGGGTTTCACCGTGTTAGCCAGGATGGTCTCGATCTCCTGACCTCGTGATCCGCCTGCCTCGGCCTCCCAAAGTGCTGGGATTACAGGCGTGAGCCACCGTGTCCGGCCTATTTTTTTCTTAGCGAACTTTTCATTTTAGGTTGGGCAGGTAATTTTATACCTTTGATTATATGGGTTTTAAAAATATCCTATAGCCATAACTGAATATTATAAGCTTAGGTACTTTATGTTTCATCTTTCGTTAAGGAGTATATCTCTCAGATCCTACCAGATCCTACTTTTTTTTTTTTTTTTTTTTTTGAGACACAGTCTTACTCTATCGCCCAGGCTGGAGTGCAGTGTTGCTGTCTTGGCTTACTGTAACCTCTGCCTCCCAGGTTCAAGCAGTTCTCCAGCCTCAGCCTCCCGTGTAGCTGGGACTACAGGTGTGCGCTGGCACGTCCGGCTAATTTTTTTTTTTTTTTGGAGACAGAGTCTCACTCTGTTGCCCAGGTGGCAGTGCAGTGGTGTGATCTCATGTCACTGCAACCTCCACCTCCTGGGTTCAAGCGATTCTTCTGCCTCAGTCTCCTGAGTAGCTGGGACTACAGGCACGTGCCACCACGCCCAGCTAATTTTTTGTATTTTTAGTAGAGATGGGGTTTCACTGTGTTAGCCAGGATGGTCTTGATCTGCTGACCTCGTGATCCACCTGCCTCAGTCTCTCAAAGTGCTGGAATTACAGGCGTGAGTCACTACACCCGGCGTAATTTTTGCGTTTTTAGCAGAGACAGGGTTTCACCATGTTGGCCAGGCTGGTCTTGAACTCCTGACCTCAGGTGATCTGCTGGCCTTGGCCTCCCAAAGTGCTGGGATTACAGGCATGAGCCACTGCACCCAGCGCTCAGATCTTACTTTCTATGGACACCCTACCTTGCTTCAGCCCTGAGATCCTAGCTGCTCCATTCAACATTTTTACCTTCCTTTTCTGCATTGTCCTAACCTTTAGAAAATCTGGGCCGGGTGTGGTGGTTCAAGCCTGTAATCCCAGCACTTTGGGAGCCCGAGACTGGCAGATCACAAGGTCAGGAGATCGAGACCATCCTGGCTAAGGTGGTGAAACCCCATCTCTACTAAAAAATACAAAAAACTAGCCGGGCGAGGTGGCAGGCGCCTGTAGTCCCAGCTGCTCGGGAGGTTGAGGCAGGAGAATGGCGTGAACCCGGGAGGCAGAGCTTGCAGTGAGCAGAGATTGTACCACTGCACTCCAGCCTGGGCAACAGAGCGAGACTCCGTCTCAAAAAAAAAAAAAAAAAGAAGAAAGAAAGAAAATCTGAACCCCAGTAGTTGACTGTCCTCTGAACTAGGTGAACCTAATATCCCAATCTCTCTGTTTCCCTAAAAATGGGTTGGCAATTCTAAAGTTCCTTTCAAACCTGGTTGGACAGATAATTATAAGTCTTAACGCAATGACAAATTTCAAGGTCCCTCCAGGCAGTGACTTTCAGCCTTCCCTCTACACATGGAAAGGGATGTGCCCAGTGTTACCTGAAAATTCTTACTAGGTTTTGCCTCAAAACATAATATTTGGAATCATTTTTTTATAATTTTCCCACTACAAACTGGAGACAATCCATATATTACTATTAAAATTGAGTTGGGGCTGGGCATGGTGGCTCACGCCTGTAATTCCAGCACTTTGGGAGGCTGAGGCAGGAGGCTATTCAGTATTACCTGGAAATTCAGGCCACTTGACAATAGCAGAATGCAAATTACTCAATAACCACGTATTTAAATAGCCACAATGAAACAGGAATTTAGCAGAGGTTACCTGGGAAAAAAACAAACCCGTTAATTATGTCTCTCAAAGTCCTTGTACCTTTTTGCAACTTTTTGGTACCTCTTACCAAGAAAAAAAAAAATTTTATCTCCCTACCTTTCCCTCCGCCATTTGGAAAAAGTACCCTACAATGCAAGAGACTGAACATCAGGTTGTAACCTGGACTATCTGTTGCAAACTTTCATACTTTTTCTACCAACTTAACTTAAAAAAAGAAACATTTTGGGCCCGGCGCGGTGGTTCACGCCTGTAATCCCAGTACTTTGGGAGGCCGAGGCGGGCGGATCACAAGGTCAGGAGATCGAGACCATCCTGGCTAACGCAGTGAAACCCTGTCTCTACTAAAAATACAAAAAAATTAGCTGGGCGTAGTGGTGGGCGCCTGTAGTCCCAGCTACTCGGGAGGCTGAGGCAGGAGAATGGCGTGAACCCGGGAAGTGGAGCTTGCAGTGAGCCGAGATCGCGCCACTGCACTCCAGCCTGGGCGGCGGGTCGAGACTCCGTCTCAAAAAAAAAAGAAAAAGAAAAAGAAACATTTTAGAGACAGAGTCTTGCTCTGTCGCCCTGGCTGGAGGACAGTGGCACCATCATAGAGTCACTACCATCTTAAACTCCTGGGCTCAAGTGATCCTCCCATTTCAGCCTCCTGAGTAGCTGAGGCTACAGGCATGTGCCACCACACTCAGCTAATTTAGAACATTTTTCTTTTTTTGTAGAGACAAGGTATTGTTGTGTTGTCCAGGCTGGTCTTGAACTCCTGACCTCAAGCAGTACTCCTGCCTCAGCCCTCCCAAAGTACTGAATTACAGGAATGAGCCACTGTGCCCGGCCCCAACCCAGTTTTTATTGTAACATGTGGATTGTCTACAGTTTCTAGTGGGAAAAAGTATAAAAAATGATTCCCAATTTTAGGTTTTGAGTTATAGCTCCCTGAAGTTCCTGGGTTGCATTTTGCTACAGTCTGCACACAAGAAAAACAAAACAAGACACACAGTCTGATAAGCAGAGAGATGTTCTCTCTGTACAGTTAAAGACATAATAACAATAGCTACCATTTGTGGAGCACTCAGTGTCTGCTAAGCCACTCATCTACATTATTTCCTTTAATCCTGACGCAAATTCTGAGAAGTAGCTGTAATGATAAGGAAACTGAGCCTTGGAGCTGTAGTTCAACGTACATGAGGCCGCTGAGTCTGGGCTCAAATTCAGGTCTTGGGGCTGTCCTGTCATTCTTATAAATAATCTCAACAGGAAGAAGGCCAGCTGGCTCAGTGTGACACTCAATCCTAAATTATTCCCTTTTACTTTCTGCCTGATTAAAAGACCATATGGTAATTAAATATTTCTGGCCAGCAATGTCTTACCATTTATTGGAAAATAATACCACAATATCTTTAATAATTGTTTCTTTAAAAACAAGAACAAAGGCCCAGCTATGTCCGGATTGGCTCTAAGAACATCTTTCTACTTCTCGGCACCTTAGTCTCTCCTGAGGCAAGCTGGAAAGAACAAAATTACGAGGTTGCTTTGGCAAAAAAAGAAACAATGGATACTACTTTATTAGGACTAGGAGCCACTTTTTATGGCAGGTTACAACTATCAAAGGACATTTTAGGGTCAGGAAGCCCCTTTGCAAAGGACAAAGGATGTTCATGGTAAGAAAAGCATGGAAGGCCCAAGGGAGAAGTTTTAAATGAACTTGCCTCTAAGCCTCCTTTGCTGCTAACCTCCATATAGATTCAGGCATTTCTCAAAGGCCACCTTCTTCCAAGGTAGATAAGAAGGCCCTGGTCAGCCGGGCATGGTGGCTCACGCCTGTAATCCCAGCACTTTGGGAGGCTGAGGCGGGTGGATCACGAGGTCAGGAGTTCAAGACCAGCCTGGCCAAGATGGTGAAACCCCCATCTCTACTAAAAATACAAAAATTAGCCGGGCGTGGTGGCAGGTGCCTGTAATCCCAGCTACTCAGGAGGCTGACGCAGAGAATTGCTTGAACCTGGGAGGCAGAGGTTCCAATGAGCTGAGATCGTGCCTCTGCACTCCAGAGCAAGACTCCATCTCAAAAAACAAAAAAAAAGAAGGCCCTGGTCAGGGTCTCACTCTGTCACCCAGGCTGGAGTGCAGTGGTATGATCTCGGCTCACTGCAGCCTTGACATCCAGGGCTCAGATGAGCCTCTCACCTCAGCCTCCTGAGTAGCTGGGACTACAGGCATGTGACACCACAGCTGCTAATTTTTTGTATTTTTTGTAGAGATGAGGTTTGGCATGTTGCCCTGGTCTCGAACTCTTGGGCTCAAGTGATCCTCCCGCCTTGGCCTCCCAAAGTACTAGGATTACAGGCATGAACCACCGCGCCCGGCCATGGTCAAAACTTTATGTTTGTTAATCTTGGTTAAGCTGGTTTCCCACTTCCTATATCATTTGCCTGAAAGGGGAGACCCAGCTTACTTTGGAGGTAGGTGTAGGTAGGTAAGAGCCAAGTGTTGCTTGCTAATTTTACTGAGTGAGGGATCTCATTAAAAGGTCATTTTCTTTGTGCAATCAAAGAACTCCTATGGAGCCCAGTATAGTGTCACACACCTGTATTCCTAGCTACTGATGAGGCTGAGATGCAGAATCTCCTGAGCCCAATCACTGATGCCAGCCTGGGCAACATAGTGAGACCCCATCTTTTTTAAAAAAAACAAACCTCCTATGGACGTTTTCTCATTTATATGTTTTTCGGTTCCTATTTTCTTTTTTTTGTTTGTTTTTTTGTTTTGTTTTTTTTTTTGTTTGAGATGGAGTCTCGCTCTGTCGCCCAGGCTGGAGTGCAGTGGCCGGATCTCAGCTCACTGCAAGCTCCGCCTCCTGGGTTTACGCCATTCTCCTGCCTCAGCCTCCCGAGTAGCTGGGAGTACAGGCACCCACCACCGCACCCGGCTAGTTTTTTGTATGTTTTAGTAGAGACAGCGTTTCACCCTGTTAGCCAGGATGGTCTCGATCTCCTGACCTCCTGATCCGCCCGTCTCGGCCTCCCAAAATGCTGGGATTACAGGCTTGAGCCACCGTGCCCGGCCTCGGTTCCTATTTTCTAATTAATTCTGTGAAAAATAGTGAAATCCTAGGTCTTCTTCTCAGCGTCTCTTTTTTTTTTTTTTTTTTGGGGGGGGGGACAGAGTCTTGCTTTGTCACCCAGGCTAGAGTGCAGTGGCCGGATCTCAGCTCACTGCAAGCTCTGCCTCCCGGGTTCACGCCATTCTCCTGCCTCAGCCTCCCACGTAGCTGGGACTACAGGTGCCCGCCACCTTGCCCGGCTAGTTTTTTGTATGTTTTAGTAGAGACAGCGTTTCACCCTGTTAGCCAGGATGGTCTCGATCTCCTGACCTCGTGATCCGCCTGTCTCGGCCTCCCAAAGTGCTGAGATTACAGGCTTGAGCCACCGCGCCCGGCCAGCCTCTCTTTTAAGCCTCACTGTACAGGCACAGAAGAGGCCGTTTGCTTTTCTGATGAAAATATACTCCCGGATGGAGGTGAGCACGGGTGTGGATCTGATTGACTGAAATCTAAGGCAGTCTTCCTCTGTGGGACACCTCCATTGGCTAGGCCAGGAGCAACTTATAGGCTGGGTCATTATTTCTGTGCCTAACCTCTCTAAGCTTATAAAGAAAACAACCTCACAAAGGTGTTGTCATGATTGACTGAAATAGTGTATCTGGAAGCGCTTTACAAATTTATTATTATAATATGTGAAAATGATGACTAATGGAAGTGCTACAAAATGTTAACTCTTATTAATAGCAGTGCAAGTCAATATTATGCCTAATGGAGGAAGCTGGTTTATGTACACAGGTGGTGACTTTTCAACATGTATCTTTTCCCTGCCCCATCTCTTTTACGTTTTTGTTTGTTGTGTTTTTGTTGTTGTTACTGTTTTGAGACAAGGTCTCTCTCTGTTGCCAAGGCTGGAGTGCTGTGGTATAATCATGGTCCACTGCAGCCTCGACCTCCTGGGCTCAAGTGACCTCCCACTTTAGCCTCCTGTGTAGCTGCAACCACAGATGTGCACCACCACACCTGGCTAATTTTTTTTTTTTTTTTTTAAAGATGGGATCTCACTATGTTGCTCAGGCTTGTCTTGAACTCCTTGAGTTCAAGTGATCCTCTCGCCTTGGCCTCCCAAAGTGCTGGGATTACAGGCGTGAGCCACCCTTCCAGCTTTAATATCCTCTTTTTATAGTGGAGAAAACTGAGGTTAAGAGAGGTTATGTAACTTGCTTAAGATGACACATCTTGACTGATGGAGCTTTTGGGTGAATGAAATAGAGTTATCTACTCATCGAAGCTACAGTAATCAAGAGAGTATTATTTATTGCAAGGATAGACACATATATCAGTGGAACAGAATACAGAGTCCAAAAACAGACCCAACCATGTATTGTCAACTGATTTTTGACAAAAGCACAAAACCAACTCAATGTAGGAAGGATAGTCTTTTCAATAAATGGTGTTGGAACAGATGGCAACCATATGCAAAAAATTTTTAAAAAGAACCTCAACAGGTACCTTGCACATTTCACAAAAATCACCTCAAAATGACTCATAGACCTATTTGTGGCCTTGGATGAGGGAAAGAGTTCTTGGATATGGTGTCAAAAGCATTATCCATAAAATAAAAAAACTCATAAATTAGATGTCATAAAAATTTAAAGATTTTCCTTTGTGAAAGACACTGTGTTTTTGACACAGGGTCTTGCTTTGCCACCCAGGCTGGAGTGCAGTTGTACGATCACAGCTTACTGTAGTCCTGACCTCCCGGGCACAAGTGATCTTCCCACCTCAGCCTCCTGAGTAGCTGGGACTACAGGCACATGCCACCATGCCCCGTTAACTTTTAATTTTTCATAGAGACAGGGTTTTGCCATGTTGCCCAGGCTGATCTGGAACTCCGAGCTCAAGTGATCTGCTCGCCTCAGCTTCCTAAAGTACTGAGATTACAGGCGTGAGCCACCGCACCTGATTGTGAAAGACACTGTTAAACTGGGGATGGTGGTGCACACCTGTAGTCCCAGAAACACGAGAGGCTGAGGCAAGAGAATTGCTCAAATCCAGGAGTTTGAGTCCAGCCTGGGTGACACAGAGAAACCATGACTCTAAAATAAAATAAAATAAAATAAAATTTAAAATGTTTAGGCTGGTCCAAAGGTAATAAGTTATCAATAGACTGTTCACAGTTATTGAACTCCCAGCCGGATGTGCACACTTGTAATCCCAGCACTTTGGGAGGCTGAAGCGGGCAGATGGCCTGCGCTCAGGAGTTTGAGACCAGCCTGGGCAACATAGTGAAACCCCATCTCTACAAAAAATAGAAAAAAATTAGCTGTGCGTGATGGTGGTTGGCTGTAGTCCTAGCTGCTTGCAGAGCTGAGATGGGAGGATCACTTGAACCCGGGATGTTGAGGCTGCAGTGAGCCAAGATGGGACCACTGCACTCCAGCCTGGGTGACAGAGCAAGACCCTGTCTTCAAAACAGACAAACAAATAAACAAATAAAACCCCACAGTTATTAAACTCCTTGTTCTACTGTTTCCCTCTTTCTCACTACTGCACTTGACTAGTCTTTCAAAAAGTTTGAAAAAAAGAATGGAAAGACAAAACACAAACTAGGAGAAAATATTTGCAAATCACCTATCTGATAAAGAATATATATATAAAATATATATATATAAGAACTTTCAAAACTCAACAGTAAGAAAATAAACAACCCGGTACCAAGCGTAGTGGCTCATGCCTGTAATGTCGTCACTTTGGGAGGCTGAAGCAGGCAGATCACTTGAGGTCAGGAGTTCGAGACCAGCCTGGCCAACATGGTAAAACCCCATTTCTACTAAAAATACAAAAATTAGCTGGGCATGGTGGCAGGTGCCTGTAATCCCAGCTACTTGGGAGGCTGAGGCATGAGAATTGATTGAACCTGGGAGGCAGAGGTTGCAGTGAGCCAAGATCATGCCATTGCACTCCAGCCTGGAAAAACAACCCAATTTAAATTGGACAAATGATTCTGAACAAACGTTCCATGAGAGAAGATACATGAATGGCAAATAAGCACGTGCAAATATGCTCAATGTCATTAGTAATTAGGGCATTGCAAATTAAGACCACAATGAGGTAATACCATACATCTATCAGAATGGCTAAAAACCCAAACCAAACCAAAACAAAACAAAAAACTGACAACACCAAATGTTAGCAAGGATGTGGAACAATTGGAATTTTCATAACATTGATGGTTGGAATGCAAAATGATACAGCCATTTAGGAAAACGGTTTGGCAGCTTTTTATAAAAATAAATATACACTTGCCATATGACCTGGTAATATTAGGTATTTACCCAAGGCAAATGAAAACTTAAGTTTACCCACCTGCACACGAATGTTTATTGCAGCTTTATTCCTAATCACCAAAAACTAAAAACCAGGGCTGGGTGCGGTGGCTCATACCTGTATCCCAGCACTTTGGGAGGCTGAGGCAGGCAAATCGTTTGACCATAGGAGTTTGAGACCAGCCTGGGAAACATGGTGAAACCCTGTCTCTACAAAAAATACAAAAAGTAGCTGGGTGTGGTAGCAAGCACCTGTAGTCCCAGTTACTTGGTGGAGGCCGAGGCAGGAGGATCACTTGAGCCTAGGAATTTGAGGCTGTAGAGAGCCATGATTGTGCAACTGTGCTCCAGCCTGGGTAACAGAGCAAGACCCTGTCTCAAAAAAAAAAAAAAAAAGTCCAAACCAAAACCAAAGTGAAAAAACCCTGGAAACTCAAATGTCCTTCAATAATTGAATGGATAAATAAACTATGGGATATCCATACAATGGAGTACTACTTAGCAATGAAAAATTAAGAATTATTGATACATCCAACAATGTGAATGCATCTCAAAGGCATTTTTCTGCACAAAAGAAGCCAGATCCAAAAGGCTGCATGCTGTATAATTCCATCGATATGCCTTTCTCAGAAAGGCAAAAGTAAAGGCATGGAAACCAGATCAGTAGTGGCCAGGGGCCTGGAGTTAGGAGAGGGTTTTGATTACAAAGAGGCAGCACAGGGAATGACTTGGGCTGATGTAACTCTTGTGTCTTGACGGTGGTGATGGCAGCATATTGCTGCTTCACGTCCAAGTCAAGAGAAAAGATGCACACATTTTACTGTCTAAGAAGCTAATAGTGAGAAATCTTGTGCTTTCTGACTGAATTGAAATATGTCCAGCAGCTGAGTTTTCGACACAAGCTTTTGACAGAGCACCAGTTGGAAATTTCAGAGTCAGTGACAAGCCTAGATGCCTAGAACATTCCATCATGTATAAGGCGTGGCAGGCAGAATGACAGTCCCCTTCAAGATGTCCATATGCTAATCCCTGAAACCTGTGACTATGTTACCTTAAATGGCGTAAGGGTCTTTGCAGGTGTGATTAATATTAAGCACCTTGAGATGAGGAGAGTGGCTTGGATTATCCAGGTGAGCCCAATCTAACAAAATAAATCCTTAAAAGCAAAAGCAGAGAGCCTTTCCATCTGTGATCAGAGGAATGGATGACTATGGAAGAGTGGTCACTCCCTTTCCCTTGTCCCTGCTTTGTTTTCTCCACAGCACTAGTCACTCTGTGGGAGGCACAAAAATGCCCCTCTCCAAAGAGATACACATCCTAATCCCCAGAGCCTATTAATATGGTATGTTATATGGCAAAGGGAGATTAAGGTTGCAAATGGAATTGTTTGCTGATTTGCTGACTATAAGATTGGGAGAGTGGCTTGGATTATCCAGGTGAACCCAATGTAATCACAAGGGTCCTGAATCTTGGAAGAGGAAAGCAGAAGAGGGGTTCAGAGTGATGTGATGTGAGGGCTCCGCCTGCCGTTGCTGGCTTTGAGGGTGGAGGAAAGGGGCTAGGAGCACAGGAATGCAGCAACCTCCAGAAGCTGGAAGAGGCAAGGAAAAAGATTCTCCCCCAGAGCCTCCAGAAACAAATGCAGCCTTGCTGACACCTTGCTTTTAGCTGAGACCCACATTAGACTTCTAGCACACAGTACTGCAAGATATTAAATTGATGATGGCTGGGCATGGTAGCTCATGCCTGTAATCCCAACACTTTGGGAGGCTGAGGCTGGTGGATCATTTGAGGTCAGGAGTTTGAGACCAGCCTGGGGAACACAGCAAGACCGCATTTCTACTAATAAGAAATTAGCAAGGAACAGAGTGTGCACCTGTAGTCCCGGCTGCTCAGGAGGCTGAGGCAGGAGGATCACTTGAGCCTAGGAGGTCAAAGCTGCAGTGAGCTATGGTGGCATCACTGTACTCCAACCTGGGCAACAGAGGGAGACCCTGTCCCCCCCCAAAAAAGAAATTAAATTAATTGTATGATGTTTCTAGCCACTGAGTTGGTAGTAATTTGTTGCAGCAGCAGTAGGAAACTAACACATATGGATAGTGTATTCTTAAGTGTGAAAGGAAAATATTAAGAGTAGGGAACTGGCTGGGCACAGTGGCTCATGCCTGTAATCCCAGCACTTGGAGAGGCTGAGGTGGGTGGATTGCTTGAGCTTACAAGTTTGAGACCAGTCTGGGCAACATGGTGAAACCCTGTCTCTACAAAAAATATAAAAATTAGCGGGGTGTGGTGGTGCATACCTGTAGTCCCAGCTACTCAGGAGGCTAAGGTGAGAGGATTGCTTGAGCCTGGAAGGTGAAGGTTGCAGAGAGCCGAGATTGTGCCACTGTACTCCAGCCTGGGCAATAGAGCCAGACCCTGTTTCAAAAAAAAAAAATGGTTGGGTGTGGTGGTTTAGGCCTGTAATCCCAGCCCTATGGGAGGCTGAGGTGGGCAGATCACTGAGGTCAGGAGTTCGAGACCAGCCTGGCCAACATGGTGAAACCCCATCTGTACTAAAATTACAAAAATTAACTGGGTGTGGTGGTACACACCTGTAATCCCAGCTACTCAGGAAGCTGAGGCAGGAGAATTGTTTGAACCTGGGAGGTGGAGGTTGCAGTGCTCAGAGATCGCACCACTGCACTCCAGTCTGGGTGACAGAATGAAACTCCATCTCAAAAAACGAACAAACAAAGAACTGCTTGGTTCCTGATTTCTCAGCTCTCGACTCTAGGCAGGTCGGTTTGTCTGTCCACTTAAGAGATGGGAATTGGACGCTGCCACTGGGATCGGTTCTGATCCTGGCTGTAAATTTCCGGGGTGCCCTGCCTTAGAACTTGGTTTATTACCTATTAAGCTGCTTTCCTCTTGCCTGTGCTCAGTGTCTGTCTAGCTCCTGGCCTCCTCTTGCCAGGTGATTTGGCCTCATTCTGAACTGATTTATGTAGAGTGACTGTCTGCCCAACTTCACGGGGCAGATCAGAGAACAAGATCCATGTGCCGTGATCTGCTTTCCCTTCACCAAATATCACTATGAACTTGTGCCTACCTGGACCCCATACTTCCTTCACCCTGACAAAGCTTTTTCTTCCCTCTACTTCTGGCCTGCTTGGAATTTATTGTTTTATGCCTGTGTGTCAGAGGGAAAAATGTATTAAAATGATGTACTGGCAATACCTGACTTCCTGTCTAAAAAAAAGTAAATTCTTTGTGTACTCATCTCCCTAGTGGGCCTTTGTTGAATTAAGCAGGGTGATTGGCTGTGAGGAGAATTAAAAGGCAGAGAGAAGACCAAATTGCTCTACCCAACCTAAAATGAGGAGATATTTGAAAGATAATTTTACAAGGAGGAGACCGAAGAGGGCTGGGCTAGGTGGCTTACGCCTGTAATCCCAGCACTTTGGGAGATTACTTTGGGAGGTCGAGGTGGGTGGATCATCTGAGATCAGGAGCTCGAGGCCAGCCTGACCAACATGGTGAAAGCCTGTCTCTACTAAAAATACAAAAATTAGCTGGGCATGTTGGCAGATGCTTGTAATCTCAGCTACTCTGGAGGCTGAGGCAGGAGAATCGGTTGAATCAGGGAGGTAGAAGTTGCTGTAAGCCGAGATCGTGTCACCGCACTCCAGCCTGGGCAACAGAGCTAGACTCTGTCTTAAAAAAAAAAGAAAAAGAAAAAGAACAGAAAAAAGAAAAAAAAAAGAGACTGAAGAGAAAATGAAGGAGAGAGGAGTGAGCTGTACAATTTTTGAGGAAAGAACCCCAAAGAATATTTTAATGAAAAGCTTCCTATATTGCATGTAGTTTAACATTCTCTTTGCCTCTCTAAGTATACAGTACATGTTGAATTTGTGGTAGACTGGGTGTATTAAGTGCTGAGATTGGCCTCCAGGCAAGGGCAGGATGTCTCAAAATAGCACAAATGTTTGAGGTGGGAAGGGGGAGGAAGAAGGAAAGCAAAAGGCAAGGAAAATGCAAAGCGGTCTTGCCCACAGCAGGTCTTTCAGCCGGCATGCTTGCTCCGTACTCAGGATTCTCTAGAAAGGTTGCAAGAAGAAGCTGCACTCCAGAGTACTCTGAGAAAGGGATCAAGAAGAGGGCATTTATCTGCCAGCTCCCTCCTGTCTCCATTTGCTGTGGCTGGGGTTCATACTACTTAGCAGAGCTAAATCCCCTGAATGCCATGTGGTGTCATATGGCAGCTCCGTGATCGATCACTCAGGAAATTAATTTTACACCTTGCTGTGTGGCTATTTCATCCGAGTCTGGTAGTGAGGCGTGACCAAGAGAGAACAAAAGGAAGGGTGGTGGGAATCCAAGAAGGCTTAAAACGTGTGTCTCTGTAGTTGAGAAAAGGTTTTATTTAAATCCTGTTCCAGGCCGGGTGCAGTGGCTCACGCCTGTAATCCCAGCACTTTGGGAAGCCAAGGTGGGTGGGTCACCTGAGGTCAGGAGTTTGAGACCAACCTGGCCAACATGGTGAAACCCCGTCTCTAAGAAAAATACAAAAATTAGCTGGGTGTAGTGGCAGATGCCTGTAATCCCAGCTACTCAGGAGGCTGAGGCAGGAGAATTGCTTGAACCCAGGAGACAGAGGTTGCAGTGAGCTGAGATCGTGCTACTGCACTCCAGCCTGGGCAACAAGAGTGAAACTCCATCTCAAATAAATAAATACATAAATATTGCTCCAAATGGTGAACATGTGCATGACTAAGTGTATGAACTCTCATGTCTTCATAAAGACATTTTAAAAAACTATTGGAGAACATAGGAAAACATCCTCTAATTTTTTTAAAATTTCAGATTCAGGGGGGTACATGCACAGGTTTCTACGTGGGCATGATGCTGAGGCTTGGGTTTCTGGATGATCCTGTTGCCCGAATAGGTGAACATAGTGCCTGATAGGTAGCTTTTCAACCCTCCTCCCTTCCTCTTCCCCTCCCCTCCTTTTGGAGTCCCCAATGCCTATTGTTCTCATTTTTATGTCTGTGTGTACCCAGTGTTTAGCTCTCGCTTGTAAGTGAGAATACGCGGCATTTGGTTTTCTGTTCCTGCTTTAATTTGCTGAGGTTAATGGCTCCCAGCTACACCAATGTTGCTGCAAATGACATGATTTCATTCTTTTTTATGGCAGCATATTCTCTAATGTGAATTGATAATGCCAGATACATCTTATCTTTAGACTTCTAGATTATAACCACGGAACCAGGTAGCAGCTTCCACCTTGCTTTTTAAGTTATTTAATTACCCATGTAATAATACATATATATTTTTTTCTAGAGACAGTCTCGCTTTGTCACCCAGGCTGGAGTGCAGTGGTGCCATTCTAGCTCACTGCAGCTTCGCATTCTTGGACTCAAACAATCCTCCCACATGGGCCTCCTAAAGCACTGGGATGACAGGTGTGAGCTACTGTGTCTAGCCCACGTCTCTTACTAGTTAAAAAACAAAAAGCAAAACCTGTCATTCCAGGTGAAGGGAGTTGCTTTAGTGTAACCCCTGGCTTTTCTCTGCCCTTTCCTAACTCTGCTCCTGAGCTGTGATTTAATTGGCAAATTTGGGGAAAATAAAATGGGCATATGCTCAGCTTATCCTGTCCACTTTCCCCTTGGGAATCCAGCCAGCATGGCCTGCGGTAGGGGCAGGCTGACACTCTGGTCCCCAGTGAGGCAAGTCTACTTTGGACCAGAACGGCTAGATCTCACTCTGCAGCTTGGTGTTGGGAAGCTCTTCTGACTCAGATTAAACTGCATCCTGCAACCCAGTCCTATCAGGCATGAACTAATAATTTGGTCTTCTCCCTCCATTCCTTTATTTCTGAGTTGGCTGTGAAATTTAAAAAGGAGGAGGGGTGCTTTTCATTGGGCCCTTCTTCCAACATTTGGTTCATTGGCTAAAAAATTGAAATGTAAGAAAAAAGGAAGGAGCACAATTAGGGGGAAGCAAGTGAACACACGTGGAGGGATCGAGGCTTCTGGAGTGGTGAGGGACTGGCCTTGGGCCTGGGTCTTGTTCTTAGTATGTGTGCTGGACATGTTGATCTTGGCAGTTTGTAAAGGCTTATATTGGGCTAGGTACGGTTTTATGATGGCAGTGCAGTTAGCATTTAACAGCCATGGCCTGGGGAAAACGTTGGAAAAGCCACTCAGAGGCTGTAGCAGGGCCTTGACAAGGGCATGGAGCTATCAGAGGGCCTAAGTGGGGACTGGTAGGCTGAAGAACATTAATAAGCAGTCACAGCTGATGCAAGGATTCAATTAAAGGAGGGAAGAAACAGTCTTTTCATATACTATCCTTTTAGTTATTAAGAGAGTGAAAAAAATATTTGCTGTTTTTAAACCATGGAGCAGCTGGGTTCTCTATGGACTATGGAGCATTAGTGAGGGATTGGTTTCCAATGTGTTAGCACGAGGTAACGTAAACAGTCCGAGTTTCAATTCCTTTTTTATGTTGTTTTGCACTATCCTTAAGGGCAAGAGAGGGCAAGGGCTAAGTGTGACTTCATGTGGCTGAAGAATCAGTCCCTCAACTTGTTCTCAAGGTTGCTAGAAACTGGTTGCTTAGACTTTCTCTTTCTTTTCTTTTCCGTTTTTCTTTCTTTCTCTTTCTTTTTTCTTTCTCTCTCTCTTTCTTTCTTAGCATGGTAAAGCATCACACAATCTTTTTTTGTGAATTTTTAAAACCGATGCATAATGCTTGTGGATATTTCTGGGATGCATGTGATATTTTGATACATGCATACCATGTGTGATGGTCAGCACCACCTCAAACACCATTTCTTTGAGAACATTCCAAATCTTTCTTCTAACTATTTTAAAATATATAATTATGGGTTGTTTTTTTTTTTTTTTTTTAATAGGCCTAAGGAAGTCCACAGAAAAAGATAATGGGAAAAGCCATGTGGCATAGGAAAGAAATATTTACTTGGTATTGTGGGAGCCCTCTTACTAGGCAGAAGTTCACTTCCATTGCGGCACTGCAGTGCAGGCACCTAAAGTTCAAAGGGGACATGGAAATGTAAAGGTCTTGAATATCTGGGTGAGAAAGAACAACCCCAGCTCCTCTCAAATAAGATGTGATGACTGAAGATACGGCCATTTCGTATTTCTAAACTTTACAAGAAGGCAGCATCCTCTCAAATACTCTGAGACAGGAGAAAGTACTCAGAGGGGGATCTTCCCAGATATGGTAAGAGGTGCCACAATGCTGAAATTAACCTGTGGCCAGGAGATTTCTACTAACTGGGTGTAAATTCACAGGCTATAGAGTCTGTACTCTTGGCATTGATCAACTGGCATTTTGGTGAGGCTGCAGTCTCTGCAACAGTCTTTGGGCACCCAAAGCACTGATTCTGGGTATGCAATTCTGCTTGAACTACCTGCTAGGGATGGACTTGTTTTATGGAGATGGTTGGGATAGAGCCACTGCTATGATCATTTTACAGGTTTTGTTAAATCTATAGACTCGCCGGGCGCGGTGGCTCAAGCCTGTAATCTCAGCACTTTGGGAGGCCGAGACGGGCGGATCACGAGGTCAGGAGATCGAGACCATCCTGGCTAACACGGTGAAACCCCGTCTCTACTAAAAAATACAAAAAAACTAGCCGGGCGAGGTGGCAGGCGCCTGTAGTCCCAGCTACTCGGGAGGCTAAGGCAGGAGAATGGCGTGAACCCGGGAGGCAGAGCTTGCAGTGAGCTGAGATCCGGCCACTGCACTCCAGCCTGGGCGACAGAGCGAGACTCCGTCTCAAAAAAAATAAATAAATAAATAAAAAATAAATAAATCTATAGACTCTTTAGAAAAAAGTACATCCCAGACTAGGGTGATATTGAGGCAGGAGAATAGAGTCTGGAAACAGGGAACCTAAGGCCATTTCACACTAACTTCCTAGAACTAAATTTAAAGGAAAACCCTAACATTCCACACCTAAGTAACAAAAGGACCAGGGGCTACTCCCTTTGCAAACCCCCACCTTTTCTGCCCAGCAGATGGGCATGTGGCTGTCAGCAACCAATCAGACTGATTGCAGGCAGAGTCTTAGTTTCCACAGAAGTGCAACTTTGTGACTTCACCTTAGCCTCTGATTGGTTGCTTTTTGCAGCCAATTAGATGTTTGCACAGGAGTGTGACCTTGGTAACTTCACTTCAGCCTCTAATTGGTGGCTTTCCGCAACCAATCAGACCAGCTGCGGACCACCACTTCATTTACATGAGGTGACGACCAGGTGGCCCATGGGAAACCTGTAGCGGGTATTTGGACCCAAGAAAATTCTGTATCCGGGATTTTTGAGCCGCTGCCTGGGCCGCTCCCACACTGTGGAGTGTACTTTCGTTTTCAATAAATCCCTGCTTTCATTCTTTCGTTGCTTCATTCTTTGTTTTGCTGGGCATTTTGTCCAATTATTTGTTCAAAACGCCAAGAACTTGGACAACTTGCAGTCAAGACCCTCTACCAGTAACAATATTATCATTATTTTTTGACTTGGAGGCCCTGAAGGAAATGCCCCCATTCCAGTGAAATACAGCTTAAGCTGTACCTGCCAAAAGATCCCTGACTCTACCCCTACATTGAAATCCCTTCCAGTAGAGACACAGCATAATAAGAAATTGGAGAAGATGGCCGGGCACAGTGGCTCACGCCTGTAATCCCAGCACTTTGGGAGACTGAGGCTGGCGGATCACCTGAGATTGGGAGTTCGAGACTGGCCTGACCAACATGGAGAAACCCTGTCTCTATTAAAAATACAAAATTAGCTGGGTGTGGTGGCACATGCCTGTAATCCCAGCTACTCGGGAGGCTGAGGCAGGAGAATCGCTTGAAC
Organism: Macaca thibetana thibetana; assembly: GCF_024542745.1. Classification (NCBI taxonomy): domain Eukaryota; kingdom Metazoa; phylum Chordata; class Mammalia; order Primates; family Cercopithecidae; genus Macaca; species Macaca thibetana. Next base: position 12,927,891 of record NC_065588.1, read on the forward strand.
CCGGGAGGCAGAGGTTGCAGTGAGCCGAGAGAGGGCCATTGCACTCCAGCCTGGGCAACAAGAGGAAGACTCTGTCTCAAAAAAAAAAAAAAGAAATTGGGGAAGATATATTTTTGGACTTCTTTGAATATTAACCCACACATGCAAGATAATTTTATTTTGAACTTCACTTTCTTTTATCTTTAATGTCTCATGATTTTGACTTATAAGGAGATGGATTTCATTTCTTGGACATTAATTTCTCCCTAGAAACTTGATAAAGGGAGGAGATTTATGTTAAAATGTATTTTTTTCTTAATATTATTGGCATTTTCTTATTGAGGTTTTTCTGTGAATGTTGTTAGAGTAGTATAATTTTGTCATTTAATCTCATTGTTGATCCTCTGATATGTGGACAATATAGATAAACACAATAAAAATTAGTAATAGAAAAAATGAATGGAGTTAAGCCTTGGATACAGAATGTAACTGAACTTTTTATTTTTTTGAGACAGAGTCTTACTCTGTCACCCAGGCTGGAGTGCAATGGCATGATCACGGCTCACTGCAGCTTTGACCTCCTGGGCTCAAGTGATCCTCCCACCTCAGCCTCGCAAGTAGCTGGGACTACACGCATGTGCCACTGCACCTGGCTAATTTTTTTTTTTTTTTTTTTTTTGGTCGTCTTTTGGTAGAGATGGGATTTCACCGTGTTGCCCTGGCTGTTCTTGAATTCCTGGGCTCAAGCAATCCACTTGCCTTAGCCTCCCAAATTGTCGGGATTACAGGTGTGAGCCACCACGCCTGGACCCTGAAATATTAATGTGTTATAGTGAACTATTTTGGAATCTTATGTGAGCAAAATCGCCATTGCCTACCAGGATTCCTGGAAAGGTACAAAGTAGGGTGGTATGAGAGGGAAAGGTAATGTCATGAAGGTGGGGCAAGGACGGTCCTCACAGGCTGTCAAGATGCTGTCTGGAGGATGTCAGCCACACCTCTGGCTGGCATAGGCTGAATGGTTAAACCAATGTCTTAAGAGAACAAACATCAAGAGAATATTAGTGGGAAATGATTCTTTTCTGTTTTGAGACAGGGTCTTGCTCTGTTGCCCAGGCTAGAGTGCAGTGGTATAAATGTGGCTCACTACAGCTTCTACCTCCCGAGCTCAAGGGATCCTCTTGCCTTAGCCTCCCAAATAGCTGGGACTACAGGGGCGCTCAACCATGCCCCACTAATTGTTAAATTTTCAGAAGAGACAAGGCCTTCTATGCTACCCAGGCTGGTCTGAAACTCCTGGCCTTGGATAATCCACCCACCTCGGCCTACCAAAGTGCTGGGATTATAGGCGTGAGCCACCACGCCCACCCAGGAGTGATTCTTAAGCGACCTTGATAGTACCTTCTGTGATAGACTGAATAATGGGCCCCCAAGTATGTTCACATCCTAATTCTCAGAATCCATGAGTATGTTATATGGCAAAAGGAACTGTGCAGATATGATTAAGTTGAGGATCTTGAGATGGGGAGGTTACCTTGTATGTCCAATATAATCCAATGATCTCGATAAGAAGGACAGAGGAAGAGTCAGTAAAATAAGGTGATGTGCCGGCCGGGCGCGGTGGCTCACGCCTGTAATCCCAGCACTTTGGGAGGCTGAGACGGGCGGATCACGAGGTCAGGAGATTGAGACCATCCTGGCTAACACGGTGAAACCCCGTCTCTACTAAAAAAATACAAAAATTAGCTGGGCGCGGTGGCGGGCGCCTGTAGTCCCAGCTATACCGGAGGCTGAGGGAGGAGAATGGCTTGAACCTGGGAGGCGGAGCTTGTAGTGAGTGGAGATTGCGCCACTGCACTCCAGCCTGGGCGACAGAGCCAGACTCCGTCTCAAAAAAAATAAAAATAAAAAAATAAAATAAAATAAGGTGATGTGACAGCAGAAGCAGGTTGGAGTGATGAGCTTTGGAGATGGAGGAAGAAGCCACAAGTCAAGGAATACAGGCCACTAGAAACTGAAAAAGGCAAGAAAACATTCTCCCCTCAGAGGCTTCAGAAGGAACCAGTCCCTCTGACACCTTGACTTTACCCCTAATGAAGTGGATTTTGGACTTCTGACCTCAAGAACTATTGAGAATAAATTTGTTTTCTAAGCATCTATATTTGTGGTAATTTGTTACAGTGGCAAGAGGAGACCTTCTATAAGAAGGAACTTGATTTTGTTTATCTCCTGTGTTTTTGGACAGGGTAATTTAATCTGACTGGTAAGTTCTAGAATAATAAACTGAGCATGATTGGCTTAGTTTCCTTCTCTTTGTTCTTTGGGAGCCAGTCAAGCCCAAGAAAGCATAAGCTCTACTTGTTGCAGGGCAGGGTGCTACCCATGTGATGAGATGTGCCCCACTCAGTGTTGCTGGACTTGGACCTGGGTGGCTAATTAACTTCATGTAACTCTGTGGTTCAGTATTAGCATTTGGCTTTCATGTTAAGCTATATTCTCCATAGTTTTAATCAGAATATGGTGATATTTTGACCTCCACAGACCACTTCTTTGACTTCTCTTTGTTCATCACTCAGGCATGGCAAAAGGGTGAATTTGAGGATAATGGATTGGACAAAAATGGTACAATCTCTTCTAGCTCCCAATTTCTGTAAGTAGTGGAGACGATTTAAAAAAAATCACAACTGCATCGGAAACAAGAAATTGCCAGGAACCAGAAACTACGACAAATCCCTGAATGACATAGGATCAGGTGAAGGAGGTAAACCACAGTTAAAACTAGAACAGTAGACTATTGCTGCAAAATATAGCAGGACACTAAGAATACTCCTTGCCCCAGAGTGGTGGATAGCAGTGACAGGAAGTTCAAAGGTAACTAATAGATTGACTAATTCAGGTACCACAGTAGGACTATCTAGATGGTTTGATTGCTGGTTGCTTTCCCTTCTCTATCTGTTTAACCAGGTAATAGTGATGGGTGGTATCTATCTCCACTCAAGAAAAATGGGTAGGAGAGTGATGGTAAGATATGGCAGTGCCCAACCCCCAGTGTCTGGCAATACCTGGGAGGAGGGGGGTGCACTCACATTGGAACACTAGCCACCAAGGTATGACCAGTGCTACATCCCATCCTGCCTCACAATAGGCTAAACAAATAGATATGATATACATCTAAAAGGACATTGCCTCTGTAAAGATGAGTAACAAATCACTGGCCGGGCACGGTGGCTCACGCTTATAATCCCAGCACTTTGGGAGGCCGAGGCGGGCAGATCATGAGGTCAGGAGATCGAGACCATCCTGGCTAACACGGTGAAACCCCATCTCTACTAAAAATACAAAAAATTAGCCAGGCGTGGTGGCAGGTGCCTGTAGTCCCAGCTACTTGGGAGGCTGAGGCAGGAGAATGGCATGAACCCAGGAGGTGGAGTTTTAAGAGACCCCAGATTGTGCCACTGCACTCCAGCCTGGGCAACAGAGTGAGACTGCATCTCAAAAAAAAAAAAAAAAAAAAAAAAAAAGCCAGGCGCGGTGGCTCAAGCCTGTAATCCCAGCACTTTGGAAGGCCGAGACGGGCAGATCACGAGGTCAGGAGATCGAGACTATCCTGGCTAACATGGTGAAACCTGTCTCTACTAAAAAAAAAAAAATACAAAAAACTAGCCGGGTGCGGTGGCGGGCGCCTGTAGTCCCAGCTACTCGGGAGGCTGAGGCAGGAGAATGGCGTAAACCCGGGAGGCGGGGCTTGCAGTGAGCTGAGATCCGGCCACTGCACTCCAGCCTGGGCGACAGAGCGAGACTCCGTCTCAAAAAAAAAAAAAAAAAAAAAGATGAGTAACAAATCAAGAATGGCCAAACTTTAAAGAAGGCTAACATGAAAGAGAGACAAAAAACTCAACAGATGATAAACCTTCTGTCTGAGAAAATAGAATTAACACAGCAAGAAGATTAGGGCTTTTCAATAAGTATGACTTGTATCATTAAAGAAATGTGAAAGGGTAATATACATATATATAAGAATAAATTAGATTTTGTGGAAATTCAATTGATTGTTGAAATAATTTAATAGAAGGTGGCTGGGTGTGATGGATCATGCCCGTAATCCCAACACTTTTCGAGGTCAAGGAAGGAGGATAGCTTGAGGCTAGGAGTTCAAGACCAGCCTGGGCAACATGGCGAGACCACATCACTACAAAAAAATAATTTAAAAAAAATTAAGCCAGGCATGGTGGTGTGTGCCTATAATCCCAGCTACTCTAGAGGTTGAGGTGGGAGGATTGCTTGGGCCCAGGAGGTCTAGGTGGTTACAGTGAGCCATGGATCACACCACTGCACTCCAGCCGGGGCTACAGAGTGAAACCATGTCTCAAAAAAGCTCCAGAAAGAAAGAAATATGAGTAGGGAAGAAAGGCAGTGCATTTAAATAATTCGAAGAAGTCTTAGTTCCTGAGAGGGACAGAACCTACAAAGTCCCTACAAATAGCACGAAATTTGTGAATAGAAAAGATAAAGAGATAAGGCTTAAAATCTTCCAGAGGAAAAAGCAGAATGCCTACAAAGGAAAGAGAATCAGATTGAAATCAGACTTCTTATCAGTAATATTGTATTAAAAAATATCAGTGTGAGTCGGGTATGGTGGCTCACGCCTGTAATCCCAGCACTTTGGGAGGCTGAGGTAGGTGGATCACCTGAGGTCAGGAGTTCGACACCAGCCTGGCCAACATGGTGAAATTCTGTCTCTACTAAATATACAAAAATTAGCTGGTGCCTGTAATCCCAGCTACTTGGGAGGCTGAGGCAGGAGGATCACTTGAACCCGGGAAGTGGAGGCTAAAGTAAGCCAAGATTATACTACTGCACTCCAGCCTGGGCGACAGAGTGAGACTATGTCTAAAAAAAAAAAAAAATCAGTGCGATGAAATGTTTGTAGTTTTGATAGACAATAACTCAGCCCCCTAAAGTGCTGGGATTACAAACATGAGCCACTGCGCCTGGCCGGCAATAACTTTTCATTTAGGATTCTGTTAGACCCAATCAAATATAAGAAAAAGATAGAGAAGGGCCTTTCCTATCAGACATCTACCTTTATTTTTATTTATTTATTTATTTAGAGACGGAGTCTCGCTCTGTCACCCAGGCTGGAGTGTAGTGGCACAATCTTGACTCACTGCAACCTCTGCCTCCTGGGCTCAAGCAATTCTCCTGCCTCAGCCTCTGAGTAGCTGCGACTACCTGGCTAATTTTTGTATTTTTAGTAGAGACAGGTTTTGCCATGCTGGCCAGGCTGGTCTTGAACTCCTGACCTCCCGTGATCTGCCCACCTGAGCACCCCAAAGTGTTGGGATTACAGGCGTGAGTCACCATGCCTGGCCAAAATCTATCTTTAATATGAAGTTATTGGCTGGACATGGTGGCTCACACCTGTAATCCCAGGACTTTGAGAGGCTGAGGTGAGAACATCGCTTGAGGCCAGCAGTTTGAGACCAGCCTGGGAAACATAGGGAGACCTTTATCTCTCAAAAAAGAAAAACAAAAAAAACCAAATTAGCCAAGCATGGTGGCACACACCTGTGGACCCATCTACTCGGGAGGCTGAGGTGGGAGGATTGTTTGAGCCCAGGAGTTCAAGGCTGCAGTGAGCCATGATCAGCCACTACACTCCAGCCTGGGCAACAGAGTGAGGCCCTGTCTCAAAAAACCAAAAAATGAAGTTATTGTTTTTAAAACAGTGTGATATGAGTGCAAGGATAGATAATTAGACCTTTGGAACAGAATAGGGAGCTTCAGAAACACACTCACCCATATATGAAAACTTGATTTGTATAAAATCAACCGTCCATACATGTAGGAAAAAGATATGTTAGTCTATCAATAGTGCTGGGACGATTTGTTATATATAATGAGATCTGTAGCTCACTTCATATGCCAAAAACAAATTTCATAGAAGTATTCAAAATGAACAGCAATTTTTAGAAAAAAAAGAATAATATTTTTATGGTCTTGTGTGGGGTGAAAGGAAGCCCTATACCCAAACCATAAAGGAAAAGGTTGATAATTTCAGTTATATTAAGATGAGAAAATGTCTGCTTATTAAAAGGCATCATAAAAGTGAGAAGTTACAATCTGAAAGAACATATTGGTAACAAATATAACCCACAAGAATTAGTATCCAGATTATATGAAGATTTCAAAACTGCAACATCAACTGGGTGTGGTGGCTCACCCCTGTAATCCTAGCACTTTGGGAGGCCAAGGCAGGTGGATCGCTTAAGCTCAGGAGTTCAAGACCAGCCTGGACAGCATGGAGTAACCTCACCTCTACCAAAAATACAAAAAATTAGCTGGATGTGATGGCACATGCCTGTGTCTCAGCTACTCCAGAAGCTGAGATGGGAGGATCGCTGGAGGCCAAGAGGTGGAGCTTGCAGTGAGCCAAGATAGTGCCACTGCACCCCAGTCAGGGCAAAAGAGCACGACTGTGTCTCAAAACAAACAAACAAAAAACCTAAAACCCAAAAAACTGCAACATCAATCCTTCCCTGAGTTTCTAGCCTGCCAACCTGCTCTAGAAATTTCTGACTTGGCTCCTGGCACAATTGTGTCAGCCAATTCGTTAAACTAAACCTTTCTCTCTATATATACATCTATATCCTATTGGTTCTGTTTCTATGGAGAACCCTGACTAATCCAAGTCAGAAAAACGAAGTCTGGGAGCAACTGGGAGACTCTGAGTGGAGAGGAGTGAAAAGATCCACTGTCAGATGAAGGCGGACCCTTGAGTGAAGAATCAGATTGAAGAATCCTCTGCTAGATGAAAAAGCCCGTGTGACTGCATGGATTTTGGTTTATATTGTTGTGTTTTTAACCTTCTGTTAATGCCAGCAATTGATTTTTCCAGATTTCTCTTCTTTGATTTCTTTTTCTACGATAGCTGCTTTACCGTAGAATACAAAATTAGATCCATTCAGGTTTTCATCAGCAGCCTTCAGATCTGCTGCTCCCCACGCCTCTTTATGAAGGCTGGCACCTTTTAAGGATAATTCTAGGCCATCTTAATCGCTTTTAATTTGGTTAATCTTTTCAAGAATTTTTGCATTTTCCTTCAATTAGTTTGGTAAATTTTATGGTGAATTCCCTTTCCTTCCTCTAGGGATTTTTTGTATTTTAAAAAATTGCGGTACACATAACATAAATTTATTATTTTACTATTTTAACCACTTTTAAGCAATGTATCATTGTTGTGTAATCATCACCACTATCCATTTCTAGAACTTTTAAAAAATCATCCCAAACAGAAGCTTGTACCCATTGAACACTAAGTTCCTATTCTCTTCTCCCCTGTCCCCTGGTAACCTCTGTTCTACTTTCTGTCTCTATGAAGTTGTCTAGTCTAGGTACCTCATATAAGTGGAACCATATAATATTTTTTCTTTTTCTTTTTCTTTTTTTTTTAGATGGAGTCTCGCTCTATTGCCCAGGCTGGAGTGCAATGGCGCAATCTCAGCTCACTGCAACCTCTGCCTTCTGGGTTCAAGCAATTCTTCTGCCTCAGCCTCCAGAGTAGCTAGGATTATAGGCGGCTGCCACCACACCCGGCTAATTTTTGTATTTTTAGTAGAGATAGGGTTTCGCCATTTTGGCCAGGCTAGTCTCGAACTCCTGACCTCAGGTGATCCACCCGCCTCAACCTCCCAAATTGCTGGGATTACAGGTGTGAGCCACCGTGCCTCGCCTACAGCTGCTTTTCAATCAAAGGAAAACCTCTCCAAAACAAGAACTATAAAAAATATCTGATAACTTTTGCCCATACCATCATCTCCAAACAGATTTGAAGAGATTGGACTCAGGCTCATGTTTTCAGGCAACAAGGCCATAGTCTTGCAAGTGTCTCCAGGAGAAGCCTGAAGCTCAGTTCTGAGGCAGTCACAATGCTTTTGGTGAGCCCAAGTTCACCACAGACCTGCCTCTGCATCTGGGGGTATTGGCCCACTAAACCACAGCAGACCACTCATATCATTCCACAGTGTTCAGCCAACCCTGCATGACAGCTGGGACAGCAGGCTCAGGGCTCAGAGGGACACATTGAAGAACCAGCCCAGGGCAGCCCCTTCTCACCCATGCTTTAAAAAGTAATAACTCGGCCGGGTGCGGTGGCTCAAGCCTGTAATCCCAGCACTTTGGGAGGCCGAGACGGGCGGATCACGAGGTCAGGAGATCGAGACCATCTTGGCTAACCCGGTGAAACCCCGTCTCTACTAAAAAATACAAAAAACTAGCCGGGCGAGGTGGCGGGCGCCTGTAGTCCCAGCTACTCAGGAGGCTGAGGCCGGAGAAGCGTAAACCCGGGAGGCGGAGCTTGCAGTGAGCTGAGATCCGGCCACTGCACTCCAGCCTGGGTGACAGAGCGAGACTCCGTCTCAAAAAAAAAAAAAAAAAAAAAAAAAGTAATAACTCATTTTACTAAACTTTTTATGCTGAAACATAAAACACAGATTCATAAAACTATGAGACAAATTATTATAAAGAGAACATCTTTGTAACTCCCAATCAGGTCAAAACATAGAACCTTGTCAGTCGCCCCCCAAAACCCCTCTATGTGTCCCATCCAATCTCAACCCTCTTCCAGCTCCCAAAAGTAAGCGCTTTCTTGCCTGTTTTTTAATTAAAAAAAAAAAATCATTTTATTGAGAGATAATTCACATAACATACAATTCACTTATTTAAGGGGTACAATTCAATGGTTTTGGCGTATTTACAGAGTTGTGCAACCCTCTCCTGAGTTTTATAGCATTTCTTTGTATCCACTGGTATCTGTAGTTTCAGGCATCCACTGAAGGTCTTGGAACATATGCCCCAGAGATAAGGGGGAACTGCTGTAACTGGTCACTTTTGAAGGATGGAAAGCAACTAATTCAATATCTTTTTTTTTTTTTTTTTTGAGACGGAGTCTCGCCCTATTACCAAGGCTGGAGTACAGTGGCATGATCTTGGCTCACTGCAACCTCTGACTCCGGGGTTCAGGTGGTTCTCCTGCCTCAGCCTCCTGAGTAACTGGGACTACAGGAGCCTGCCACCTCGCCTGGCTAATTTTTTTTTGTATTTTAGTAGAGATGGGGTTTCACCATGTTAGCCAGGATATTCGCCATCTCCTGACCTCGTGATCTGCCCGCATTGGCCTCTCAAAGTGCTGGGATTACAGGCGTGAGTCACCACGCCCGAACTAATTCAATATCTTAAAAACTGGTAAGCTGCCAGGCGCAGTGGTTCACGCCTGTAATCCCAGCATTTTGGGAGCCCAAGGCAGGTGGATCAGGAGGTCAAGAGTTCGAGACCAGCCTGGTCAACATGGTGAAACCTTGTATATACTAAAAATACAAAAATTAGCTGGGCCTGGTGGTGCATCCCTATAATCCCAGCTATTAAGGAGTCTGAGGCAAGATAATTGCTTGAACCCAGGAGGCGGAGGTTGCAGTGAGCCGAGATTGCACCACTGCACTCCAGCCTGGGCGACAGAGCAAGACTCTCAGAAACAAAACAAAACAAAAAAGCCTGGTAAACAAAGGGACAGAGCCAGCATTTTTCCTGCCTTTCCTATTGAATGAACAGAAACATTCAATTTATCCATCCATAAATGTGATGTCTTTTCCACTTCAACTAAGCACTTATGTATTGTGGCCTTAACTTTTGCAGTTTGAGATGCAACAGCAAAACTAGCGCAATTTCTTTTTCTTTCTTCACAGTGTCAACAATCGAGTCATTCTTAACCACAGATCTTAGCAATCTCAGCGTATGATTTCTTTTCTTTCCTTATTAAGTTGAGAACCTTCACTTTTTCATTTAAATGGAGCACTTTACAGCTTCTCTTTGGCATATATGAATTGCCAGCATCACTATTCTTGCACTTTGGGGCCATTAGGAAGTAAAATAGGGTGACTTGAACACAAGCACTGCGATATCGTCACAGCCAATCTGATAACCCAGAAGGTTACTAAGTGACTAATGGGCAGGGAGCGCCTACAGTGTGGTTCAGCTGGACAAAGGGAGGATTCACATCCTGTGCGGGAGGCAGTAGGATGGCATGAGATTTCATCACCCTACTCAGAATGTCATGCAATTTAAAACTTGTGAATTGTTTATTTCTAGAATTGTCCATTTAATATTTTCAGACCGTGGTTGACCAAACGTAACTGAAACCATGAAAAGGGAAACCATAGAGAAGGGGGAGCTGCTATAGTTGTTTGTTTTTAAACCATTATGAACACATGGATTTAAATATCTTTGAAGGGTTTCATTCCATTGTAATTATTAACCTTAATAAAGCTCAAGTTGTCCCATCTTGGCCAAAATTGCCTCTTGTGTCCCCTTGGCAGGACTGTAGTTACCTTTGTTAGCTTCCTTGCTATCTTGTATGACAAGAGGCTATAAAGTATATCACTGACTTTTGGTGATTTAAATGACGTGATATTGACTTAGGAATAGACAAATATGTTAATGGAAGTAAGGAATGGGATAATTCATAAGGTTATGCAGTAGATATGTTTTTGTTCTTGTTGTTGTCATTGTTGCTGCTGCCAGCATTTATTGTACTTTCTACAAGGACAGTTTCACAAAATTTATTTGGGATATTACTCTTCATTCATTTAGCCTTATTAAAGTGTGTTGAAGGGACTGACCCCATCTGCAGCTCGGGCTGCCTTGACGTCAGTATATCCAGTTACCCTGTTGGGAGTGACTAGTTTACAATGGGCATGGCCAGAGTCAAGGGGAGATGAGAAGACATTCACTGGGACTTCTAGGAAAGACATTAGGATAATTGGCCTTCCCTTTGGAGGAAGATGCTAAATTTCTACTTCTTACCATTTGCGAATATTAATAGAAGTGAAATTAAAAACCTAGAAGAGTCTGATTATTAAAAGATGCAGAAAGGCAAAAAGCCATATTGATAGATTGATAATTTGATTACATGATGTCGGAACTGTACAACACCATGAAAAAAATTAAGACAAGCAACTGAATAGAAGTAAACTTGTTATATACATAACAAAAAATTTGTGTCCAGGCCAGGTGCTGTGGCTCACGCCTGTAATCCCAGCACTTTCGGAGGCCGAGGCAGGCGGATCACTTGAGCCTAGGAGTTCGAGACCAGCCTGGGCAACATGACGAAACCCCATCTTTACAAACAATACAAAAATTAACCACCATGCCCACAGTCCCAGTTACTCAGGAGGCTGAGATGGGAGGATCACTTGAGCCTGGGATGCAGAGGCTGCAGTGAGCCATGATTGTGCTACTGTACTCCAGCCTGGGTGACACAGTCAGACCCTGTCTCAAAAAAACAAACAAACAAAAACCTTGGCCGGGCGCGGTGGCTCACGCCTTTAATCCCAGCACTTTGGGAGGCTGAGGTGGGCGGATCACCTGAGGGTAGGAGTTCGAGACCAGCCTGCCCAACATGGCAAAACCCCGTCTTTACTAAAAATACAAAAAATTAGCCAGGCGTGGTGGTGGGCACCTATAATCCCAACTACTTGGGAGGCTGAGGCAGGAGAATCGCTTGAACCCGGGAGGTGGAGGTTGCGGTGAGCCGAAATAGTGCCACTGCACTCCAGCCTGGGTGACAAAAGTGAAACTCTGTCTCAAAAAAACCCAAAAAACAAAAAACAAAAAAAACCCCCCAAAACCCCAAAACAACAACAACAACCTTATGTCCATACCACACAGTAAATCTTCTACATGTGGATAAGAAAACAAGGCAAATCAATAGAAATATGTGCAAAATATATGAATAGATCATTTACATATGAGGATCTGAAAGGGCAACCCCCTCCCCCAACATATGAAAGGTAGTCTACCTCTCTAATAGTCAGTAAAGCACATTTTAAAACTTGGTACATAGTAGGACATACCAAGTTTAGCCATTCCCCTACTGGTGGAAAGTTAGATCATTTAAAACTTATTATTACATACAATACTCATTGAAGATGTGTCTTGCCTCTTTGGAACATATTCGTGCTTTTGAGATATGAAACCTTATAACCTAAGCCTAGAATGTGATAGCAACCATCTTGGTGTCTGCGTCCCAACTAGAAGTTATATATTACGTGAACATACACTAAAATTTAGCATCAGAATGTTCTTTGAATTGTATTTTTAATCATGTGCTTAATCTAATACACTTGGGAACTACTGGAACTTTTTCTGGTCAGATTAGTTCAAACAGTTAGAAATTGTTCTCTTTCCTTGAAATAAAGCTGATTGAAGGATTATGTTGTCTGAATAGCTGTAGGATTCAGAAACTCCTTTATAAAGACTTGCTTTATTTTTAGGTTTAAAAATATCCATGATTTCTTTTGGATTAATGGTCTAAGCATGCATATTTGACTAAAGCCTTACTTTTTTATTTATCATGGCTATAGCTTGTTTGTTGTTCATTAGTCGTAATATGTTCCAGGGAGAGGAAATTGTTTAATCTCTACTCAGTAGGGAAAGAAAATATTTATCAAATTCAAAATATGTAGGCCTTTTGTTCAAGCAATTTCAATTTGAGGAGTCTTCCCTACAGAAATACTCATAAGCGTATACACACACACATACTCACACACAAGGATGTTCACTGCACCATTGTTTCTAATATATAATTCAGTTGAAAATATGGTAAATGTCTATCAACAAAGGAATGAACTAGTAAATCATGACTTGTCCCTAAAATGAGTGACAGCCACATGTATCACCTTGGAAAAATGTCAATATATGAGAGGGTGCTGGAAGGTAACAGAATTCACCCCCAAATGGTTTGAATGAACATATATATACACACATATATACACACACACACATATATATACACACACATATATACACACACATATATATAACACACATATATATATATGCCGGATATGTGTGTGTGTGTGTGTGTGTGTGTGTGTATATATATATATATATATATATATGGAGGGAGAGAGAGTCTTACTCTGTCACCCAGGCCTAAGTGCGGTGGTGTGATCATAGCTCACTGCAACCTCCAACTCCTGAGCTTAAGCAATCCTATTGCCCCAGCCTCCCAAATAGCTGGGACTGCAGGTGTGCACCACCACCATGCCTGGCTAATTTTTTGAATTTCTTTTTGTAGAGATGGGATCTTGCTATGTTGCCCAGGCTATAAAAGAAGCTATTTTAAAGGAAGAGTTTACTTACAGAGGTTGGGTGGTGCCAAGCAAACAAACAAAGGATGGTGAAGTGCCTAGAGACTAGCAATGGTGGAAAGTGATTCCCATTCCTAGGGCCTCAGGTACAAAGGAGAGGGCATAGCATAATAGGAGCCCAGTGAAATTTGGAACCATGGAGGCAGGGCCACCCAGAGGAGCTATAGCTAAAGATGGAGACAGCTACTGCAAAAGACAGAGCTGATGCAGGTAGGAAACAAGGAAGGAATACTCTGACTTTTTAAAATTAATTAATTAATTTTATTTTTTATTTTTTCCCAGATGGAGTCTTGCTCCGCCGCCCAGAGCTGGAATGCAATGGCGCGATCTCGGCTCACTGCAACCTCTGCCTCCCGGGTTCAAGCAATTCTCCTGCCTCAGCCTCCCGAGGAGCTGGGCAACATAGTTAGAACCTGTCTCTAAAAGAAAAATTTAAAAATTCGGGTTTAGTAGTCCCAGCTACTCCAGAGGCTGAGATGGGAGGATTGCTTGAGCCTGAGAGGCAGAGGTTGCAGTGAGTCATGATTGCACTCTAGTCTGGGTAACACAGCAAGACCCTGTCTCAAGAAAAAAAATTTTTTTAAATTGACAATAAAAGTCGTGCATACTTATTGTGCACAGCATGATGTTTAGATATATGTGTGCATTGTGAGATGGCTAAATCAAGCTAATTAACATATTCATTACCTCACTTTTTTTTTTGTATGCGGTGAGAACATTTAAAAATTACCCTCTTGACAATTCCTAAGTACAATTATCCCGCCATATCCAAGAAAAATTGGTTCCGGGACCCCCTGTGAATTCCAAACTTTGGGGAATGTTCAAGTACCTTATAAAAAATAATGTAGCATTTGCACATAACCTATGCACATCTTCCAATATATAGCTGGCTTTTGTATTGGTGGGTTCCTCATCTGTGGATTCAACCAACCAGAAATTGAAAATATTGTGTGTGGGGGGGAACAATATAACAATTTAAAAAAATACAAATAGAAAAGCAATAAAGTATAATAACTATATAGCATTTACATTGTATCAGGTATCATAAGTAATCTGGAGATGATTTAAAGAATAGGGAGGATATACATAGGTTATACGCAAACGCTATGCCATCTTATATGGGACTTCAGCATCCTCAGATTTCTGTATCTACAGGGGGTTCTGGAACCAATCCCCCACTTATATGCAGGGGATGTCTATACTTTAAATCATCTCTAGATTACTTATAATACCTTATATAATGTAAGTGTTATACAAATAGTTGTTATACTGTCTTTTTAAGTTTGTGTTATTTTTAAGTATTTTTTCCCAAGTATTTTTGATCTAAGATTGGTAGAATCATGGATGGAAAACCTGAGGATCCAGAGGACTGACTATATATAGCACATTATTTTTATTTATTTATTTATTTATTTATTTATTTATTTATTTATTTATCTATTTATTTATTTATTGAGATGGAGTTTCGCTCTGTCGCCCAGGCTGGAGTGCAGTGGCGTGATCTTGGCTCACTACAACCTCCGCCTCCCAGGTTCACACAATTCTCATGCCTCAGCCTCCCAAGTAGCTGGGATTACAGGTGTCTGCCACCATGCCTGGGTAATTTTTGTATTTTTAGTAGAGTCAGGGTTTCGCCATGTTGACCAGGGTGGTCTTGAACTGCTGGCCTCAGGTGATCCACCCATTTCCGCCTCCCAAAGTGCTGGGATTACAGGCATCAGCCACCGCGCCTGACTACAGTACCTTATTAACTATAGTCACCATGTTGTACAAAAGATCTGTTGAATTTAACTGAAATTTTATATGCTTTGACCAATATCTCCCCAATTCTCCCCAATAATGTTTATGTTATGTTTTTTAAGTGGAAAAAAAAGTTGCATAGCAATATATAACAGCTATTTTTGTAAAAGAAAACCACAACCACGTATTTGAAATGCACACGGTTGTATAATCATCAGCATTATGTAAGAACACATCACAAACTATAAACCTCAGTATTACCTCTAGAGGGTGAAAACAGAGAAGGATTTTATTTCTAACTTTCTATATTTTAATTTTTATTATATATTTTTTATTTCTACTAAGTGTGGGCTTTATTGGTTGATTTCTTGGTGAGTACATTTCCAAGTGTGAAGGTACCCTTCCAGCAGTGTCTTAGATACAGTACGGTAGGAACGCTCCTTATTCTCCAGTCACTCATACACGTTTATGTGTATCTCACATGGTGTTCTTCCCCAGGTGGATGTGATTCTTCATGCCAGCAAAGAGTAAGTAAGACCACAGCACGGTATGGGGATAGAATAAACTCTGCTGGGCTAACAAATAAACCCTGAACTCTCAATGGCTTAATGCAATAAAGATTTGTTTCTTATTCATGCTGATGTTCCTGGCCTGAGAGTTCACCAGAGCAGCTCTTCTCTAAGCAGCAAATTCAGGGATCAGGGCTTCTCCCATCCTGTGCCTCGGCCATCTTGGAACCTTCATTTCCAGCCAAGCAAAGGAAGAGAGAAGGAGCCTGAGAGACAGGGAGAGGCTGAGGCAGGAGAATGGCGTGAATCCGGGAGGCGGAGCCTGCAGTGAGCGGAGATCGTGCCACTGCACTCCAGTCTGGGAGACAGAGCGAGACACAGTCTAAAAAAAAAAAAAAAAAAAAAGAGGCATAGACCAGCATCTGCTTCTGATGAAGGGCCCAGGAAGCCTCCAATTATGATGGAAGGTGAAGGGGAACCAGAGATGAAGGAATGAAAGTTTCATTTTAAAAATTAGAGATGAGGTCTTGCTATGTTGCCCAGGCTGGACTTGAATTCTCGGGGTCAAGTGATCCTCCCACCCCAGCCTCCTGAGTAGCTGGAACTACAGTCTCATGTCACCACACCTGGCTCAATGTATTTTTTTTTTTTTTTTTTTTTTGAGACGGAGTCTCGCTCTGTAGCCCAGGCTGGAGTGCAGTGGCCGGATCTCAGCTCACTGCAAGCTCCGCCTCCCGGGTTCACGCCATTCTCCTGCCTCAGCCTCCCGAGTAGCTGGGACTACAGGCGCCCGCCACCTCGCCCGGCTAGTTTTTGTATTTCTTAGTAGAGACGGGGTTTCACCGTGTTAGCCAGGATGGTCTCGATCTCCTGACCTCGTGATCCGCCCGTCTCGGCCTCCCAAAGTGCTGGGATTACAGCCTTGAGCCACCGCGCCCGGCCAATGTATTTTTATGTTAAATAAATTTGTTATAAGAATTATGCATCTTTTGTGATTAAATGAATAACGATAAACTATCTTTTGCATGAAAAGAAAGCACTGTTACACTTCAGGTGAAGACAAAGGTAAGACAAACCCCTAAATGGTTATTAAACATTTAATTCACTTAAGGGCACTGCAAAGAGGAAACACTTTTAGAAATCTATGTTAACTCTGCAAACATTAAGGCCAAAGTGTAGGCTGGGCATGGTGGCTCATGCCTGTAATCCCAGCACTTTGGGAGGCTGAGGTGGCAGGATTGCTTGAGCCCAGGAATTCAAGACCAGCCTGGGCACATGGTGAAACCCCATCTCTATAAAAAATCAAAAATTAGCTGGGTGTGGTGGCACGGACCTATAGTCCCAGCTTCTCAGGAGGCTGAGGTATTAGGATCTCTTGAGCCTGGGAGGTTGAGGCTGCAGTGAACCGTGATTGTACCACTATTGTCCAGTCTGAGCAACAGAGTGAGATGCTGTCTCAAAAACACCCAAACAACAACAACAACAAAAAAAATGTCAAAGTCAAAGAGTAGATCTTCTGCGCTCTAGTGTTGGTTAGGGTCCTCCGTTGCAAAGATCAGAAATCAAATCACTCAAGGAATAAAAGGGGAAGTTGAAAAAATGGGAATATATGAATGGTTCATAAAATGGAAGGATGGCAAGAACTAAAAGTTAAGACTCTCTGTTTGCCTCTCAGGTCCTTATCTCTTAATTTTCTGCAGTAAACAAAACAAACTTTCTCTGCTCTTGGGGGAACATAATGGGAAAAATATGGTTGCTCCACAGATCCTGAGTTCCATATTTCAGTTCCAGTCGTTGAGAAGACTGCCTCAACTCTCTTTAGGTCCAAATTCCAAAATCTTGAAAGAATTTGATTGGCCAAATATGGTTTGGATGTCCACCTTTGGTCCAATTGGCTATAGTCACTGTGCAGGATCATGTAATGTAGTACCAAGATACTGGAATCTTTTAAATGGAGATAAAGAGATGTTGTCAGGTTAAGGTGGGGGCCATAAGTTCCCAAGCTGCCTACTACAGTTGCACAAAGGACAGAGAATATTATAAATTGATGAGATAAAAATCACTTTTGCATTGCCCCACAGCTAAAAAATTTTAAAAGATATTTCTCAGAGAGTCATAAAAAGGCAATAGTAAAACACTGATATAAAATCAACTGGGGCCAGACATGGTGACTCACGCCTGTAATCTCAGCACTTTGAGAAGCTGAGGTTATCTGCCCGGATTACCTAAGGTCAGGAGTTCGAGACCAGCCTGGCCAATATGGCAAAACCCTGTCCCTACTAAAAATACAAAAATTAGCTGGGTGTGGTGGCACGCGCCTGTAATCCCAATCACTCAGGAGGCTGAGGCAGGAGAATCTCTTGAACCTGGGAGGCGGAGGTTGCAGTGAGCCAAGATCATACTCCAGCCTGGGTGACAGAGTGAAACTATGTCTCAAAAACGAAAAACAACAAAACAAAACAAACAAAAACAACAAAACAAATAAACAGAAACAGAAAAAAAGAATTAGCTGGTAAATCAGCTGGTATATACTATCAGAATAATAAATAAGAGTTGGCCCCCTGGGCTGGGTGCAGTTGCTCATGCCTATAATCTCAGCAGTTTGGGAGGCCAAGGTGGGTGGATCACCTGAGGTCAGGAGTTCGAGACCAGCCTAACCAATATGGTGAAACCCCATCTCTATTAAAAATACAAAAATTAGCCGGGCTGGTGGCACATGCCTATAGTTCCAGCTACTCAGGAGGCTGAGGCAGGAGAATTGCTTGAATTCGGGAGGTGGAGGTTGCAGTGTGCAGAGACCATGCCACTGCACTCCAGCTTGGGCGACAGAGCAAGATTCCGTCTCAAAAAAAGAAATAAGAGTTGGCCCTCTGTATTTGTGAGTTCTGCATTTGTGAATTAAACCAACCACTGATTGGAGGTATTCAGAAAAATTAAAAACAACAGTACAATAACAAAAATAATACACATAAAAAAACTGGTCATGTGTGGTGGCTCACACCTGTAATCCCAGCACTTTGGAAGGCTGAGGTGGATGGATCACTTGAGGTCAAGAGTTTGAAAGTAGACTGGCCAAGAGGGCGAAACCCGTCTCTACTAAAAATAGAAAAATTAGACGGATGTGGCAGCCTGCACCTGTAATTTCAGCTACTCGGGAGGCTGAAGCATGAGAATTGATTGAACCCGGGAGGCAGAGGTTGCAGTGAGATTGTGCCACTGCATTCCAGCCTGGGCTACAGAGGGAGACTATGTCTCAAAACAAAAACAAAAACAAAACTAGTGTAACAACTACTTACATAGCACTTACATTGTATTAGGTATTATATGTAACTATAGATGATTTAAAGTTTATGAAAGGAGGTGAGTAGGTTATATGCAAATACTATGCCTTTTTTTTCTTTTTTGAGACAGAGTCTCACTCTGTCACTCAGGCTGGAGTGCAGCGATAAGATATCAGTTCACTGCAAACTCCACCTCCTGAGTTCATGATTCTTCTGCCTCAGCCTCCCGAGTAGCCGGGACTACAGGCACGCGCCACCATGCCTGGCTAATTTTTGTATTTTTAGTAGAGACGGGGTTTCATCATATTGGCCAGGCTGGTTTCGAACTCCTGACCTCGGGATCCGCCTGCCTCAGCCTCCCAAAAGTGCTGGGATTACAGGTGTGAGCCACCGTGCCCGGCCTACTATGCCATTTTATGTAAGGATCTTGAACATCTGTGGATTTTGATATCTATGGGGAGTCCTCAAACCAATCTCCCATGGATGCTGAGGGACAACTGTACAAATATCGAACAATTGAAAAGGCCACAGATAACTAGAAGTAAAAAATAGTTACTGGCTTGAAAAAAGGTAAGAATACCTTATAATTGCACCACATTTTGTAGGTCTCACAGGGTTTCCACATTCCCTTTCCAATATAATAAATAAAACCTTATAAAAGCAATTGAGGCTGAGTGCAGTGGCTCACACCTGTAATCCCAGCACTTTGGGAGGCTGAGGCAGAAGGATCATTTGAGTCCAGGAGTTTGAGACCAGCCTGGGAAAGATAGGGAGTCCTTGTCTCTACAGAAAATTAAAAAAAAAAAAAAAAAAAAAAAAACAAAACCAGTGTCATGCACCTGTAGTCCCAGCTACTCAGGAGGTTGAGTTGGAAAGATTGCTTGAGACCAGGAATTCGAGGTGACAGTAAGCGAATCACGTCACTGCACTGCAGCCTGGGCAACACAGCGAGACCCCATCTCTTAAATTAAAAAAAAAAAAAAAGCAATTGAATCTCAATAGGTCAAGTCACTTGCTCAAAGTCACACACAAACCACAGACTTAGGACTCAAACTCCTTGTTTTCACTTTATGTGCAGAGGCCTAACTTACAGAATCTGCCTCCCACCTTTTTCAAAGGTAGTTTACACTTTTTTTTTTTTTTTTAAAGCATTGAAAGTAAAGGCAGAAATGACTTTTAAAGTGCTACATTTTCAGGGAAAAAAAGTGGATCAGGAACTTTAGTTTCCATTCTGGCATGTAAGGAGTTTAGAAGTCACCACTCCTGGCTGGGCACCATAGCTCATGCCTGCAATCCCAGCACTTTGGGAGGCTGAGGCAAAAGGATTACTTGAGCCCAGGAGTTCAAGACCAGCTGGAGCAACATGGCAAAACCCCACCTTTACCAAATATACAAAAATTAGCCAGACATGGTGGCACGTGCTTGTAGTCCCAACTACTCGGGAGGCTGAGGTGGAAGGATCACTTGAGCCTAGGAGTTAAGGCTGCAGTGAGCCAGGATTATACCACTGCATTATAGCCTGGGCAACAGAGCAAGACCTCCATCTCAAAAAAAAAAAAAAAAAAAAAAAAAAATCACCACTCCATCTTAACAAGTAAAAGAGCTGAGTCAACTGAAAAATCAACAGCTCTTCTTAGATCCAGAAGAGATGGGAGGTCATAGATCAAATACCAAATTGGAAAAACAGGTGAATGTAGATAATCACCTCTTACTTACTGGCGCAGAAACCTTCATGGGAATCAGTGCTGGAGTGGGAAAACCTGAACTGTAATTGATAAATTCCTGGAGGCTTGGTGTGGACAAGTCTGCAAGATAAAAACTTTATTGGGAGGCTCCCACACTTTCGTAGTTTTACCTCCAGAGGCTCCACTAGGTTCTCACAGTGAATTCTGGAGAAAGATCCTCTCGTGCTTCCATCAAGGGGAGAGGAAAAGGAACCATCTTGAAATACCCCAGAGCATTCTGTTCTTGTGAACAAGGTCTTCCCTCAGAAGAAATTACTTAACTGGAGCCTAACCTGGTGGGGTTTTATGACAGCCTAACTGATCTGGGGGAAGGGAAATACCCAGTTCCAGCCTAATCTAGCTATGTTGTCCCACCTAAGGAGAGGGGGAGACTGAGAAGCACCTGTGAAGTTCACAGTCCAGAGACATAGGCTCACTAAAAGACTGAGACCTAATTATTGGACTGTAGAATGCTTCCTTTCCCTCCACACCTTGCCACCACATTACTAAAGTCTTATTTACAGTAGTTCCTTTAGCCCAATACATCATGCCTAGCTGTCAAGAAAAAATTACAAGGTATACTAAAAGGCAAAAAACATAGTTTGAAGAGACAAAGCATGCATCAGAACCAGATGCTCTGGATAAAGTAGACAGCATGCAAGAACAGGTAGGCAATGTAAGCAGAGAAATGGAAATTATAAAAAGAACCAAAAGAAGTGTTAGAGAGGCTAGGCGGTGGCTCACATCTGTAATCCCAGCACTTTGGGAGGCTGAGGTGGGCCGATCATTAGGTCAGTTCAAGACCAGCCTGACTAGCATAGTGAAACCTCATCTCTAATAAAAATACAAAAATTAGCCAGGCATGGTGGCACATGCCTGTAATCCCAGCTACTCAGGAGACTGAGGCAAGAGAATCCCTTGAATCCGGGAGGCAGAAGTTGCAGTGAGCCGAGATCGTGCCATTGCACTCTAGCCTGGGTGACAGAGCAAGACTCCGTCTCAAAAAAAAAAAAAAAAAACAAAAAAAATAATGTTAGAGATCAAAAACAGTGCAATAGAAATGAAAAATGTCTTTGATGTGCTTATTAGTATACTAAACGTGCTGAGGAAAACATTTCTGTGTTTGAGGATATCTCAAGAGAAACCTCCCAAACTGAAAAACAAAGAGAAAAAAAGACTGAAAAAAACAACAGAAAAGAATATCTAGGAACTGTAGGACAATTACAAAAGGTGTAAATGTGTAATGAGAATACCAGAAGGAGAAGAAAGATAATACGGAAGAAATATTTGAAACAATAATGATTGAGAATTTCCCCGAAACAGTGTCAGACACCAAATCACAGATCCAGAAAGCTCAGAAAACACCGATAAGAATACATGTTTTTTTTAAAAAACCCTACACCTAGGTATACCATATTTAAACTACAGAAAATTTAAGATAAAGAAACAATCCCTGTAGAAACCAGAGGTAAAAAAAAATCTTACAGAGAAGAAAATAATTACTTCCAATTTCTCCTCAGACAGTATGCAAGCAAGAAGAGAGTGGAGTAAAATATTTAATGTGTTGAGAGAAAAAAAATCCCACCAACCTAGAATTCTGTATACTGTTAAATCATCCTTCAAAAGTGGAAGAGAAATAAAGGTCTTCTCCGACAAACAAAAATTGGGGGAATTTGCTGCCAGTAGACCTGCCTTGCAAGAAATAGTAAAAGAATTTCCTTAGAAAAAAGAGAGAGCATATAGGTCAGAAACTCAGATATACATTAAGAAGGAAAGAACGTCGGAGTAAGTGAAGGTAAAATTTAAAAACTTTGCTTTTCTTATTTTTAATTGCTCTAACAGATAACATTTTTTTAGAGCTTTGGGAGAATTTATTGGAGCAGATTTTGTGTACGAAAAAGGTGCTGGGCAGGTGTCATGCCTGGTGGCCCCTTTATGGCCATCAGTTGGTTGGCCAGACTGCAATGGCTACAGTAGCCATAAGCAGCAACTAAATCACCATTATTATCCGACAAGAGGTTGACTTTCTATCCACCATGTTCAAATGCCTGGTTTCAGAGCAAAGTTTTTCATCTGTGTTCTCCAGCAAATTGGCAAAGCTGTTAATTATCTCATTTTGTCCATCCAATTCATTCCCAATTTCCTGCCCCATTTGTTTTTGGCAACTTACGATGGAGGAAATGGCATCAAAGCCTGTGTCCTGTTCTTTGGTAATTTTCTGCTTGCTATTGTCAGCGTTCATTAAAACCCAAGCCTCTTTTCTCCTCTGGCTCCTCAAAGAGCCAAGGGTTGGGCACTTCCTAACAGATAACAGTTTGTTCAAAATAACAATAGCAATAATGTTCTTGATTACATATTGCATATATATATTTATATTTATGTATGTTTATGTATAAGTGAAACAAATGACAGCAATGATACAAGAGATGTGGGAGGGAAATTAGGATTATTTTGTTATTATAAGGTACTCACACGACCTGTGAAGTCGTATGGCATATTCAAAAGTGACTCAGATTAGTTGTAAATGTATATTGCAAACTCTAGGGCGATCATTTTAAAAGGTTAGAAAAAAAGAAGTATAACTGATATGCTAAGAAATGAGAAAAAATTAATTTATATGAAATGCTCAATTGTAATGACAAAAGGCAAAAGAAAAAAAAGGGTGGAAGATAAAAATAAGAACAAAGAACAAGGAGAACAAATAGAAAACAGTAAAAAATGTAGTAGATGTTAATCAAACTGTATTAATAATCACTTTGAATGTCAATGGTCTAAATTCACCAGTTAAAAGCAAGAGATTGTCAGAGTGGATCAAAAAACAAGACCCAACTATATGTTGTATACAAGAAACCCACTTTAAATATAAAGACACATATAAATGGATAAAGATACACCTTGACAACACTAATCAAAAGAAAGCAGAATTAGCTATGCTTATGTCAGGCAGAACAGATTTCAGAGCAAGGAAACTGATTGGGAAGAAAGAGGAACATTACATAATGATAAAGGGGTCAATTCTCCAAGAAGACATAACAATCCTTTACCCAATGTATGTACCTAACACAGAGTGTCAAAATATGTGAAGCAAAAACTGACAGAACTGGAAGGATAAATAAATGAATCCACTATTATAACTGGAGACTTCAACACGCCTCTCTCAGGAATGGACAGATCCAGCAGGCAGAAAATCAGTAGGGCACAGTTGAACTCAATACCACCATCAATCAACTGGATGTAATTGACATCTATAGATGACTTTATTAAACAGTAGCAGGTTACATATTCTTCTCAAAGTCACGTAAAACATTTACCCAGATAGACCACGTTCTGGGCCATAAAATATACCTTAACAAAATTTTTAAAAATGAAAATAATGTAGTGTCTGCTCTCAGACCACAATGAAATTAAACTAGATATTAATAACAGCAAGGTAGTTGGAAAATCCCAATATACTTGGAGATTGAACAATACACTTTTATATGTTTATTCTTCTCAAGAAAAAATTAAAATATTTTAAACTAAATGAAAATGAAAGCCAGGCATGGTTTGAGGTTACAGTAAGCTATGATCGCACCACTGCACTCCAGCCTGGGCATCGGAGTGATATCCTGTCTCTAAAAAAGAAAAAAAATTATATGAAAAATACAACTTACCAAATTTATGGGATGCAGTAAAAGCAGTGCTTAGAGGGAAATTTTTATAGCATTGAATGCATATATTTGAAAAGAAGAAAGATCTAAAAATCAATATTCTAAGCTTCCACCTTAGGAAACTAGAAAAAGAAGAAGAAATTAAGTCTGAACTAAGTAGAAGTAGCCAGTCATAGTGTCTCACACCTGTAATCCCAGCACTTTGGGAGGGTGAAGTGGGAGGATTGCTTGAGGCCAGGAGTTCAAGATCAGGGTGGGCAACATAGTGAGACTTACTCTCTACAAATAAATTAAAACAATTAGCCAGGCGTGATGGTGTGTGCCTGTAGTCCAGATACCTAGGAGGCTGAAGTGGGAAAATCACTTGAACCCAAGAGTTTGAGGTTACAGTGAGCTATGATTGCATCACTGTACTCCAGCCTAGGTGACAGACCCTGTCTATTAAGTAAATAAATGAAAAGTAGAAGAAAAGATTATAAAAATTAGAGGTGAAATCAATGAAATTAAAAATAGGAAATCAAAATCTGGTTCTTTGAAAAGATTAATAAAATCAATGAACTTCTTCCCGACTTAATACTTCCTATAAAGCTACAATTATCAAGACAGTATGGTATTGGTGAAAGACTAGAAAAACACGGCCGGGCGCGGTGGCTCAAGCCTGTAGTCCCAGCACTTTGGGAGGCCGAGACGGGTGGATCACTAGGTCAGGAGATCGAGACCATCCTGGCTAACACAGTGAAACCCCGTCTCTACTAAAAATACAAAAAACTAGCCGGGCGAGGTGGCGGGTGCCTGTAGTCCCAGCTGCTCGGGAGGCTGAGGCAGGAGAATGGCTTAAACCCGGGAGGCAGAGTTTGCAGTGAGCTGAGATCCGGCCACTGCACTCCAGCCTGGGCGACAGAGCGAGACTCCGTCTCAAAAAAAAAAAAAAAAAAAAGACTAGAAAAACAGACCAATAGAATAGAATAGAGAGCCCAAAGTGAACCCACATAAATATAGTCAATTGACCGTTGACAAAGGAGCAAAAGCAGGACAATGGTACAAAGACAGTCCTTCAATAACTGGTGCTAGAAACCTGACATCCACATGCAGAAAAAAATGAATCTAGACACAGATCTTATACTCTTCACAAAAATTAACCTAAAATGGGTCACAGACCTAAGAGTAAAACATAAAACTATAGTAACTCCTACAAGATAACAGGAAAAAATCTAGATGACCTTGGACTTGGTTATTACTTTTCAGATACAACATCAAAGGCACAATCCATGAAAGAAAGAATTGGTAAACTGGACTTTATTAAAATTAAAAAAGGTTACTCTGCAAAAGACCCTGTGAATTGAATGAAAAGGCAAGCCACAGACTGGAAGAAAATATTTGCAAAAGACATATTTGATAAAGGACTGTTATCCAAAATATACAAAGAGCTCTTAAAACTCAACAATAAGAAGAAAAAGAACCTGGCCAGGTGTGGTAGCTCACACCTGTAATCCTAGCACTTTGGGAGTTCGAGGCAGGCAAATCACTTTGGGTCAGGAGTTTGAGACCAGCCTGGCCCACATGATGAAACCTCGTCTCTACCAAAAACTACAAAAATTAGCCGAGTATGGTGGTGTGTGCTTGTAATCCCAGCTACTCAGCAGGCTGAGGCAGGAGAGAATGGCTTGAACCCAGGAGGCAGAGGTTGCAGTGAGCTAACATTATACCACTGCACTCTGGCCTGGATGACAGAGTAAGACTCTGTCTCCTCCCCACCCCCCGCCCCCCAAAAAAAAGAAAGAAAGAAAGAAAAGAAAAAAGAAAAGATAACAAAGAACCTGACCAAAAAATGGGCCAATGACCTTAACAGGCACCTCACCAAAGAAGATATTGGTGGTAAATAAGTATATGAAAAGATATCCCACATCATATGTCAGGGAATATCAGGGAATATCATATCAGGGAATGCAAATCACAACAGCAATGAAGTACCATTACATATTGATTAGAATGGCCAAAATCTAGAACTGACAACAATGAATTCCCTGAGGAGGATGTGGAGCAGCAGGAACTCTCCTTCAATTTCTGGTGGGAATTCAGAATGGTACAATGAGTTTGGAAGACAGTTTGGCAGTTTCTTACAAAACTAAACATACTCTTGTCATAAGATTCGGCAGTCATGCTCCTTGATATTTACCCAAAGGAACTGAAAACTTATGTCCACACAAAAACCTGCACACAGATGCTTACCACAGCTTTATTTGTGATTGTCAAAAATCAGAAGCAACCAAGATGTTCTTCAGTAGCTGAGTGAATAAATGGTGGCACATCCAGAAAATGGGACATTATTCAGCGCTAAAGAGAGATGAGCTCTCAAGCCACGAAAAGACGTGGAAGAAATTTAAGTGCATATCTGTAAGTGAAAGAAGCCAATCTGAAAAGGCTACGTACTGTGATTCCAACTACATGACATTCTGGAAAAGGTAAAACTATGAAGACAGTGATCAAAGATCAGTGGTTACCAGGAGTTAGGAGGGAGGGAGGGATGAACAGGTGAAGTGCAGAGGATTTCCAGGGCAGGTAAACCACTCTGTATGAGACGATAATGGTGGATACATGTCATTAAACATTTTTCAAACCCACAGAATGTACAACACCAAATAGGAACCCTAGCGTAAACTGCAGACTTTGGGCCAATGTAGGTTCATGGATTGTAACGTAGGTACTGCTCTGCGGGCGTTGGTAATAATGGGTGAGGTTATGCATGTGTGAGGGCGGGGAGCGTGGGGTGTCTCTGTATGTTCCACTCAATTTTGCTGCAAATCTAAAACTGCTCTAAAGATAGTCTAACAAAGCAAGATTGGAGAGGAAAATAGATTACATCAAATCATTTTCTCACCTAATTCGAAAGCAAATAGAGTTGAAAGCTCAGCATAGAAACTATATTTTTTAAAAACCGGTTGGGTACAATGGCTTATTCCTGTAATCCCAGCACTTTTGGAGGCCAAGGTGAGAGGATTGCTTGAGGCCAGGAGTTCATGACCAGCAACATAGTGAGACTTCATTACTACATGATTTTTTTTTTCTTTAATTAGCTGGGTGTGGTGGTGTGCACCTGCAGTTCCAGCTACCCAGGAGGCTGACGTGAGAAGATTGCTTGAGCCCAGGAATTCAAAGTTACTGTGAGCTATGATCATGCCCCTGCACTCCAGCTGGGGTGACAGGGTGAGACCCAGTCTCCAAAAAAAAAAAAAAAGAAAGAAAGAAAGAAAAAGAAAGAAATACACACACACACAAAAACAAGCAAACAAAAAAACTAATAAAAGCAAATAACTAGAATAATAATGACCAACTTTCAGGGTGTTAGAAGATGCACCCCTTGCTTCATCATATTGCTTAATGTGAACTGACTGAATTCTACTAAAAACAGACTTTAAACAAAGTTAGAAAAGAAAACCAATATCCAACATTCTCTCTCCTATAAGAGGCATATTACAAATTAAACCATTCAAATAGTCTCAAAGCTAAGGGAAAGCTTAAGATTTATGACGCCTCTGTAGCTACAAAACAAGCAGGTGTTATAATCCAGGCTGCA
Source organism: Macaca thibetana thibetana (assembly GCF_024542745.1). Classification (NCBI taxonomy): domain Eukaryota; kingdom Metazoa; phylum Chordata; class Mammalia; order Primates; family Cercopithecidae; genus Macaca; species Macaca thibetana. The sequence continues at coordinate 12,955,553 of NC_065588.1, forward strand.
ATACTGTTGTAGATGTCTGAGAACTCGGAAGATAATGACTAAACCTGAGAAAGGGCCAGACAAAGGTAATTGTTTCCCAGTATCCTGGAAGATAAGAGAATCTTTATGGCTACTGGAGGGATGTGGACTCAGCTGCAGTCTTTCTGGCACCAGAGGAAAAGGCATGTGGTAAACTAGATATTCTGTAATAGGGCCCATGGGGCAAACGATTCTATATTAATGATAGAGTGTAGGCTTCACCCACAGGATCCCAGGTGTTCTGTGCAGGTGTGCACACCTGTGGAGGAGGAAGCAGAGCAAACTTTAAACTGCCTTCTGTGGAACACATAAGAAGCCTGGGACAATTAAAGAGTTCCCAGCATCAGCTATGTCCAAAAGAAAAAGCAAGTAAGATTAGCAAAGATACATGTTTTTTCCCTCAGCAAAAAGCGATGAAAGTAGAGTCTCCCTTTAAAAATAAAAATTGGAGGCCGGGCGCGGTGGCTCAAGCCTGTAATCCCAGCACTTTGGGAGGCCGAGGCGGGTGGATCACGAGGTCAGGAGATCGAGACTATCCTGGCTAACACGGTGAAACCCCGTCTCTACTAAAAATACAAAAAACTAGCCGGGCATGGTGGCGGGCGCCTGTAGTCTCAGCTACTCGGGAGGCTGAGGCGGGAGAATGGCATGAACCCGGGAGGCGGAGCTTGCAGTGAGCCGAGATCATGCCACTGCACTCCAGCCTGGGAGACACAGCGAGACTCCATCTCAAAAAAATAAATAAATAAAAATAAAAATAAAAAAATAAAAATTGGATTATGAAGCAGTAACATTCAAAATCATATTATATTGAATTAACAACAGGTAAACTGTTCAGTGGACTAGATTTCCTAGAAGTAGATGTTAACAATGGTAACAAATCAGTATAAGACTAACCAGCAATAACACATCTATAGAAAAGCATGTTTTTTTATATAAAATGATCAAAATTAAATTCATCTGAAGAAGAATTAGCACCTGCTATGCACTAGATATAATAAATTCCAGGTGGGTCAAATTAGGCTAAAATGTTTATTGTGGATATTTTCTTTTTACCTAACCATCAGTTTCCCTTTCCCTGACATAGCAATCCCACTGTAATTTTCTAGTGTGAAACGTCTTCTCCCTGAGTATATATGTAATGTTGGTGGGAAGGTTAAGTTCTTTTACCATCTCCCACTTGAAAGCTGAAGGCAATTCACCCCTTTTCTCCCTGCCCAGTGCAGATGGTAGATGGGCACTTGACCTAAGCTCAGCCAACCCAGTGATCACTCCTGGAACTTTGATTCTTAAACTGATACAAGGACAAAAGGAAACAGTGGTTTGTCAGTTTCATCACACAGGCTGTTCCAATTACAAAACGACCGATGTCCTTTCAGTGTCTTGGTTCTTTAGAGCTCCATGGTCCTTTCCCATGCTCAAGTATGTTCCCTCAGTCTCATAGCAATAATTCGCTTATATTAGCCAGAGCGAGATTTTTACTACAAGTTGAGTATTCCTTATCCAAAAGGTTTGGGACTAGAAGTGATTTGGATTTCAATTTTGGTGGGATTTTAGAATATTTGCATTATATGCTTACCAATTGAGCATGCTTAATTAAAAAATCTGAAATCTGTAATTCTCCAGTGAGCATTTCCTTTGAGCATCACTCTAAAACCTGAAACTTACTGAGCCCCAGTGTGACGCCCAAAGGAAATGCCCACTGCAGCATTTCGGATTTCAGATTTTTGGACTGGGAAACTCAACCTCTCAACCTGTATATCCAGATGGAGACTGCAATTCCAAAGAACAAGCTGAAGAGGAAGAGGGTATAGGAGGTGGATGATGGTGTCACAGTTCACCCGGAAATATCTTCTCTACAAGGAAAGGTGTTTTTTGTTTTTCTTTGTTTGTTTGTTTGTTTGAGACAGGGTCTCACTCTATCACCCAGGCTGGAATGCAGTGGTGCAGCCTCGGCTCAATACAACCTCTGCCTCCTGGGCTCAAGCGATCCTCCCACCTCAGCCTCCCAAATAGCTGGGACCACAGGGGTGCTCCACCACACCTGGCTTTTTTTTGTGTGTGTATGGAGACAAGATTTTGCCATGTTCCCCAGGCTGGTCTTAAACTCCTGAGCTCAAGCATCCGCCAGCCTTGGCCTCCCAAAGTGCTGGGATTACAGGTGTGAGCCACTGTGCTTGGCCAGGAAAGCATCCTGACAATGATCTGATGGTTTATATTTCTTCTGCTTGCTTCTCCCCGTGGGAGGCGTATATCTCTCTATCCCTTTGTTTATTTTATTTTACATTTTTGAGACAGGGTCTTGCTCTAATGCCCAGGCTGGAGCAATAGAGCAATAGCCCATGGCTCACTGCAGCCTCGCCCTCCCAGGCTCAAGCAGTCCTCCCACCTCAGCCTCCCAAGTAGCTGAAACTACAGGTGCACACCTCCTTGTGTGGCTAATTTTTAATTTTTAATTTTTTTGGTAGAGATGGGTTCTCACTGTATTGCCTAGGCTGGTCTCAAACTCCTGGGCTCAAGCAATCCTCCTGCCTCGGGCCCCCATAGTGCTGGGATTACAGGAGCCAGCCATGGTGCCTAGCTACTACCCTTTAATGTTGGGTTGGCCACAACTTGATTGGCCGGTAGAATGTGAATGGATGTCATGGTTACCCTGTCTGAGCAGCCTTAGGGATGATTAGCCAATTTTGCTTCCAAAACATATTCTGTACTTTATCTACTCCATTCCATCCTACCAACACTAGCCAAATCTGAGATAATTTCTGTCAACTACTTCAATAACCTTCTAACTGTCTCCTGGCTTTAGCTGTGTACCTCTGAGAACCATCTTTCACACAACTGTCACACAACAATGTCAAATTAACCCTGTAAGGCCACAGATGAAAGCCTTCAATGGCTCCCTCTTTCCCATATGGCACAGGAAAGCTGTCATAACTTGACTTCTACCTACCCCTTAAGCCTCATCCTTTGACCTTCCCTGCTTCCCACTTTATGTTGAGCAACACTAAACACCCTGGACACTCCTCCATTCCTTTGTCGTTCTGTTCCTTTGACCAGCCTGCCCTCCTCTCTCTCCTAATTTTTGTCCAAATAACTTCTGTTTAACTCTCAGATTCAGCTCAATGTCAGGGCTTCCAGAAAGTCTTCCCGAGTACTTCCTGGGCATGCACTTGCCCTGTGGTTTCTTGGTACCAGCACACACCCCTGGCACTTCCCCACATTAAATTTAAATGATATATTCTGTCTTTTTCTCTTCTAATAGATTTGCCATCTTCTGGAGGGCAGGGACTATATCTTATTCAGCTTTTGGTCCCCAGACTCTAGCATGATCTCTAGCACATAATAGGTGTTCAATACACATTAGTGGAGCTGAAATCAAACAAATTAAACATTAATATAAGAAAATTCTGGCCGGGCACGGTGGCTCATGCCTGTAATCCCAGCACTTTGGGAGGCCGAGGCGGGCGGATCACAAGGTCAGGAGATCGAGACAACGGTGAAACCCCGTCTCTACTAAAAATACAAAAAATTAGCCGCGCGAGGTGGCGGGCGCCTGTAGTCCCAGCTACTCAGGAGGCTGAGGCCGGAGAATGGCGTGAACCCCGGAGGCGGAGCTTGCAGTGAGCCGAGATCGCGCCACTGCACTCCAGCCTGGGCGACAGAGCGAGACTCTGTCTCAAAAAAAAAAAAAAAAAAAAAAAAAGAAAGAAAGAAAGAAAATTCTGAAAGCCTTCTGCCTCTATTCTTACAAAAGCTGGTGGCATTATAAATGGGTTCTTCTGGAAAGCAATATAGCGATATATAACAAAAACGATGAAGATGATCATTCTCCTTGAGTTGGTATTTTCCCGTGTGTCAATACTCCTCAAAGAAATAATCCAAAGGAAAAAAAATGTACACAGATGTCCTGGCAACTCTAGTTATAACAGTGAAAAACCTGGAAGCAATCCAACTGTCTAACAGGGAAACGACTAAGCAAACAATAGGATTATTACATAGCTATTAAAAAATGACAGAGGTGAGGACTATGTCAACATAGACAAGTGTGTATCTATCTGCAGGAACGTCAAGTAGAAAACAGAACACAGGCTAGTGTTTAAACACTAGTGATTAAGGATGTGTGTGTACATTAACAAAGATTGGAGGCCGATTTGGAGAAATGAAAATGGCCGGACTACAGTACTTGTTGTGCAGTTCCACGAATTTTTGACAATAATACTTGAGATTCCATGCAATATAGATATCCTAGAAGTCTTCTGCAGAATAAGTATTCTAAGTTATACCAAGCTGTATAGTCCAAGACAAAATTTTATGTTAAATTCTCATAAAATTGTTATAAAATAATGATATTTCTTTAAGTGAACAAAGTCTCGCTCTGTCGCCCAGGCTGGAGGGCAGTGACCGGATCTCAGCTCACTGCAAGCTCTGCCTCCCGGGTTCACGCCATTCTCCTGCCTCAGCCTCCCAAGTAGCTGGGACTACAGGCGCCCGCCACCACGCCCGGCTAGTTTTTTGTATTTTTTAGTAGAGACGGGATTTCACCGGGTTAGCCAGGATGGTCTTGATCTCCTGACCTTGTGATCCACCCATCTCGGCCTCCCAAAGTTGCTAGGATTACAGGCTTGAGCCACCGCGCCCGGCCTGCATTTTTCTTTAGTTAAATTCAACAAGCAACTATGAGAGCTTGACTATGTTCTAGAGCACTTACATTCTGGGGAAATTCACAAAATCATGGGCAAAAATCCTCAGGTGAATATGTGTTATTATTTTAATTTCCTTTTTTTTTTTTTTTTTTTTTTTTGAGACAAGGTCTGGCTCTATTGCCCAGGCTGGAGTGCAGTGGTGTGATCTCGGCTCACTGCAGCCTCACCTCCCAGGCTCAAAACCATCCTCCCACCTTAGCCTCCCAAGTAGCTGGGACTACAGGCACACACCACTGAGGCGCCTGCCTCAGCCTCCCAAAGTGTTGGGATTACAGACATGAGCCACTGCACCTGTCCGAATTTATTTTTATTTTGGTGAATGTACATATTAGAACAGATGACAAAGGAAAGTCTGCAAGACCTTTGGACAAAATCTCACATTCACAAGTTGTCTCAATTTTATTTTTTATTTTAATTTTATTTATTTATTTATTTTGAGACAGAGTCTGGCTCTGCCACCCAGGCTGGAGTGCAGTGGAGCAATCTTGGCTCACTGCAACCTCTGTCTCCGGGGCTCAAGCCATCCTCCCACCTCAGCCTTCCCAGTAGCTGGGACTGCAGACGCAGGCCACCATGCCCAGCTAATTTTGTATTTTTTGTAGAGATGGGGTTTTGCCATGTTGCCCAGGCTGGTATCGTACTCCTGGACTCAAGTGAGTCTTCCACCTCAGCCTCCCAAAGTGCTGGAATCGCAGGGTGAGCCACCATGCCCAGCCTCAATTTTATATTTTTGATGTCTCCAAAAGAGGTCCTATATTTAGTCACTGAGATATACTGTTAAGGATTAAAAGGAAAAAGCCATCATCATGTAACTTTAATCTTGTGCCACTTTTCCACAATATTAATAAAATGAATTAGTATTTTATAAATCCTGTGACTATGTTGAGAATAGCAAAATATTGACATTATAAGATATATTACATTGCAATTAAAAGAAATAAGCCACAATTTTTTATATTCCATTATAGAATTTCTTCATTTTAAAAAATCAACTGAGAGGCAAGGTGTTGTGGCTTAGGCCTATAATCCTGGCACTTTGGGAGGCCGAGGCGGGTGGATCACCTGAGGTAAGGAGTTCGAGACCAGCCTGGCCAACATGATGAAACCCCATCTCTACTAAAAATACAAAAGATTAGCCAGGTGTGGTGGCAGGCACTTGTAATCCCAGCTACTTGGGTGGCTGAGGCAGGAGAATTGTTTGAACCCGGGAGGCGGAGGTTGCAGTGAGCCAAAATCGCGCCATTGCCTGGGCAACAAGAGCAAAACTCCGTCTCAAAAAAATAAAAAATAAAATAACTGAGAGCCTCAAAAAATGGAAGTGGCCCAGGCCTTTGAAAGGCCTTGAGCATAATTATCACTTTATCTTTTTTCTTTTCTTTGTTTTTTTTTTTTTTTTGAGATGGAGTCTCACTCTGTCACCCAGGCTGGAGTGCAGTGGCATGATCTCAGCTCACTGCAACCTCCACCTCCCGGGTTCAAGCGATTCTCTGCCTCAGTCTCCCGAGTAGCTGGGATTACAGGCGCCCGCCACCTCGCCCAGCTAATTTTTTTGGTATTTTTAGTGGAGACAGGGTTTCACCATCTTGGCCAGGCTGGTCTTGAACTCCTGACCTTGTGATCCACCTGCCTCAGCCTCCCAAAGTGCTGGGATTACAGGCGTGAGCCACGGCGCCCGGCCCACTTAATCTTTAAAATGTGATAGTTTTAAGTAGGGGCCTAAAGCAAATGGGTTGTTGATAACTATAAAAACACCTAGCTAACACACTCCTTTCCACTAGACTTACTATTTCTTTTCTTTCTTTCTTTTTTTTTTTTTTGAGACGGAGTCTCGCTCTGTCGCCCAGGCTGGAGTGCAGTGGCCGGATCTCAGCTCACTGCAAGCTCCGCCTCCCGGGTTTACGCCATTCTCCGGCCTCAGCCTCCTGAGTAGCTGGGACTACAGGCGCCCGCCACCTCGCCCGGCTAGTTTTTCGTATTTTTTAGTAGAGACGGGGTTTCACCGTGTTAGCCAAGATGGTCTCGATCTCCTGACCTCGTGATCCACCTGTCTCGGCCTCCCAAAGTGCTGGGATTACAGGCTTGAGCCACCGCACCCGGCCTAGACTTACTATTTCTGCTGCCATGTAACAGGTGGTCAGAAAACTACCAGTTCTGACTGGGCGTGGTGGCTCATGCCTGTAATCCTAGCACTTTGGGAGGCCGTCGCGGGCAGATCACCTGAGGTCAGGAGTTTGAGACCTGCTTGGCCAACAATGTGAAACCCCATCTATACTAAAGATACAAAAATTAGCTGGGCATGATGGTGAGTGCCTGTAATCCCAGCTACTTGGGAGGCTGAGGCAGGAGAATTGTTTGAATCTGGGAGGCAGAGATTGCAGTGAGCTGAGATCGCACCACTGCACTCCAGCCTGGGCAACAGGGCGAGACTCTGTCTCAACAAAACAAAACAAAATGAAACAAAACTACCAGTTCCTAGAGCAGTGGTTCACAAACCCGGCTGCAGGTAGGAATTACCTGTATTTTCCCAGATCCCACTTCAGACCACTTGAATTAGACTGTCTAGGGCTGGGGCCTGAAGATTCCTATGCTTAAAAAGCTCTCTATCTCTCTTCCTTCCTACACTGAATTTCCTTATGGTTCGAGGACTCAGAATTCAAGCTAGTATAGCTAATGCCACAGTTCAGCTGCTTCAAGAGTTCAACACAGTGAGAACTTGTCTCTACAAAAAGTCAAAAAATGAGGCGGGAGGATTGCTTGAGCTCAGGAGGTCGAGGCTGTAGTGAGGCGTGATCGTGCCATTACGCCTGAGTGACAGAGCGAGACCCTGACTCAAAAAAAAAAAAAAAAAAAAGAAGAGATCTGAAGGCTACTTTGAGGGCCAACCACCATTTTCAATGTAGTCTCTCTAGGGTGATGTGTTGGAAGTGCCCAGAAAACAATTTTAAAAAGAAGTTTGAGGATGTGGTCCACATACTTTTTTGGGGAAACTGACCACACAGAACTTTTGATCAAAATGCCTTCATTTGTTCCTAAAATTTCTTATTGTGTCTTTACTATATGAAATTAATGCTGGCTGGGCATGGTGGCTCATGCCTGTAATACCAGCAGTTAGGAGGGCGAGGCAGGCAGATCACCTGAGGTCAGGAGTTCGAGACCAGCCTGTCCAACATGGAGAAACCCTGTCTCTACTAAAAATACAAAAATTAAGCAGATGTAGTGGTGCGCACCTGTAGTCCCAGTTTCTTGGGAGGCTGAGGCAGCAGGATCGCTTGAACCCGGGAGGCGGAGATTGCAGTGAGCTGAGATCATGCCACTGCACTCTAGCCTGGGTGACAGACTGAGACTCTGTCTCAAAAATAAATAAATAAATAAATAAATAAATAAATAAATGTAAACAAATGCTGAATTGAAATTGTTAAGTTCAAGTGTTAGTTCTTACAAACAAGGTGAAGTACCAGTTGGGTTTTTTTTTTTTTTTTTTTTTTTTTTTTTTTTTTTTTTTTGAGACAGAGTCTTACTCTGTTACCCAGGCTGGAGTGCAGTGGTGTGATCTTGGCTCACTACAACCTCTGCCTCCCAGGTTGAAGTGATCTTCCTGCCTCAGCCTCCTGAGTAGCTGATACTACAGGTGCGTGCCACCACACACAGCTAATTTCTTTGCATTTTTAGTAGGGATGGGGTTTCACCATGTTGGTCAGGCTGGTCTCGAACTCCTGACTTCAGGTGATCCACCAGCCTCAGCCTCCCAAAGTGCTGGGATTACAGTGGTGAGCCACCACACTCGGCCCCAGTTGTTTTTTGTTTTTGTTTTGTTTTGTTTTGTTTGAGACAAGGTTTCACTCTATCACCCAGGCTGCATTGCAGTGGTACCATTATAGCTCACTGCAGCCTTGACCTCCGGGGTGCAAGTGATCCTCCTGCCTCAGCCTCCTGAATAGCTAGGACTACAGGTGTGAATCACTATGCCCAGCCAATTTTTAAATTTCTTGTAAAGATGGGGTCTCATTATGTCGGCCAGGCTGGTCTTGAACTCCTGACTTCAAGTGACCCTCCCTCCTCTGCCTCCCAAAGTGCTGGGATTATAGGCATGGGCTACTATAGTGGCCAAAGTACCAGGTTTTTATGGGCAGTAAAACTTTAGCCCAAACTGTCAATGAACTCAATTTTTTTTGCCTCCATAAAGAGGCAAATATGAAGAAAATGGGGTTTCAACACAGAGAAAAACAAATTCCAAGAGATGGGCTGGGGTCAGTATACATGCTGTCTATTCTCCTCTACCTTCTGGTTCTTCATCCTACCTCTGTACTATGATATTGATGCTCTGAAGAAGACCCTGTATCCCAGCAATATTCCTCATCTATAAAATATTTAATTGTGTTCCTCTAAACCCAAAACACACAAGATGATGTCCAGGGAAGTTAGAGGAACATAAGTCAGCTGAAGAATTAGGGGTATGTTCCCTCCTGTCTACCTCCCCAGTTCACCCTGGCCCGCATCCGGTTTGGAGTGACCATGTCTATGGAGACAAAGGAGGATGTTCTTCCACTTCTAACCTCAAAAGGACACACTGGAGGCATCTAGATTGAGGTTACAGTTATCCTTTGAGGAGCTGTAAGAAGAATATTTGGAAGTAGATCAAATCTAGAATAATCAAGTGTGAAAGGACTATGGTTGTGAGTAGTAGCAAATAGTACTGTTGCTACTGCTGCTACTGTTGCTATACTGTGTTGATAAATACAAAGTATAGTCATAAAGGTGGGGGATTGAATCATGATCCAGAATGATATGGCTGTTAAGGCTTTCCAGGTCAGCCAGACAGTTGAGATAATCCTTATTCAAATGAGAAACGAGTTTGGCCCTCCTTATCTGGAGGAGAGGGTTGGAAGGATGATGGATGGATTTGGGGCCATATAGTAGGACTGAATTCCTAGGCTGAGCTCCAACGACCTCCGAATGCCCCAGAGATATCTGTGTTCCATCTGATCTGGTCTGCAGCAAGTCCACAGAAGCTACACTCAATTTTTCCTGCTGAATTGTCAAAATAATTGCCCTTCAGCCCATGCCTCGCTACCCTGTAGACAGAATCCACTCATTTCCCTGTCACATGGGCTACAATTGCTACTTCAAATGAAAACCTGGGAAGCCAGTTCCCTGCTGCGGTTGAAAGTGTATAATTAGCTCCTCCTGCAACCTGACCCCACTGATTTTTCTGATGCATGTGGCCTAGAGTGTGCCCTTTCTGAGACCTCCAATGTCTTCTCCACAGCTGGGGGTGCCCAAAACTGCATGCAGCACTTCCTGCGGGTGTGGCCTTGCATTCTTAGGGCTGCAGGGTACCCGCCGCATGCAAAATGGATCACAGGCTCCAGCCACTCACAGATTCACAATGCTTTTAAAAATACAGCAGTGGAGTATGAGTGGCTATATCAGATATGAGGGTTTTCCACCCCCTCCCTTTTCTTTTAAAATATGATTTTGTAATGGTGGCCTCAAGAAACACTATAATTGGTCAGCCTGGGGTGCGTTTGAAGGCCTTCCCTATCGCGTCATTAGCTATTCTCAGGAAAGGCAGGGTATCCCCCTGGGAGAATGACAACACACTTGTTTCAAGTTAGGGAAGAGCCTGTGGTTCTCTTCCTGCGTTCAGGGGAAAGCGAACACACAATGTTCGTTTCCTAAATACGGGATGTGCTGTGCTGGCAGGTCATTTTCCACCATGTCACGTCCTTCTGGATGAAGGCAGCAGGGGTCAGGACAGGAAATGGCAAATTCTCAGAATGAGACAAGGCTTTCCCAGGGCAGCCATTGGTTCTCTGGGACTATAAAGCACACTCATCCAGAAACAGCCTCAGATTTTACTTTCCTGGAGGCAGACAGAAGTGAATGGTAAGTGGGGAACCCCGAGGCATATATTCGGGATGATTTTTTCTCATTTTCTCTTTTTACCTGGAAAATTACCCCTGGTGGGTTGGATTATGGAAGCATGGAAGTAAAATTAAGTCCTATGAGTAAGGAGATCAGGATTCTAGACTGGGCTCTGTGAAGAATCAGCTGCTTCTAGAATCTGATGTCTGATGCAGGCAGTTCTTCCAGACGAGAATGGTTTCTGCCCTGATAGCTCAGTTTTGAAATGCTCTATTTCTATGGCTCATTTGCCACTTCTAAGAAGTTCCTAATAATGACGACTACAGTGGACATGAAGGTGGGAATCTTGGCAACGAGGATGAATGTACTTTTCCCCCAAGATGTACAACTTGTTAGTATCTTTGTCAGTCATCTTCAGTTGGCTTCAACGTGGTACAAGTTGTTGAAGAGAAATTTTGGCCGCTTTATTTTATTCAACCATTACTCAATTTTAAAAGAAAACGTTCATAACAAAGAGACATAATGGTATTAATTTAATGTGACTGAGTTTAAATTTAGCACCCAGCAAAGACTGATGTTTCTGAAGATCTAAGGAGCCCTAGTTAGAATAAACAACGCAAACCTCACTTTAGGTTTGATTCTAAGAAAAGAGCCTGGAAGAATCACAAGCAGAAGAGTTGCTTCAGGCAAGCATCTAACTTAGATTAGTTTCTTCTGCTTGGTAGAAAATATGATTTTTGAGATTTTGTGGACGTCTTTTTCATACATTAGAGAGAGAGAAAAGTGTGTTGCAAAACTCCTAGGATCCAATTTTCATAAGATGAAAGGGCTTTGTAAACTGTACAACCCACCACTTACAAGGTGTTATCTTAAATAGAGCAAAGGCCTCAGTATTGGAGAAGTCTTCTAATACCACGCCCCTCCCAGTTTAAATCTTATTTAACACATAGCTGATGAAACCCATCCTTAGCGTTCCCTGGGAGAGAAGCAGAAGATAGCATTATTCCTATTTCCATTTGCAGAGATAAGGTCCTGAGAACTTGTGTGGCTCCCCTCAAGAGAACTTGATTCATGATCCACTGGAAATAGACCCGTTCCCCTAGCGGGGCAGTGGCTGCTCCGCTGAACTCGTGCCAACTTCCCGCTGGCGTCCAGGCAGCAGGGAGGGAGCGGCGGCTGGCACGGAGACTCCAGGCTGACCGCGTGTCTGTGTCCCCGCAGGGAATGGAGAGGCCGGCAGCCCGGGAGCCGCATGGGCCGGACGCACTGAGGCGCTTCCAGGGGCTGCTGCTGGACCGCCGAGGCCGGCTGCACGGCCAGGTGCTGCGCCTGCGCGAGGTGGCCCGGCGCCTGGAGCGCCTGCGCAGGCGCTCCCTGGTGGCCAACGTGGCTGGCAGCTCGCTGAGCGCAACAGGCGCCCTCGCAGCCATCGTGGGGCTCTCGCTCAGCCCGGTCACCCTGGGGGCCTCGCTGCTGGCGTCGGCCGTGGGGCTGGGGGTGGCCACAGCCGGAGGGGCTGTCACCATCACGTCCGACCTCTCGCTGATCTTCTGCAACTCCCGGGAGCTGCGGAGGGTGCAGGAGATCGCGGCCACCTGCCAGGACCAGATGCGGGAGATCCTGAGCTGCCTGGAGTTCTTCTGCCGCTGGCAGGGCTGCGGGGACCGCCAGCTGCTGCAGTGCGGCAGGAACGCCTCCATCGCCCTGTACAATTCTGTCTACTTCATCGTCTTCTTCGGCTCACGTGGCTTCCTCATCCCTAGGCGGGCGGAGGGGGACACCAAGGTTAGCCAGGCCGTGCTGAAGGCCAAAGTTCAGAAACTGGCCGAGAGCCTGGAGTCCTGCACGGGGGCTCTGGACGAACTCAGCGAACAGCTGGAGTCTCGGGTCCAGCTCTGCACCAAGTACAGCCGTGGCCACGACCTCAAGATCTCTGCTGACCAGCGTGCAGGGCTGTTTTTCTGAGAACATCCTTTTCCCCTAATGACCGAGGCCAGCAAATCATCCCCATGGGATGCTCCAGATTTTGTAGCTCCCTTAGGAAAACACCACGCTGGGTTAGGAGCCGAAGGCAAAGGATGAGAAAAACTGGTTTTGAAGTGGGTGGGTCCCCAGAGCCCTTCTTTTCCCATCACTGTGACATCTGCCTGGGCTTGAGTGCTACGGACTTTTCAGTTGTGTGATCCTAGTGGAAGAATGTGACCCCAAAACTCTTTTTCCTTTATCAAAACCTTTCTGTCTAAACACAGCTGGGCAGGCACTACTGTTTGAAAGTTACTTCGGGGTCCCTGACCCTGCCCTGGTGGCCTGACCTGAGACTGGAGAGAGTGCCGCCCTCTGGGTCCTCTCCAAGTCCTACTAGTCTTTGAAGTCCTCAAAATGCCCATGAGAGAAGGCATTTGCCTCTCTTCCAGAATGTCTGATACAAAGAACTGCAGAATTCAGAGCAAATCAGCCCTTCTCTAAACGTTGTAGGACGGTTCAGAACTCAGAGAGGGCCCTGGTGTTGACATGTCCTCCTCTTCCCTTTCCCTTCAGCTTACCCACTCCCAGATGCAGCCTGAGTATGCAGTAGGCCTTTCCTGAGTGGCTCCCAATCCAGTCCTCCAAGTACTCAGAGGGGAAGCCGGTTAAACCATCATCTAAGTCCTGCTCCCTCACATGAAGAAGCTGAGGGCCCGATAGATGGAGCGACTGCCAACTTCATTTCCCGACATCATTGTGTTCAGAAGAGAGTGATGGGTTGAGTTAGACAATCCTGGGCTTGAGACAGGCTTTGTCACTACTGTGTGAGTGTAGCCACCTAATCTGTCTTTGACTGTGTAAAACAAAGATGATAAAACCTCATCCGGTTGTGAGATATTAAATGAGCCAAAGTGCCTAGCATAGTGCTGGCTCATATAGTGTGGTCCCTGGAATGGCAGATTAACACCACCCGGGAACTTGTTAGAAAGGCAAATTCTTGGACATAACCCCCCTGACTTAATGGAATCAGAAACTCTGGATGTGGAGCCCAGCAACCTGAGAAACAATTTCTCTCCGTGGTTCTGCGGCACACTAAGGTTTGAAAACCACTGCAACAAATGCTAACTTCTAATCCCCTTGATGAGCTTTCACGAAGTTTCGCAGCTTCTCTAGGGACTCCACGGTCTTCTGAGTCGTTCACAGATGACCAAGGACAGACTGTGTCCCAGAAGCCAAAATGAGAGAGAGCGAGCGCGCGAGCACCCGTACATGCATCCTGAGGCAGTGTCTCACCGTATGAACTAAGGGATGTAACACTGTCAGTCCATTAGAGGGCAGTGTTTCCCATCTATTGTAGAAACTGGTACAGAAAGGAACGTGAAGTTCCCGAAACTGACCTTTCTCTATTATTACCTTCTCTGAAAAGCGCCAGTCCATGTATTTTTTATTTATTTTAAGTTTGTAATTTAATTATTGTTTATTGTTTGCATTTAATTTTATTTAACCACCACGTTTAGAAAATAATAAGAGCAAGTTTCTAAATGGGAGACTGCTGAGGCTCTTTGCAAGAGATGAGATTAAGTTTGAGTTTCTAAGGCAGGGCATGGGCTGGAAATAGCATTGCTTTCCTTGAATGTCTCTCTCCTTCAGGGAGACTTTTATTCTCTAGTGTTTTAAGTGATCCTTTTAAGTAAGTGCGGAGAGTCTTAAAGAGCAAGACCAGGAGCTGAGTTTAAGCTTGTAATGGAGGCTTGCATTGTGGGATTTATAACTGAGGAAGCATATTTATCCTGAAAGTATTTTACCAGAAGATAACACTTGACCTGGAAAAGGAACCTATTTAGTTCAGGAAAGATAAAAAGTTTAGAGGTATGTGAAGGAAGCACTTAGACCTTGCAAGCCTGATGTCCTATCAAGTTACGTCTTATGGGTGACAGACAAAATAACCCGTCTTATGGTGGTGATGTGTTGCATTTTCACTTCGGGGTCTGTAAGAAACCGTCAGCGAAAATGTATACAATTCCTTCAGTTTCCATTCTTAACAACTGTAATGTTGAAAAATAAGTTGAAAAGTCTTTGGGACCATACATGCAAAAACTGTGCCTCTGTTATTTAATTATTTAAAATTCTGTAAATGTACCCAATCTGCCCCCACCCTTCCCAATGATGGCAGCATGTCTGAGGAAGTAGAATTTCAGTGCCGGGGTTGCGGAGAGGAGGTGATGCTTCTGTATTTTTATTTTTCCTATAAATCGCAATTGGTCTGTATTGGTCTGGTTTATTTTGAAATTTATCTTGGTTTATTTTCAAGCTGGTGTCATCTCCTAGACTGCTTCACCCAGATACTAGCTTTTTGTTTTTTTTTTTTTTTTTTGAGACACTCTGTCACCTAGGCTGGAGTATAGTGGTTTGATCTCGGCTCACCACAACCTCCGACTCCTGGGTTCCAGCGATTCTCCTGCCTCAGCCTCCTGAGTAGCTGGGATTACAGACGTGCAGCGGCACATGCGGCTAATTTTTTGTATTTTTAGTAGAGACACAGTTTCGCTATGTTGGCCAGGCTGGTCTTGAACTCCTGGCCTTATGTGATCCACCCACGTTGGCCTTCCAAAGTGCTGGCATTACAGGCATGAGCCACCTCGCCTGGCCAGATGCTAGCATTTTAGATCACCGGAATGTACTTCACATTGTTAGTTGTGTTATGGCATAAAGGTACAACCATTCCCTAACTCCATGTTTTATTAATGCTTAAGTTTAAGTTATATTCTTCCAATGCCTGAGCTATTCCCTAGAAATAAACTGGGCAATTCTGGAAGCAGAAGCCCTAACAGCAGCAGCAAACTTTCCTGTCATTAGAATATTGTGGGTGTATCAAAAGTTCTATACTTTTGAAGTTATGATTTCAGTGACCCACTTTATTTCTAAGGAAGAGTGTCTATTTTGGAACAATGCTTTGCACATAGTAGGAACTCAAGAAATGCATTTGAATAATTTAATTAACTGTTTAGCTATGTTAATGAGAATTTGTTGATAACAAAAGATCATCCATCCCCTTATGTGTGAGTAAGATTGGAGCCTCTATCAAGATTTAGTCAAGTTCAGTTAGATTGATTCTAGAAACAAATATGTATTTATTTCTTTTACGGGAATGTGAATAAGGCTTTTCCTCAAGGCCTTCATTCTATAAACAAACAGGTTGAAATCGTATGTTGTAAAGAGAAGAAGGGAGAGGGATATTTAGATGTGAAGTGTACTTCACAAAAATGTCAAAGTTTGAAAAATAAGTATGTTTGTTCTAAATGTTTAAGTGCTTCTCTGTTAGGTTCCTGGGTTTGCAATCATTTGAATTGTTTTGTTTCACAATAAAGGAGATTCATTGGGTTCTGCGTTTTAAGGATTCAATAAAACTGCTCCATTAAAAAAGTAATCCTTAGCAAACATTCGGATCCTAACTGCTTTGATGCACTTGCCCTCCGGCACCTGTCATTTCCAATATGGTAAGTGTCAAAGTCAAAAGTATTTACTGGGAGAAAAAGGAGAGGAGTGGCTGTAGAAGTCTCCCTAAATCAGATATATCAAGCAATCAGCCAACATGGTATATTTCTCATTCAATATTTTCGTGTGAATTGAGACACTGAGATAAAGACATTGTGCAGAGATAAATGGGGATACAGTTAAACATAGCAACTCTTGAGTTCATTTTTTTCCCACTGTAGCAAAATTAATGCTTTCTCTTTATTGAAATAAATTGCTCATTTCTCAAACTTTTTTATCTTTCTGTAATTAATTTCTTAGTTCTATGTTTCCTTGTGTATGAATCAGTAACTTTGAAAAAGGGCAGATGTTTAATCATTTTCACTTAGAATATTCAGATAAAACGATATGAATCAATTTTTTAAAGTAATCAACGCATACACAAGAATTCCCTTATTGCCTGGAAATCAGACTTCCAGCAGTCTCAAAATGTTTGAACAATTCAAAACATTCGAATAATTACAACCTGGAAAGGAATTGAAAGGAAACCTAGGATCAGCCAAATTAGCCTTCACAAAATCCAAACACTAAAGAGAGGTAGGCAGAGAGGGTGAAGGGCAGCATGTATACCAGGAAAGCAAAACTTTCCCGTAAATCTCTGGGGGACTTCACCTTGCAAGCCACCAATCTTGACCATGCAAGGCAGGCTGGGAAATGTAGTATTTTTAGCTGAGAACAACGCTGCCCCTAATATACCTCAGATTCTGTTGGTAAGAAAGAAAAGGAGGGTGATCACTGAGTAGGGGGTCCAGCAATTTAAACAAAAAGCCTGTTGTGGTTGCAGCAGCCAGTTGGGAACAACTGCTCTGGAGATGACCTCACTATCTGAGTGCCAGCTGCACCTTGGAAACATTCCTGGGTCTGGAGGCTGCACTGTTAATGACTGTACAACCAGAAAAGGCTGTGTTGGCAGGCCCCTGACTGTTTGCAGAGGCCAGCCGCAAGCTGGGATCCTATCTTTGCTGAAGCATATGGTATTCCTGTAGTAACAAGTGTCCTTTTAGTTAATTGCAATAAATCTCTTGTTGAGTTGACAGGAGGTTGGGATGTTACTTTTTGCTCCTGGCAAACTCATAAGAGGGAAAGTAAACCCTGCTGTGGTCTGGAATAGGACAAAGAGTGAGCCCTTAGATCTGAAAACAATCTCTTAGCAACCAGAGAGCTGTTAGGAGAGGGGAAATCGTGCTGATGAAGCAAGACCCATCTAGGGTCCAGGAATGCACATTAGGGGTCCTCGGCACCCCCAAACCTGACTAGCATTAGCACCGGGTTGTGGAGAGAAGGCCCTCCAATGTGGTCTTTGCCTGCATGCATACAGATTGTCTATATGAAGCTATATCTGCAGAAAATGATGTTTAATCCAATTTTGTATTTACGCTATAACCCCAGAGGCAGAACGGCAGGCAGGCCTGTGACCTGATTTGCCCTGAGCTTTAGCTATGGTTCACAACCAAGGCCTCTGCCTCCCTTACACACAGGAGCAGGCGGATCCTGGCCTCCTCCAGCATTTGTGTGAATACCAAATTTGGTTGCCAAATTCACCAAAATAATTATAATTGGGAGAAGCTTTTTGTGTAGATACAGCTTGGGGTAGGGGTGATGTCTGAAGTCTTTCTTTTAGGCGAGACTTCTTTCTCTAGGCTCCCTGATTGATAAGCAGACATTTCTTTCTGCCCTCACTTCTTATTAAAACTGCACTGTCAAAATATCATTTAAAAACAATATTTTTTTCAGTGCTTAAATAAAATGACATTTCAATAATATCGAACATACACGTGGAATATTTAGCAATAATAATAGTTAACGTTTATTGAGAACTCACTAGATACTGTTCTAAGTCCAATTTGACCTATATCATTTCATTTACCTTACAAAAATCTTATGGTGTGTGCACTACAATTACCCTATATTGTTAGGTAAAGTAAGGAATTTGAGAGGTTGCATTGCCAGCATGAGGTGCCCCAGAATTTGAATTCTGGCAGCCTGACTCCAGAGTTATGCTCTTTTCTTTTCTTTCTTTTTCTTTTTTCTTTCTTTCTTTTCTTTTTTTTTTTTTTTTTTTTTTTGAGATGCAGTCTTGCTATGTCACCCAGGCTGCAGTGCAGTGGCGCAATCTCAGCTCACTGCAACCTCCGCCTCCTGGGTTCAAGCAATTCTCCTGCTTCAGCCTCCTGAGTAGCTGGGATTACAGGCATGCGCTACCATGCCCAGCTAATTTTTTTGTACTTTTAGTAGAGATGGGGTTTCACCATGTTGGCCAGGCTGGTCTTGAACTCCTGACCTCAAGTGATCCACTCACTTTGGCCTCCCAAAGTGCTGGGATTACAGGCATGAACCACTGTGCCCATCCAGTGCTCTTGACTTTTCTGATTTTTTTTTTTTTTTTGAGACGGAGTTTTGTTCTTGTCGCCCAGGCTGGAGTGCAGTGGCATGATCTCAGCTCACTGCAACCGCTGCCTCTCGGGTTCAGGCGATTCTCCCACCTCAGCCTCCCGCGTGGCTAGGATTACAGGCGCCCGCCACCATGCCTGGCTAATTTTTGTATTTTTAGTAGAGACGGGGTTTTGCCATGTTGGCCAGGGTGGTTTTGAACTCCTGACCTCAGGTGATTCACCCACCTCAGCCTCCCAAAGTTCTGGGATTACAGGCGTGAGCCACTGCGCCCGGCCAATCCCAGCACCTTGGGAGGCTGAGGCGGGTGGGTTGCTTAAATCCAGGAGTTAGAGACCAACCTGAGCAATATGGTGAGACCTCATCTGTACAAAAAATTTTAAAATGATCTGAGCATGGTGTTGCACACCTGTAGTCCCAGCTACTTGGGAGGCTGAGGTGGGAGGATCACTTAAGTCCAGGAGGTCGAGGTTGCCCTGAACCGTGATTGTGCCACTGTACTCCAACCAGCCTGGGGAACAGAGTGAGAACCTGTCTCAAAAAAAAAAAAAAAAAAAAAAAAAAAAAAGTCTCCTGACGGTAACAGTTTCATCCAGGATGAGTAATCTTTTTTTTTTTTTTTTTTTTTTTTTTTTTTTTTTTTTTTTGAGACGGAGTCTTGCTCTGTGCCCCAGGCTGGAGTGCAGTGGCGCGATCTCGGCTCACTGCAAGCTCCGCCTCCCCGGGTTCATGCCATTCTCCTGCCTCAGCCTCCCGAGTAGCTGGGACTACAGGCGCCCGCCACCTCGCCCAGCTAATTTTCTTGTATTTTTAGTAGAGACGGGGTTTCACCGTGTTAGCCAGGATGGTCTCGATCTCCTGACCTTGTGATCCGCCCGTCTCGGCCTCCCAAAGTGCTGGGATTACAGGCTTGAGTCACCGCGCCCGGCCCAGGATGAGTAATCTTATGCCAGTAGGCTAGTCAATAAGAAAAAAATAAAATATAGCTTTGCAAGTCACTAGTATTTATAATAAACAATGTGGGTGCGATTTGAAAGTTATAAAACTTCTGCTCTGATCATAAAAACCTATGTACAGGCTGAGCACGGTGGCTCACACCTGTAATCCCAGCACTTTGGGAGGCTGAGGTGGGAGGATCAACTGAGGTCAGAAGTTCAAGACAAGCCTGGCCAACATGGTGAAACTCTGTCTCTACTAAAAATACAAAAATTAGCTGGGTGTGGTGGCGGGCACCTGTAATCTCAGCAACTCGGGAGACTGAGGCAGGAGAATCATTTGAACTTAGGAGAAAGAGGCTGCAGCGAGCTGAGATCGCGCCACTCCACTCCAGCCTGGGTGACAGAGTGAAACTCTGTCTCAAACAAAACAAAAGAAAATAAAACAGAAGCCTATGTACAAAACAATATTTTGTGATGTTCCCCCAAATCTCCCAAACATGGCAAGATTCTTGTGAACAAAACACCTGAAGTAGAAGGACATGATTTATAAGAACTTTTTGCTAACTGTAGATGCACTGGAACTGAAGATATCAGTAGAGACGACACAGACATGAATGAAGAAATTACTGGTCAAACAGGCCTATCCAGACCTGATTTTAAAACCTCAAAAAATGAAACTTCTTGGGGTCATTCCTTCAAAACGACTACTGACCCTGCTTGTCAAATTTCTTCCTGTTAGGGGTGTGTACTCAATTGCAGCCTAGTAGTTATGGACTAAAAGTGTTGGAGGCATGTGGGTGAGTAGATAGGTATGAGTAGGAGTAAGGAATGAGTTGGGTATCATAAACTATTCAAAATCATAATGCTTTGTGGTTGATTTGATTTTAACATTGTCCCCTGAGGTTTTGCATGGTAAACACTGTTATTTAATTTTAATTCTTTCTAACTTCTCTGTAGCATTTGACTTTGCTGAATACCCAATTCTCTTTCTTTCTTTCTTTTTTTTTTTTTTTTTTTTTGAGATGGAGTCTCACTCTGTCGCCAGGCTGGAGAGCAGTGGTGCGATCTCAGTTCACTGCAACCCCCACCTCCCAGGTTCAAGCGATTCTCCTGCCTCAGCCTCCCGAGTAGCTGGGATTACAGGCATGAACCACCATGCCCAGCTAATTTTGTATTTTTAGTAGAGACGGGGTTTCACCATGTTGTTCAGGATGGTCTTGATCTCTTGACCTTGTGATCCGCCCGCCTTGGCCTCCCAAAGTGCTGGGATTACAGGTGTGAGCCACTACGTCCAGCCAAATACTCAATTCTTAAAACACCCATTCTCTTGAATTCTGTGACATCAGTCTTTCTTAGTTTCCTTGACAGCTTTTTCATTCTCCTCCAGTCTTAAGGTTCAAGTTTCCCTGAACCTCAGACCCAGGCTGCCATTCCCCTGAACTTGTCACACAGCCCCTCACTGAGCATGTTCGTTTCCAGGGTCTCACCAGTCCTGCATGTTGGTATGGATGAAACCAGCTCTAAAGGATTATTTGGGGTCAAGTTGAATTTGGTGGGTACTACGTAAAATGAAAACAAATGAAATCATTGACTGAATGAAAAAGGTTGCAGGAAGAGTGCACCGAAACAAAAGCCCTCGCTGCGTTCCTACCATGCCATTCCTCCCATTGAAGTGCTATTCCTGACTCCAGCCAGATGCAGTCTTGCTCTAATCTGAATGTCTAAGAGCAATCTGTGTGTCTCTTATGCAGACTTATCACTTGATACATTTTATTAAATATATATGTGCCTACCCCAAGGCTCTTAAGGACAGAAACCGCATCACAGATATTGTTGAATCTCCCAGTGTCTCTCCAGCTCCCACCACAGATGCCCAATAGCATTTATTGACTGAACAAGCACTGTTTATCCTTATGGATACGCTGGCATTGCTTCTGAGAACATCTGAAGCTAAATTTCTCTGTAAAACTGGCCCAGTTTCACAACTCTTCTACTTCTACCAAAGGCAACATCAGTCTCCCAGTTGTCTACCTGGAAATATCATCATTATCTTCAACTCTTCCCCTTTCTTACTTCTCTGATATACTTTTCTTCTTCTTTTTTTTTTTTTTTTTTTTTTTTTTTTTTGAGACAGGGTCTCCCTCTTTCACATGGGCTGGAGTTCAGTGGTGCGACCACGGCTCACTATAGTCTCAGCCTCCCACCGTGATCCTCCTGAGTAGCTGGGACCATAAGTGCTCGCCACCATGCCCGGCTAGTTTTTGTATTTTTAGTAGAGATGGGCTTTTCCCATGTTGCCCAGGCTGGTCTCGATCTCCTGGGCTCAAGCAATTCGCCTGCCTTGGCCTCCCAAAGTGCTGGGATTACAGGCGTGAACTACACCTCCTGGCCACTCTAATATACTTTTGCCAAAGTATTTCCTTCCCATTAAATGTCTCTCCCATCCATTTTGATCCATTCCACTGCTACCACACCCATCTAGGCTTTTTTATCTCCTAATACCTACAGTGACCTTCAGGCTGTTCCTTCCTGATTCCAACTTCTTTCTGCTCAGATTCACTCTACACTTCAATCCTTGATTCATTTACATAACTCCCAGATTTCTTTATATTCCAGTCAAGTGGAACATAGCCTTATCTAAACCTTGACTCTGAATTTGAGTACACGCCCCAGAGAAGTGCTGAGTTCCTGTGGTGTTTGCTGTGATGGATGATACCACGAAGGGCTAAGAGGAACTCATTTCTGTGGTTATTTATTCATTTATTTATTTTTATTATATTTATATGATTATATTTATTTTTTGTTTTTATTATTTATTTTTGAGATGGAGTCTCGTTCTCCCAGGCTGGAGTGCAGTGGCATGAGCTCAGCTCACTGCAACCTTTGCCTCCCAGGTTCAAGCAATTTTCCTGCCTCAGCTTCCTAAGTAACTGGGATTATAGGCACTTGCCACCATGCCCAGCTAATTTTTGTATTTTTAGTAGAGACAGGGTTTCACCATGTTGGCCAGGCTGGTCTTGAGCATCTGACCTCAAGTGATCCACTCGCCTTGGCCTCCCAAAGTGTTGGATTACAGTCATGAGCTATTGCACCCGGCCTAATTCTGTGGTTTTAATGAGAAAATGATGTTGTAGTCTAGTGACTTTCAAAACAGGCTGAGTCAGGAAGTAAAGGTCCCAGTGTGGTAGTGCGGGGAAGCCTCAGGAGGGGAGGAATGGGGAAAAGAGAGAGAGAAGCAGGAGTCGGCAGGTCACGTCATCCCTAGGAGAATTTCCTCCATGAAATTGAAGGCTTGGTGCTTCTGATTGACTTGGAGAGAGGACTTGGACCACCACACACCACCAATGCAAACTGGCTGTACGGCCTTTAATGATGGGAAACAAGAGCAGAGAAAGGCAATTGCATGTTGAACCTGATGTCTTGACTCCAAAGGCTCTTCAACGTGTGCAGTTGTCATAGAAACCCAAGCCCCGTCCTAGGCTGACCCTAACTCCCTTGCTAATACTGTAGGGTGTGTAGTTGAGTTGACAATGAACTTCCTGACCTTAGAAGAGCTTTCCTCACCAGAATGACCTCCTTTATAAGGGATGTTATCTAAAGAGGGGAAGACTTCAGAGTTATCTGGGGCACCGCGTTCCACCTCCCCAGCATGGCCAGTTCTGTAAGCTTTCTTTTTTTTCTTTTTCTTTTTTTTGAGGCGGGGTCTCGCTCTGTCGCCCAGGCTGCAGGCTGGAGTGCAGTGGCGCGATCTCTGCTCACTGCAAGCTCCGCCTCCCGGGTTCAGGCCATTCTCCTGCCTCAGCCTCCCGACTCCGGAATAGCTGGGACTACAGGCACCAGCTACCACGCCCGGCTAATTTTTTGTATTTTCAGTAGAGACGGGGTTTCACCGTGTTAACCAGGATGATCGCAATCTCCTGACCTTGTGATCCACCCGCCTCGGCCTCCCAAAGTGCTGGGATTACGGCTTGAGCCACTGTGCCGGGCCTTCTGTAAGCTTTCTAATCAAGTTGGTAATCCACATTGACCTCTCAGAAGAGGACGGGCTGGAAACGGTGCCTCGCACCTGTAATCCCAGCACTTTGGGAGGCCAAGGGAGGAGAATCACTTGAGCCCAGGAGTTTGAGACCAGCCTGGGAAACATAGCAAGACAAAAATAGACTCTACAAGACTACAAAAAAAAAAAAAAAAAAAAAAAAAGTTAGCCAGGTGTGGTGGTCCGCACCCATGGTTCCAGCTACTTGGGAGACTGAGGCAAGAGGATTGATTCAGCCCAGGATGTTGAGGCTGCAGTGAGCTGTGATTGTGCCCCTGTACTCTAGCCTGGGCAACAGAAGGAGACCCTGTCTCAAAAATAAATAAGAAGAGGATTGGACTGGAAGACACCATTTCCTGTGGTGTGAAGGAGATATTAAGGGAGACATTTTTTGTTTGGTGATTTACAGTTAGGTCAACTTGGACCTTGTCCTCACATCCCTGCTTTATACATAGAAAGTTGTTGTGTCTCTTCTCTTTCCCAAGAATGAGCAATCTTGGCCCAGAGTAATAACCTGTCTCTAGAAGCTCAATTTAGTGTCCTACTTCTTTTACACACAGACATATGATCTTTCTACATCACAACTGTGGCCTCATCTCTCCTTTTCTTCATCCCTTCCCAACACGCACCCACAGGCACACAGATATTCATTCATTCAACAAAAGATTTATTGAGCACTTACTATATGCTAGGTATTTTTCTAGGCACCTAGCATGGAGTAGTAAACAAAACAGTCAAATATCTCTGCTATCAGGGAGTTCGTATCTATTGATGGTACAGAATGCAGACCAAAAAAATGAAGAAGTAAATATCAGCCAAGCATGATGGCGCATACCTGTAATCCCAGCACTTTGGGAGGTAGAGGTGGAAGGATTGCTTGAGGCTAGGAGTTCAAGACCAGCCTGGGCAACATAGTGAGACCACATCTCTAAAAGATAAATAAATAAATAAATAAATAAATAAATAAAACAAAGAGAAGAAGCAGAAGAAGTAGACATCTAGTTTGTGAGATGGTATATATTTTTTTCCTACAACGAAGATTTTAGTAGTTTGAAACAATACAAATAATTTATTATCTCACAGTCAGAAGTCTGATGCAATTGTAGCTCAATGAGCTAAAATCCAGCGGTCAGCAGGGCTATGCTCTTTCCTAGAGGCGATAAGGGAGAGCCTGTTTTCTTGCCTTTTCCACCTTCTAGAGGCTCCTGCATTCCCCGGCTTGTGGCCCCTTCCTCCATCTTCAAAGCCTGCAATGATGGGTTGAGTCTTCCCACATTGCATCACTCTGACATCCTCTTCTGTCTTTTCTTCCACTTTGAAGACCCTTTGACTACATTGGGCCCAGCCAGACAATTCAAAATAATCTCCTTATTTTAAGGTCAGATGATTAGCAACCTTAATTCTATCTGCAACCTAATTCCCCATTGCCATGTAAGATAACATGTTCACAGATTCCAGGGATTGGGATGTGTGCATCCTTGGGGGCCATTGTTATTCTGTTTCCCACATGTTGATAAGTGCCATGGAGAAAATCAAAGCAGGGACAAGGGAGAGGGAGTGCTGCGGGGGAGAGGGGCTGGATGTTTGAGTGAAGAGCTGAAGTTGGTGTGGGAGAGAGCCACGAGGGTATCTGAGTGTTCCAGGCAGAGGAAACAGAGAGTGCAAAGGCTCTGAGGCAGAAGCATGCCTGCTATGTTTTTTTGGTGTTTTTTTTTTTTAGATAGAGTCGCCCAGGCTGAAGTGCAGTGGCGCCATCTTGGCTCACTGCAACCTCCAGCTCCTGGGTTCAAGCGATTCTCCTGCCTCAGGATCCCGAGTAGCTAGGATTATAGGTGCACGCCACCATGCCTGGCTAATTTTTTGTATTTTTAGTAGAAACGGAGTTTCACCATGTTAGCCAGGCTGGTCTCAAACTCCTGACCTCAGGTGATCCACCTGCCTCCCAAAGTGCTGGGATTACAGGCATGAGCCACTGTGCCCAGCCATTTTTTGTATTTTTAGTAGAGATGGAGTTTTGCCATGTTGGCCAGGCTGGTCTTGAACTCCTGGCCTCAACTCCTGGCCTCAAGTGATCCGCCTGTCTCAGCCTCCCGAAGAGCTAGGATTATAGGTGTGAACCACTGTGCCTAGCTGACTTATGTTTTCTGCTATGTTGAGAATTGACTGTTGAGAGGTAAGAATCGAGGCAAGAAGACTAGTTAGGAGGCTAGTGCCATGACCCAGGTCAGGAATGTTGGTAGCTGAGAGTGGAGCCGATTCCAGATATATGATGAAAGTAGACCCGCAGCATTTGTTGACAGGTTGGGTGTGGGAGGTGTAAGAGAGGAGTTTTGGCTTGAGTAATTTAGAAAGATGACATGGCTATTTCCTGATGTGGGGAAGACTGTGGGAGAAACACAATGGGGAGGAGTGGAGTCAGGAGTTGAGTTTTAGAGGTATTAAGTTTGAGATTCCTAACATATCCCAGTAGGCAGCTGAATATATGGGTCTGGAACCCAAGGAAGGACTTAGAAGGGAGATATCAATTGCTGAATCCTGAGCAAGTAGGTGGTATTAAAAATCATAAGACTGGATGTGGCCACTAAGAGATGAGTGAAAATAGGGAATATAGAGAATAGGTCCAAGGATTCAGCCCTGGGTACTCTGACATTTAGGGTGGGGAGTGGGTGGGAATGAGGAAGTACTAGCTAGGAAGACTGAGAAGGAGCAGCCAGTGAGACAGGAGAAAAACCAGGAGTCTCCAGTGTATTGAAACCCAAGTTGGCCGGGCGCGGTGGCTCATGACTGTAATTCTAGCACTTTGGGAGGCCGAGGCAGGTGGATCACCAGGTCAAGAGATCGAGACCTTGGGAGGTGGAGACAGGTGGATCACAAGGTCAGGAGTTCAAGACCAGACTGGCCAAGATGGTGAAACCCCATTTCTACTAGAAATACAAAAATTAGCCAGACGTGGTGGCGTGTGCCTGTAATCCCAGCTACTCGGGAAGCCAAGGCAGAGAATTGCTTGAACCCAGGAGACGGAGTTTGCAGTGAGCCGAGATGGCGCCACTGCACTGCAGCCTGGGCAACAGAGTGAGACTCCATCTCAAAAGAGAGAGAGAGAGAGAGAGAGAGAGAGAGGTCGAAACCAGCCTGGATGGTGAAACCCCATCTCTACTAAAAATATAAAAGTTATCTGGGCGTGATGGTGCGTGCCTGTAGTCTCAGCTACTCAGGAGGCTAAAGCAGGAGAATTGCTTGAACCCAGGAGGCAGAGGTTGCAGTGAGCCAAGTTTGTGCCACTGCACTCCAGCCTGGCGACAGAGTGAGATCCCGTTTAAAAAAGGAAAAGAAAGGAAGAAAGGAAGGAAGGAAGGAAGGAAGGAAGGAAGGAAGGAAGGAAGGAAGGAAGGAAGGAAGGAAGGAAGGAAGGGAAAGAAAGAAACCCAAGTCAAAAGGATTTTTCAAGGAAGAGGCAGTTGGATGCTGCTAAGGAATCAAGTAAGATGAAGAATGAGAATTGACCATTGGATTTAGCACATGGGGGTCTTAAAGGAAAATTTCTATGGAAATAGTATGAGCAAAAGCCTTACTCAAGTGGATTCAAGAGATGGGAATTGGAGGCAGCCTACATGGACAACTCATACGCAGATTTTTGCTGTCAAGGAAACAGAGAAGTGGGTAGTAGCTCTAGGGAGATGTGGGGTCATCAGAATTTTTTTTTTTTTTTTTTTTTGAGATGGAGTCTTGCTCTGTCACCAGGCTGGAGTGCAATGGCGTGATCTTGGCTCACTGCAACCTCTGCCTCCCCGGTCAAGCAATTCTCCTGCCTCAGCCTCCTGAGTAGCTGGGACTACAGGCTTATGCCACCATGCGCAGCTAATTTTTGTATTTTCAGTAGAGACGGGGTTTCACCATGTTGTCCAGGATGGTCTCGATCTCTTGACCTCATGATCCGCCCACCTCAGCCTCCCAAAGTGCTGGGATTACAGGCATCAGTCACCACGCCCGGCCCCATCAGAAATATTTTTTTAAGATGGAAAGAAATAATAGCATGTAGAGATGCTGTGGGACTAATCCAGTGGAGAGAGAAACATTCATGGGGCAGGAGAGAACATAGAGATTTCAGAGGAATGTCCTTGAGAAAGTAAGAAGGAGTGAGATGTAGCCCAGGTGCCCAAGTGGAGGGTTGGCTGCATTTGGCAGAGGCATTGACAGGACATCTTCAAGAACAAGAGGGAAGGCAGATAGGTAATAAGATGGGCAGTGGAAACTTGTGGAAGTTTTTTTTATTTTTTCACTGAAATAGGAAGCAAGGCCATAGGCTGAGAGTGACAGTGGGAGAGGGTACCCTGGAAGGCTGAGCGGAGTTGTTTGGGCAAGTGGGAGAAAGATGCAGTAAGGAAACGCACAGGCTTACCAGGCAGCACGAAGGAAGGGCCACCAAAGAGGGACAGTTTGGTGAGTAGGTTTTCATAACATGTGATTGGGAGGCTGAAGTGGGAAGATCGATTAAGCCCAGGAGTTTGAGATCAACCTGGGCAACGCAGTGAGAGCTCATCTCAAAAGAAAAAAAAAAAAAAAAAAAAAAAAAAGATAAGGCCGGACCGCAGTGGCTCACACCTGTAATTCCAGCACTTTGGGAGGCCGAGACGGGTGGATCACCTGAGGTCAGGAGTTTGAGACCAGCCTGGCCAACATGGGGAAACCCCGTCTCTATTAAAAATACATAGATTCACCAGGTGTGGTGGTGCACACCTGTAATCCCAGCTACTCGGGAGGCTGAGAAAGGAGAACTGCTTGAGCCCAGGAGGTGGAGGTTGCAGTGAGCAGAGATTGCACCATTGCACTCCAGCCTGAGCGACAGAGTGAGACTCCATCTCAAAAAAAAAAAAAAAAAAAAAAAAAAGATCAGAGAAGTATAGTTTTTTTTCCTTTAGCAGCTGTTAGGGTTCTCAGATACAAACACCAGAACCTCTTCTAGTTAAACAGAGAAGGACTTTATTAAAGCATATTAGGAAGGTCATAGACTCTCCAAGAAAGCAAAAGTCAGGCTCAAGAGCAATGCAGCCAGGAACAACACCCACAGCCTGTTGTGAGATCACCACTCCAGCAGAAACCCCACTGCTGCTGTTGGTAGGCTGGGGCACCTCCTATCGCACGACTGGTACAGGCACTGGACATCACAGCCTTTGTGCTGTTGCCCCTTAAGCAGGACACCTCTACCAATGCCTGTGTCTACTTCCTTGCATGACCCACATCTGAACTAAGCTCTGGTGTGGGTGTGTCTGTTTGACAGAGACCAAGGCATGTGTCTGGGAGGTGCAAGGGAGGGTGAGGAGTGAGTTTCTTGTTTCTACTTCAAGGAGGTGAACTTAGAATGGGAGAAATTTGCCCATCATTGGAAAAGATGATTAAAAGATGTTGGGTTATCATCAAGCATGAGAAATGTCCAGGATAGCAGTTAATGTTTTATTTATTTTAAACATTTAGATATCAAACTTACTATATGAAATTCACATGCTTCTATTTTCAGTGCAGCCGGAAGCTGCTGTGCGTGGCACTCATTTCATTGTAGCCATGGTATCAGGATTGCCAAGGAACTTTATAAACACTTCCATTTCTAGTAATTTTTTTTTAATTGTGTATACATTTAAGGCTGGGTGTGATGGCTCATGCCTGTAATCCTAGCACTTTGGGAGGCTGAGGCAGGCGAATCACTTGAGGCCAGGAGTTTGAGACCAGCCTGGCCAACATGCAGAAACCCTGTCTCCACTAAAAATACCAAAACATTAGCACACGTCTGTAATTTCAGCTACTTGGGAGGCTGAGGCAGGAGAATCTCTTGAGCCCGGGAGGGGGAGGTTGCAGTGAGCTGAGATTGCGCCACTGTACTCCAGCCTGGGTGACAAAGTGAGACTCTCTTAAAAAAAAAAAAAAAAAAAAGTGTGTACATTAAAAAAAACCTCACTTGTATGAAGGGAATACAAGGAAACCAGGAAACCAGGAAATGACTCAAAGCTGCCTTTTCCTTTACTACCTGGTCCATAGCATGAACTGACCTTGAAACCCTAGCCGCCGTGCTTTCTACGTAAGACTGTAACATAGCATTTGAACTTCCTGCTTATCGTTGACTCTAGGTTAAACCCATTCCTTATAAATTTTATTTGCGTTATAGAACATCATTTGTCCTCTTCAGTTTAGTTCTCAGTCTGAGACACCAGATTTTTGGGGGAGCACTAGACATAAAAATCTGTTATTCCCAGTGGACCTAGGGGCTCAAGGGGCCAAATGGCAGGTTTGGTAGGAAAGTTGGCTTTTCTGCCACTCTCCCACCCCAACCCTGCTCTGCTGCTCCTAGCCACTGCCTATGGGTGGGTGTTCACCACGGAAGTGGCCACAGCCTTATTAAATTACCACGCTCCTAGGTCGGTTTCTCTCTCTCTCTCTCTTTTTTTTTTTTTTCAGATTCAGAAACTCCCTATGACCCCTATGATTAATAAATAAATAGGCTCTGGGGATTTATTCATGCTAAGCACAGTCACAGGAGACCAATCTACAAACCAGTCTCATTCACCCATTGGGCAAGTATTTTCTGAATTCCTATTCTTGGCTAGGCAATGGGAAGTGCATGAGTGCACACCACAGACGTGCTCTAGTCACTGTTATGGTAACCCTTGCTGTTGGGTGGGAAATCAAACAACAATCAAACTCATTTTGAACTATGATGGTAGTGGTGGAAAAGGAGGAGAAGTAGTGGGACTCCAGATGAATTTCGGCAGCAGAGTCTGTAAGACTTGCTGATGTGGAACCTTCAGGAAAAGAAAGAGGTGAGATGAAGAAGATGGAGAGAAAAGCAAGTGTTGGGGAGAAATCCACATGCTAAAGTTTTCATGTTCATTGGAAGACATGGCTAAGTTGAGGCTCCAAAGGAGTTACCCACAGAAGAGACACCCCTTGAAGTGCGTAGACTATGCAGGAGACAAAACAAATTGGCTTAAGTTAATTGAAAATGTTATTAGCATATTACTGATATTTCCATTCGTCATACCGGGGATAGCATAGTGACGATGTCGTATCAACACACGTGGGGCTGGGCGTGGTGGCTCACACCTGTAATCCTAGCACTTTGGGAGGCTGAGTCAGGAGAATCACTTGAGCTCATGGGTTCGAGACTAACCTGGGCAACATAGTGAGACCTTGTCTTGATAAAAACAAAAACAATGACAAAACAGGGCCAGGCACGGTGGCTCACACTTGTTATCCCAGCACTTTGGGAGGCTGAGGCAGGCGGATCACGAGATCAGGAGTTCAAGACCAGCCTGGCCAACACAGTGAAACCCCATCTCTACTAAAAATACAAAAATAAGCTGGGTGTGGTGGCAGGTGCCTGTAATCCCAGCTACTTGGGAGGCTGAGGCAGGAGAATTGCTCGAACCTGGGAGGCTGACGTTGCAGTGAGCCAAGATCTTGCTACTGCACTCTAGCCTGGGCAACAAGAGCGAAACTCCGTCTCGAAAACACAAACAAACAAATAAACAAACAAACATTTAAAAAAAGAAAAAGTTTCAAATTAAAAGCCAAAAGAAAAAGAAAACAACAAATAACAAGGACTAGTTATTTTTTCTCTCTAGACAAGAATTGGTTAGATAACTACGTAAATTGTACTTGAACTGTCTGTTTTCTAGATTTTATGTACACTGCTGTCTTCTCTCTCTGCCCGCATTATTACATCATCTGTGTCTGTCCTTTCTTCATCTGAACATACATATTCATAACAAGTTACCACTCACAAGTCTAAAGATAATTTCCTGACTGATTACATTTTGTATGGGTTCCTTCTTGAATAAAGGGCACTTTGTCATAAGCGAGCTTCCTCCAAAACAGACCTCCCGGTATGCAACTTCTTGGCCATTTCGTGCGGAAACAGATCACCAATTTTTGTTTGAGTCCTCCACAGAACTCTTGTCCCTAAGTTGGGGGCTCACTTTACTTTTGCTCCAGGAACCACCAACATCCCAACCTGCTCACCTTCACAGTGGTCCTGGGTTCCTGGCCCGTGGTAGGCTTCCCCTACGTTCCTCACACCTTTCCCTTACCTGTGGGGTGCAGGAGACAGAATGCCTGGAGTCAACAATGCTTTTACAGATCTCCAAAGACAGGTTTTCATTTCTTTTCAAATCAAAAGAAGGCCAGGGCAGGGCACAGTGGCTCAGCACTTTGGGAGACCGAAGCAGGTGGATCACTTGACATCAGGAGCTCGAGACTACCCTGGCCAACATGGTGAAATCCCACCTCTACTAAAAGTACAAAAATTAGCTGGGCATGGTGGCATGTGCCTGTAGTCCCAGCTACTTGGGAGGCAGAGGTTGCGATGAACCAAGATCATACCACTGCCCTGCAGCCTGGGCGACAGAAGGAGACCTCATCTCAAAAAAAAAAAAAAAAAAAAAAAGGCCAGGTGGCTCACGCCTATAATCCCAGTGCTTTGGGAGGCCGAGGTGGGAGGATACTTGAGTCCAGGAAACTGTACTCCAGCCTGGGCAACAGAGAGAGCCTGTTTCTAAAAACTGAAAATAATAAAATAAAATAAAAATGTGTTAAGTCAAAGAACAGGTTTTAATACATAACA
Source organism: Macaca thibetana thibetana (assembly GCF_024542745.1). Classification (NCBI taxonomy): domain Eukaryota; kingdom Metazoa; phylum Chordata; class Mammalia; order Primates; family Cercopithecidae; genus Macaca; species Macaca thibetana. Next base: position 12,987,614 of record NC_065588.1, read on the forward strand.
TTAATATATTTGTCTGTATACTAATGCAGTTGTAAAATACAATTTTTAATACTTTTTTGTGGAAGAAGAGGTGCGTGAAGGCAAAGGAGCCTGAGGCTCATGAAAACCTTTGCGTAAGATGGGGTCAGGCCCTTCGACCTCTCCTTCTGGAGCCCATGTATTGTTTCAGGCTTGCTCTTCCTCCCTCATCATTTAGAGTGTTTATTTATATTTCCTCTTTAACCTTTCTCATTGTTCTGAAAGTACAGGATATGACATGGCTCAGTGACCAGAATGGACCTCTATTATTTCCATTCCCAGAATATAAATATCCAAACTGCTTCCAACCAGATAGGAATAGTCAAAAGCAGACAATCATCTCAGCTACTGCAGGCTTTCCTCTTTGGAACCCACCTATGGTCATCCTGTCAGTCTGACATGAATCTGGTCACTGGGGTGGGTGCTCTTCCAAGGCCCAAACCTTGCTGGCAGGAACGGACCAAAGAATCGAGCAGCGCTGATGCTGCTGTCACTGCATGCCACATCCTCTTCACGGCCCTCGACACCCTGAGGACACTGACACCAGAGGAAGTTTTAAAAACACGCTGTGTCTGAATTATCCAAGAAAGAACAGAAAAGATTTGTTTGGCTAAAATCAACAGGGTCTTATGTTATAACTGCAGTTGAAAGGCTTAAATCAGTTCCCTTTAAAGCAGCAGCCACCCCCAGACATTTTACGGGTGACTCCTTTTTCTTTTCTGTAATACATTTGAACAAAACTCACGTAATTTTAGATCGTATATGATATACAAATTTATAGACCTTCCAGTTATTTCCATCTGAGTCCCCTTTTCAGGCTTTTATCTCTGCTTCCCCTCACTCCCCAGTTAGGATCCTCTCCTTCTCTCAGCTCTTCTTTCTCATTCCACTCTCCTAAATGCAATCAGAGGATGAGTCAAGGGGAAGCAAAATAAATACTGCAGCTGCTTTCTCTCTTTGTTTTTACAGAAAAGTCTGTGTGGCTGCTTTTGAAGAAGGAAGCTGCTTTCGATTATGTAAGACGATGTTCTCTTTGGTAAAAGCTTTGGTCTGGTCTCAAGAGGCTTGGCTTTTTGTTGTTGTTGTTTTTTCTTTTTGAGAAGGAGTCTTGCTCTGTCTCCCAGGCTGGAGTGCAGTGGCATGATCTCGGCTTGCTGCAACCTCCACCTCCCAGGTTCAAGCAATTCTCCTGCCTCAGCTTCCCGAGTAGCTGGGATTACAGGCGCACACCACCGTACCCAGCAAATTTCTGTATTTTTAGTAGAGATGGGGTTTCACCATGATGGCCAGGCTGGTCTGGAACTCTTGACCTCAGGTGATCCACCCACCTCAGCCTCCTAGATTGCTGGCATTACAGGAGTGAACCACCACACCTGGTCTAAGAGGCTTGGCTTCTAGTCTTGTCTCTTGTGATTTTTACTCTTTCTTTACTCTTGTGTCTCTTTACTCTCTGGGACTAGAGTTCCTCTCTGTCAAAAGAGGAGAACAAACTCCCCAGCAGGTCTATGTAACAGAGAAGAGGAAGAGGAAGAGCCCAGTTTAGCTGGGTAGATGCTCTTTGGGAGAAGTTGACTTCCCCTTATCGCAAAGCATATGTATTCACTTTGGAGACCATCTAGAGTGGCCCAATTCCAAGTCATAGGAGAATGAGAAGGTAGCCATGAGGAGGGCTAAATAGAGAGATGGAATGCCTTAGACTGGGCTAGCATAATTGTATGCCTGTGATTGCCCGATAGAACCAATTTCAGGGTGACCTGTTGTCTTATGCAGTGTGTATTTGCTCTCCTTTCCTTTAACTTGGAGTGAACTAATGTAAAAAGGCCAAAGACCCCAGCCCATTCTGCAGGAGTGTAATCTTTTATATATGTGTGTGTATATATATATATTTTTTAGACAGGGTCTTGCTGTGTCACCCAGGCTGGTGTTCAGTGGCACGACCTCGGCTCACTGCAACCTTTGCCTCCCAGGTTCAAGTTATTCTCCTGCCTCAGCCTCCCAAGTAGCTGGGATTATAGGCGCCTGCCATTATGCCCGGCTAATTTTTGTATTTTTGGTAGAGACGAGATTTCACCATGTTAGCTAGGCTGGTCTTGAACTCCTAACCTCAAATGATCCACCTGCTTTGGCATCCCAAAGTGCTGGGATTACAGGTGTGAGCCACTGTGCCCGGCCAGGAATGTAATCTTAAATATGGAAAAACCTCACTCCCTAAAAAACAAACAGTGAAGTCCTCTCTGGTCTGCTGTCCTTCCTGATCCCAACGCTTTACTGTTTTACTTCAGCCAGGCAGCATTTACAGAGCATCCACTTTTTGCCAGGCCCTGTGCTTAGAGCCAGGGGTATGAAGAGCATCCGTCCTCTCTTAGATTGTTGGGGACCAGCCTCATCACCACCCATAGGGTACCCAAAGTCCAGTGGCGACGAAGGAATGAGAAAAGATAGGTTAAGAGTGCACAAAGAGTGGGGGCCAGGGGGCCAATTGCAAGATGGAGGCTGCGAAAGGTCCAGAGTTCTGGTCTCCACACTGTTTATTGAGGACAGTCACAGATCTAAGAAGCAGATGTTCAGGGCGAAACAGTGAAAGGGAGGCAGTATGTCATAGGCGTAATCTATAGCAATAGTGGTTTAAATGAATCTCCTTTGTGCTCAAACAGCATACTTTTAACTTATCGAAAAGTAGCTAGTGGGAGTGGGCTTAACTAGGAGCCTGAACGTCTGTCCATTTCGATGCTTCAAAGGAGTGTCTTTCTCCTTGAACACAGTGTTTATAGATAAGAAAGCAGGTTGCGCTCAGAGCATGGGAACATAATGGCGATAAGAAGGCTTTCCTCCTCAGAGCCCTTTAGTGACTTTCCACAACTTATTGTCCCATATTTTTATGGCCAGTTTATGCAGGCACCCCACATGCCCTTTTCCCAACATAGATTGGGGTCCCCAGCCTCTGGGCCATGGACTGGTGCCAGTCCGTTGCCCTTTAGGAACCAAGTTGCACAGTAGGAGGTGAGTAGCAGGTGAGCAAGAATTACTACCTGAGCTCTGCCTCCTGTTAAATCAGCTGCGGCATTAGATTCTGTTAGGAGCACAAACCCTATTGCAAGAGATCTAGGTTGCAGGTTTCTTATGAGAATCTAATGCCTGGTGATCTGTCACTGTCTCCCACTACCCCCAGATGGAACCACCTAGCTGCAGCATGACAAGCTCAGGGCTCTCACTGATTCCACATTATGCTGAGTTGTATAATTATTTCATTAGATATTACAATGTGATAATAATAGAAATAAAGTGCACAATAAATGTAATGTGCTTGAATCATCCTGAAAACATCCCCACCCCAATTCTGTGCAAAAAATGTCTTCCACGAAACCAGTCGTTGGTGCCAAAAAGGTTGGGGACCACTGTCTTAGACGGTCTCCTTTTCCCACTCTTTCTACAACCTATCTCCATATAGAGTTAGAGTAATATTTTCAATGTGTAGGTCATACCTCTTCCCTGCTCTATACCCCCAGTGGCTTCCTTCTGCATTTAGGATAACATCCAAAACCCCAGGCCCTTTACAACAGGGCCCTGCAGAGTCTGACCTGAGCCCACTTCTCTGACCGCATCCTACCCTTTTTGTTGCAGACACCACCCTGATGCCTAAATCAGGGCTCTTTTTTTAGTTGTGGTGGTGGGAAGGCTGGCAGGCACATTGAGACATCGAGTTGGGTTCATCACAATTCTCAGGTCAAGCACACTGGCATCATAAGTCCCCTCTCTAGCTTTGTGTATTTCTTTTTTTTTTTTTTTTTTTTTTTTTGAGACGGAGTCTCGCTGTGTCTCCCAGGCTGGAGTGCAGTGACGTGATCTCGGCTCACTGCAAGCTCCGCCTCCCGGGTTCACGCCATTCTCCCGCCTCAGCCTCCCAAGTAGTTGAGACTACAGGCGCCCGCCACCACGCCCGGCTAGTTTTTTGTATTTTTAGTAGAGACGGGGTTTCACCATGTTAGCCAGGATAGTCTCGATCTCCTGACCTCGTGATCCACCCGCCTCGGCCTCCCAAAGTGCTGGGATTACAGGCTTGAGCCACCGCGCCCGGCCAGCTTTGTGTATTTCTTATCTTTTTTTTTTTTTTTTTTTTTTTTGAGATGGAGTCTTGCTCTGTCACCCAGGCTGGAGTGCAATGGCAGGATCTTGGCTCACTGCAACCTCCACCTCCCGGGTTCAAGCAATTCTCCTGCCCCAGCCCCCGAAGTAGCTGGGATTACAGGTCCCCGCCACCACGCCTGGCTAATTTTTGTATTTTCAGTAGAGACAGGATTTCACCATATTGGCCAGGCTGGTCTTGAACTCCTGACCTCAAGTGATCCACCCGCCTTGGCCTCCCAAAGTGCTAGGATTACAGGTGTGAGCCCCGTGGCCCGCCTATTATCTTTTACACTTAATTCTTTTATTCCCAATTCCCAATTTTATTCTAATTCTTCTCCCTCTGCAGGCAACCATTCTAAAATATTTCAAGTGTATCTTCTGTTGGATGTATTTTAGCAGAATGTGATATCTGTGGGCCTATATTTTAATATACTTGATATATTTTATGCTTTTCTTACTCAGCGCTAGGTTTTTGAGATTCTCATCATATTGTTAAGGGCATGTTTGTAGACACCATGTTCACATTTTAACTATGCATTTCCCCAATGATGGACACCAGATTGCCTCCAACTTCCCATCCTCAGGAATAAGACTGCAATGAGCACCCTGTGCAGTGTGAGACCCAAGTGACAGGCCATGGGAGGGCATTGCTGGCCTTGGGGCATACAACGTACAGCTCTGAATTTGCTGCTTTCCAGAATAGCCTCAGTAGCTTCACAGTCTTGGTATTGGAATTCTCTCACTCTGGAATAATTATCTCCCGGGATCTTAAAACGTTTTCTCCTGCTCAACAGTGAGGTCTTAACTCAAATATCACCGTCTCAGAGAGGCCTTCCCAATCCACAGTTATCCCCACAACCCACCCTCGGCAGGTTACTCTGTCATTTTTATGTACACAGGGTTTCACTCTGTCGCCCAGGCTGGAGTGCAGCAGCAGGATCTCTGCTCACTGCAGCCTCAACCTCCGGGGTCAAGTGATCCCACAACCTCAGCCCCCTGAGTTGCTGGGATTACAGGCGCATGCCACCATGCATGCCCGACTGATTTTTGTTATTTTTTGTAGACACAGGGTTTTGCCATGTTGCCCAGGCTGGTCTCGAACTCCTGGGCTCAAGTGATCCACTCCCCTCAGCCTCCCAAAGTGCTGGGGTTACAGGCATGAGCACACCCAGCTACTTTTCACAATTTGAAATGATCTGTGATAGCTTATCTCCTTTTTCTGTCTCCTTTTTCTCCACGAGGGCAGGGGTCGCTGTCCTGTTCACTAGGCATCTAGCACAGCCTTAGCATATGGTAGGCTCTCAACATTATTGAATAAGGTAATACTATAATTAAAAAATGGCATTGTGATATCAATCCGTTCCAAACTCTATGGTTAGAAAAGCGGGGAACATAACTGGCGACGTACGTAGGGAAGGCGCTTTAAAAGGGATCTAAAGGTCAACTCGATTCCCCGGTGATGGGCCCCTTCCGCAATCGGACCTATTCCGCCTGCCTACGCGCGCATATTCACTGGGCCCCACCCGCCTAGCGGACGGGTGCAATCCCCGGCAAGCCCGCAGGGGGCGCCCAGAGCAAGCCGTCCGGGGAGAACTAAAACTACATTTCCCAGCATCCCGCGCGCCGCAGACCCACTTCCGGAGACTTCAGACAAGATGGCGGCGCCCGAGGAACGCGATTCTCCGACCGAAGCGTCCCAGCCAGTGATGGAAGAGGAGGAAACTAAAACATTTAAAGACCTGGTGAGAATGGATGGCGCTGGCTTCTTTTATGTACTCTGGTGCTAGGCTCAGGCAGACCCAATTACCTTAGATCCCGCTCTGATAGTGCACAAAAGCATCTCGGGGCCTACCTTGGGTTTTCCCCAGAATTTCAGAGGGCTGGGTTTCGGGCGTGCTCTGAGTTTGGGTGGTGGGAGGGCTGCTGGGCCCTGAGAGCCCCATTTGCCCTATTCGCCACTTTAGTGTGGCAACGTTTATATGTGTCCAGGAGGTTGTACATATGGGGAATTGGTCTCTTTATAGCTGGAGCTTTGGAGTCAGACGAACCAACCAGATTTGAATTTTGACCCAGTCTCTTACTATAGACAAGTTGTTATCTCTCTGTGTTTCTCTTTTCATATCTGTAAATTGGGGATAGTAATAAGTACTTACCTCGCAGAATTGTTGTGACGATTAAATGAGATGCTACATGTAAAGCACTTGGCCTTGGCCTTGGTGAGCAGAAAATGTTCGTTAAGTCTTGAGCTACTGTCTCATGGTATAAAGAGTAAGCTCTGAGATGCACAGCAAATACCTTTTAAAGCAAGTATATTGGTTGTACATGATGGTTCTGACAAAGTCAGTTAAGTAGGAGGGAGGTAGGGGTGTGCTGTTCTTGGCTAAGGTATATTTTTCTGAATTCTAAGGGTGTGACAGATGTGTTGTGTGAAGCTTGTGACCAGTTGGGATGGACAAAACCCACCAAGATCCAGATTGAAGCTATTCCTTTGGCCTTACAAGGTAGGTTGTGTGACTTCGTACAGATTTAATATAAAGTTATCTCAATTAGATACCCCTTTTGAAAGCTGTTGCTTGCATACTTCAAGTGAAATAAGGATATGGTCACTAAAGGTACAAAGTTTGGGTAATGGCATTTGAAAATGTCATTCTCCAGTTTTACAGAGCTTACTTTCTGTCTTAATAACTAAAAGGGTTTGTTCTCTGCCACAGATGCTGACTTTAAGGAAGCCCTGGATTAAAGTATATTAATGACAATCTTGGTAGACTTTATACATCAATGGGTGCACACTTAGACAGGGAAGGATGCCTGGAACACATATGTGTGTCTTGAGGAGTTGAGCATTCTTGCTGTGAGCCATGTTTATCAGATTTGTAAAAGAGTGGTTAAAGTGCTGATTGATGGCTAGTGGAACTGAAACTAACAGGATGAACTTTTTGTTTTTGAGGTTTTTTTTAAGATGGAGCTTTTTTTTTTTTGAGACAGAATTTTGCTCTGTCGCCCAGGCTGGAGTGCAGTAGTGCGATCTTGGCTCACTACAACCTCCGCCTCCCAGGTTCAAGCAATTCTCCCGCCTCAGCCTCCCGAGTAACTGGGATTACAGGCCCACCACCATGCCCGGCTAATTTTGTATTTTTAGTAGAGACAGGGTTTCAGCATGTTGGCCAGGCTGGTCTCGAACTCCTAACCTCAAGTGATCCACCTGCCTTGGCCTCCCAAAGTGCTGGGATTACAAGCGTGAGCCACCACACCTGGCCGTAACAGGATGAACTTTAATAGGAATAGAAATAAAGACCTGCTCTTAGATTCCTAAAGTACCAACTTTACAGGATTCGGGTGGGTGATAAAAGAGACCCAGAGGTCTTAGTTAACTGAAATCTATTAAGATCCTCAGAAAAAGTGAATGTAATCTTAGCTATTATTATAAGAGGGGTAATGTGGCTAATTATTGTTAGTATTAATGTAGCTATTATTACTATATTAGTGATTAATGTAAGCTATAATTATTACTAATTATTAGTAATTAACCTAGCTATTGATAATAATTGAAAGATTTAATGATTTGAAGAGCTGTCATGTGGAAAAGAGGTTAGACTTACTCTACAAAATTCCATTTGCTCTTTCCATAAATAGTTACTATTTGTTGTAAATGTAAGGCACTGGAGGTTAATAGTCTGTCCTCTCCTAGAGTCCATAATCTATTAAAGAGATAATTATAAATTTATTACAAGTTGAACAGGGACCTAAGAAAGTTACATTCAGAGTGCACTGAGGGAGAAGAGATTACTTCTAATTAGGATGGATTAGAGAAGATTTATTTCATTTTATTTTTGGCTGGGGAGGTTGGGAAGACATGTGAGCTGAACCTTGAAGACTGAATTTAGAAGGATTTAGACATTCAGATATGATGGGAAGGGAGAACTTTCTAGGCATAGGGAACAGCGTGGAAAAAAAGCCAGTCTGGAAACCATAGGCACGTATGGAGATTTGCAAGTACTTAGCAGAGTAGTGAAAAAGTTTAGTAAGGTGACTGGGGCCAGATTATGAAGGATTTGAGTGCTGAGTCAAGGAATTTGGTCTTCGTTTCATAGGCAGTGGGGCATTTTTGGAGCTTAAGGATTTAGAGTTGTACTCTTGGAAGATTAATCTCTTAGCTGTGAAAGATTAGAGACAAGAGACTGGAGTCTGGGAAACCAATTAGTAGGTTATTGTAATGATTTTAGCAATAAATAATGGGTAGGGTGGTGGTAGAATGAAAAAGAAAATGTTAGAAAAATAATCCTTGATTTTACAACCAGTTAAGCAAGTGGAAGGCAAGGAAGGGGTGGGGAAAATCTAAGATTATCGCTAAGTTTGTGGGCTGTTATGTTCAGGGCATATTATTGGTGTACCACTGATACAAAAAGGGAACGGGGGGAGAATTCAGGAAAGATGAGTTCAGTTGGAAGTAATTGATTTTGGATATCAATGAGATAGAGTTGACCTTGTGGGAGGGGAATGGGGAAATGTTGCTCAGGGTACAGTTTCAGTTAGCCGGGATGGATAAGTTTTTTTTTTTTTTTTTTTTTTTGAGACGGAGTCCCGCTCTGTCGCCCAGGCTGGAGGGCAGTGGCCAGATCTCAGCTCACTGCAAGCTCCGCCTCCCGGGTTCACGCCCGTTCTCCTGCCTCAGCCTCCCGAGTAGCTGGGACTACAGGCGCCCGCCACCTCGCCCGGCTAGTTTTTTGTATTTTTTAGTAGAGACGGGGTTTCACCGTGTTAGCCAGGATGGTCTCGATCTCCTGACCTCGTGATCCGCCCGTCTCGGCCTCCCAAAGTGCTGGGATTACAGGCTTGAGCCACCGCGCCCGGCCGGGATGGATAAGTTCTGAAGATCTATTGAATAGCATGATGACTACAGTTAATAATGTTTTGTGTATTTGAAAATTGCTAGGAGAGTAGATCTTAAATGTTCTCACCACAGAAATGACAAGTATGTGAGGTGACATATAGGTTAATGAGCTTGATTTAATCACTTCACAAAGTATACATATATCTAAACTTTGCATTCTATACCGTAAGTATATTATAATTTTTTGTCAATTAATAAAACTGAGGGACAATAAAAAAGGAAAAAAAATACCCAGTTGGAATCCTGGGATTGGAACTTGATTGAGAGGCCAGAGGTGGATATAGACATTGTATCCAAAGAGCAGTTATAGCTGAGATTAGAAATGGATTAGATTGGCAAAGATGACAGAGGAAAAATTGGAAGATTCAGTAGAGGGTTGAAAATCATGAGAGTATAGTTTCACACAAATTAGGAAAGGGAAAGTGTTTCAAGGAGGGGCTAATAAACACTTCCAACCTGTGCAGAGAAGTTTGAAGGATAAGGACCATATAAAGGCCAGTGGTGGGAAAGAAGTATCAGCGGCCCAGCATTACTTTCAAATAGCAAGAAGTTGCCGGGCGCGGTGGCTCACGCCTGTAATCCCAGCACTTTGGGAGGCTGAGGCAGGTGGATCACCTGAGGTCGGGAGTTCAAGACCAGCCTGACCAACATGGAGAAACCCTGTCTCTACTAAAAATACAAAATTAACCGGGGTGGTGGCAGATGCCTGTAATCCCAGCTACTCGGGAGGCTGAGGCAGGAGAATCACTTGAACCCGGGAGGCGGAGGTTGCGGTGAGCCGAGATTGTGCCATTGCACTCCAGCCTGGGCAACAAGAACAAAACTCTGTCTCAAAAGAAAAAAAAAAAAACAGCAAGAAGCGTTCGTGCATTTTAACTTTTCCAGCTTGCCCTACAGCATAGGTGAGAAAAAGGAGTCAAAACAGCTGGCAGTAATCCTAAAATTATTATTATTATTATTTTTTTTTTGAGAGGGATTCTTGCTGTCACCCAGGCTGGAGTGCAGTGGCCGGATCTCAGCTCACTGCAAGCTCCTCCTCCCGGGTTTACGCCATTCTCCTGCCTCAGCCTCCCGAGTAGCTGGGACTACAGGCGCCCACCACCTTGCTCTGCTAGTTTTTTGTATTTTTTAGTAGAGACGGGGTTTCACTGTATTCACCAGGATGGTCTCGATCTCCTGACCTTGTGATCCGCCCGTCTCGGCCTCCCAAAGTGCTGGGATTACAGGCTTGAGCCACCGTGCCCGGCCATCCTAAAATTATTTTAATGCTTTCAGCCATAAGTTTAAATTTGATGCAGAAAAGAATAGGGAGGGGTCAGTGGAAGATTGCTAGGAACTGACAGACACGATCACCATGGAAAATGTCTTTATCCTTATTGGGTTTGTCTCATTCTAATGAGTAGTTTATAAATATTTCATTTGAATCTATAGAAACGATTCAAATAATGTTTGATTTTGTTGCTGTTGTTATTTGATTAAAATAACTCTAAATTTGAATTTGGGATTAATGACGTTTTCAGTTTCTGCAAAGTTACTGAGCCCAGATTGTCCACTGTTCTTAAACCTTATAATATGCTGAATAGTAGGTAGGGATAATTATTTTATTAGTGAGGAAATTGAGGCTCAGGGAGTTAAGTCCTTTGGCTAGAGTCACCTAACTAATTATTGCTAGAGCTGGAATTTGAACATAGAATCTTATAGCTCAGAAAACCTCTGTTAATGGATCTGCATCAACATGTGTTACTATCAAGAGATTAAGAGTTGTTTGGTGAGCATGGTGGTTCATGCTTGTAATCCCAGCACTTTGGGAGGCTGAGGTGGGAGGATTGCTTGAGACCAGGAGGTTGAGACCTGCCTGGGTAACATAGTGAGACACCATCTATTTATTTCTGTTTCAGAGATCACTTAGAGTTGTCCTCAAGGAATTTCAAACAGCTTATTAATGGCTGCCATGTAGCAAGCACTTATGTTCAGTGCTAGCAACGTGGCAGGTCTATATGACAAAATTTATTCTGCTCTTATGGAGTTTATGCATGCTGGTATATTCTCTACAGGTATAAACACTGAAAAGGCTCAGAGGTTTCTTCAGAGATGAAGAAAGGAGATGACATAGAAAAATATATCAGTTTCACAAACTGAGGGTTGCTCTGAGGGACTCAAAAAACTGAAAGCAGTGCAGGCCTCAGCTGTGGGCAGCGAGCAGTGCTTATTGCTTCGTGAACCAAGCAACTTCGGCTCCTTTACTTCCCTAAATCTTTCTTATGTACTCCTTTCTTCTGAAATGTTAAGATTTCCCTTGACAAAAAAAGAACAAATCGTAGCTGCCCCGCCCCCTGTTCCCGAAGGTGTATTGTGTTACACAGGCAGGACAGCAGTATCCCCAAGGAGTTGAAGACTAAAAAGCTTTGGGAATCATTTGCTTACACTGACCTTTGTTTCTCAGATAGGTAGATGCTGTTGCAATTCATTATTACCTACCCTGCCACTGGGGAACATTACAATAAGTAGATGAGTGAGACGTTTTATCCCTGGATTGTCATTTGTCTGTAATCTCTAAAAAATCAGTCTGTTGTCTGGTTTGACTTGTATTTCACATCTGTGCATTTGCTTTTGAATGGAAAACACTGATGTTAATGAAAAGAAGGCTAAAATATATAATTCACTAGGATACACTGTGTATTAATCCGTTTTCACACCGATGATAAAGACACACGCAAGACTGGGAAGAAAAAGAGGGTTAATTGGACTTACAGTTCCATGTGTGTCTGGGGAGCCGCCAGAATCATGGCAGGAGGCAAAAGGCGCTTCTTACCTGGTGGCGGCAAGAGAAAATTAGAGACATGCAAAGGCAGAAACCCCTTGACAAAACCATCAGATCTCACTAGACGTATGCACTACTGTGAGAACAGTGTGGGGGAAACCGCCTCCATGATTCAAATTATCTCCCACCGGCTCCGTCCCACAACATGTGGAAATTATGGGAGTACAATTCAAGATGAGATTTGGGTGAGAAATACTGAATCAGAATTTCCAGGCATGGGACCGGTCATATATATATATATGTCTCATGGATTATTCTGAAGCATCTGCCCCTGAGGGAGTACCAGTGGTAGGATATTTATGTCCCATGTCTGTTCTAACCCCACTTTTTTCCTGAGCTCCAAACAAGTATGTTCAACTGGTTTTTAGACGTATTTCTAAACAAGTATGTCCAACTGCTTTTTAGACATACCTCTTTGAGTTTACTGCAGGAATCTTAAGTTCTAAGTTCCCTGTGTGGAAACCAAAGTCCTTATTTTCCTAACCAGGACTAATTTTTCTGTTGCCTATATCTCAGTTTTTGGCTTTTGAGTGTCCTGTACTAAAAATGTGTGCGTCACCCACATTCCCCTTTGTTAGTTTCTGAATCTCACTCATTCCTGTGCTCATTCCTGGCCTCGGTTCGGGCCACCATCATATCTCCCCTGAATTATATCTGATGTCCCGGTTGAGCCTTTGTTTTCCCTGTTCTGGTCATTTAAGTCATTTCAGATTGTAAGTCATGTTCAGGTTATGTCAGGGGAAAGGGATTTGTTTATTGTAGGATTATCTTCTAGGTAAAGAAGACTTCTCAGCTGTTACGCGGTCATAGAACAGGGGCAGCAACTGTAGGGGTCGTGATTTAAGAGGGAGTGTTCTCAGTGGACACTGTTGTAGTGCATAGCTGCCTATGCACTACAGCCAGCCTGGAGATAGTGATCTCCACCCAGGAGTTAATTTCCAGATCTTATAAGTTGTGGCTTGAGTGGTGATAACAAACAGTGGTGACCTGTTCTTAAAGAATTACTTAGAGCATTCTTCCCTCAGAAGGAGCAGTAAATGGCATGCACTGTAAGGTTCCTTGGCTCCTCCTTATGCCATCAGGCCTAGAGTTTATCTTCCTAAACAGTAATACTGATCATGATATTCCCTGTTTAAAATCCTTCAATTCTCTCTTATAGGAAAACATCAAAACTCTAGCCTCATTCTTCTCTCTTTCTCCCTTAACACTTCTATGTTCCAGCCACATTACACTCCTCAGCCTAACTATGCATGCTATGTTCTTTTTTTTTTTTTTTGATACGGAGTTTCGCTCTTGTTGCCCAGGCTGCAGTGCAATGGCACGATCTCCGCTCACCACCGCGGCAACCTCCGCCTCCTGGGTTCAAGCAACTCTGCCTCAGCCTCCCGAGTAGCTGGGATTACAGGCATGCCACCATGCCTGGCTAATTTTATATTTTTAGTAGAGACAGGGTTTTTTCCATGTTGGTCAGGCTGGTCTCGAACTCCCAACCTCAGGTGATTTGCCCACCTCAGCCTCCCAAAATGTTGGGATTACAGGTGTGAGCCATCACGCCTGGCCAGCATGCTATGTTCTCTAAAGCCTTAATTATAATTATCTTTCCTCTTACAGGAATATCATTTCTTCCCTTCTTTGCTTACTTCTAGGTTTAACTCACTTAATCATCTCTGTTAGCCTTTTTTTACTCTTCTGGGCAGTAGTTACTTTTCCTTGTGTTCTCACGTATTTTGCAGGGGCTTGTATTAAAACTCTTATCACATTATAATGAATTTGTATATCAGACTGTCTCACCACTGGGTTTTGAGCTTATCTAAGAGAGAGACCATGTCTTTTCTGTTTATTCAACTTTCCTCTCTCCCCAGTTCATCAGATATTTATTAAGCGTCTACTTTGTGCCCAGCATTGTGTCATTGTAGAAGACACAGAAATACTGCAGAGAGAATTAACTTGGCTGTTGAATTTCTTTTTCTTCTAGGTCGTGATATCATCGGGCTGGCAGAAACTGGCTCTGGAAAAACAGGCGCCTTTGCTTTGCCCATTCTGAATGCACTGCTGGAGACCCCACAGCGTTTGTTTGCCCTAGTTCTTACCCCGACTCGGGAGCTGGCCTTTCAGATCTCAGAGCAGTTTGAAGCCCTGGGGTCCTCTATTGGAGTGCAGAGTGGTAAGTGTCTGAGAGGGAAGGGATCCTAGGTTGCCATCACAAGTGAAGAATGAGTGTGAAAGGAGAATGGAGGAAGGTATTGCTAGCATAATTCATTGACCCAAAGAGCTAATGCTGTATTTTAGCTTTGGGAAGAGTATTAATTGTAAGGGAAGAACAAGTTTAAGTAGAAATCTGGCATTGGCTCTAAAAGATGTTCAGTGGACCGTGGAAAAAAATTAAGGATCTCATCTCTATGTTCTTTTTCTCTCTGTAGCTGTGATTGTGGGTGGAATTGATTCAATGTCTCAATCTTTGGCCCTTGCAAAAAAACCACATATAATAATAGGTGAGTAACTGACGAAGGTAAAAGACACTGGCAGTGATGAATTGGAGAAAATCTACCAATATCGGATAGGAAGACTTTGAGAAACAGATTTTGTAACCCTGTTAAATTTTTTAATTTCTTAAGTTAAATTTGGTGGAGAGCTGTGGGGTGGGGCAGGTAACTTTATTTGTTTGTTGTTGTTGTTGTTTTTCGTCCTGTTCTGAAACATCACTGTTTCTCCTCAACCTCTCTTGGTAGCAACTCCTGGTCGACTGATTGACCACTTGGAAAATACGAAAGGTTTCAACTTGAGAGCTCTCAAATACTTGGTTATGGACGAAGCCGACCGAATACTGAATATGGATTTTGAGACAGAGGTGAGCTCTCAATTTCTTTCCTCCTCTTAGAGCATCTCAGGTTCCTGTTTCAAAATTTGGTTCATTGCCCACTTGTTTTATGTAGAACATTGCATCAGTATCAGTTTCATTCTTGATATTCTTCAAATTGCAGTTTCTCAGCACCCTTTTATCTTTAGAATATAGTCTGACTCTGACTCCAGAAATGGGAAATATCAAAACTGGATTTTCTTTTCCATTTCATTTAATTTAGACCTTGACATATACCCTGAAATATCTTTATTTTCTTTGATGACCCACTAATCCCAGCTTACTTAGTTGATTAATACTTATTCTTGACTTTTCTCTTAGATCAACTCTGGTCTACTAATTTAAACTGTTCTTTTCTTAGAAAGGTATTTTTTTAATAGTGTCTGGTGGGGTATCAGGCAGTAAATATTCAGTAAACTTTAGCTGAATCGAATTGAATTTTCGAGTACCAAATCTTCACAGTGATATATTTAATTTGTTAACGTCTACCTCCTTCATTACCTAGAGGATTTGCAGCTCTTCCAGTCTGAACATCATATTGGCATCTTTTCCTCTTTGTGCCTTAGGTTGACAAGATCCTCAAAGTGATCCCTCGAGATCGGAAAACATTCCTCTTCTCTGCCACCATGACCAAGAAGGTGAAATTTGCTAGGACTTTTGTTTCTTCTTTATGAGAATTGATACATAAAGTAAATGGTAACAACAATAATAACAATAAGTAAAAATAAATTGCTTTAGTCCATTTTCACACTGCTATAAAGAACTATCTGAGACTAGGTAATTTATACAGAAAAGAGAGGTGTAATTGACTCACAGTTCCACATGGCTGGGGAGACCTCAGAAAACTTACAATTATGGCAGAAGGCGAAGGGGAAGCAAGGCACGTCTTACATGGTGGCAGGAGGTAGGGGCAGTGCCACACTTTAAAACCATCAGAAATTGTGAGAACTCACTATCATGAGAACAGCATGGGGGAAAACCACCTCCATGATCCAGTCACCTCCCACCAGGTCCCTCCCGTGACATGTGGGGATTACAATTCAACATGAGATTTGAGTGGGGACACAGAGTCAAACCATATAAATAAAGAGTGTTTAGGCATCAGTGTGCTGTTCTGGATCTTCTTCCTCCAGGTGCAAAAGCTTCAGCGAGCAGCTCTGAAAAATCCTGTGAAATGTGCCGTTTCCTCTAAATACCAGACAGTTGAAAAATTACAGCAATATTATATTTTTATTCCCTCTAAATTCAAGGTAAAGTGTTTACTTTGATCATTCCTGCCTCTCCCTCTTCTTTTCACCAAAGCATCTGAAAATGTGTCAACCCTTGATTAGCCAAGAGCTGTAATGCAGATTGGCATCCTGTCTGTTTGCTTTAGAGGGCGTGTTGTGCTTATATTATCACCGATAAACTAGACATGCCAGGAATTCACAACATATTAAACCACAATAATGAGGTCATGATGTAATCATATAATTCCTTCCCATCCCCATCCTTGAGGTAATTTTTCCTTTGTTCGCTTATAATGTGGCTTTTATTTAGGATGAAGCCTCTGGTTTTGTGCTTTGATATAAGGACTTCTCCTGTTTTCTGAGGACAGATCTCCTGCCTGCCTTTAGGCTCTGTGGGGAATAGTGGTTCACGGAGATGATAATGCTGGTTAAGGAATCCTAAGCTGGCAGCTGGAGGTCTGGATAATGGAGGTCTGGATAATTGAGAAGCAACTATAGGGTTAGTTTTTACCTTATGTATATGCCAGGTCTCCAATCCTTTCTCCCAGGTTCGATGACATATATTGTTTTGGGTTTGTAACTTAGGATACCTACCTGGTTTATATTCTAAATGAATTGGCGGGAAACTCCTTTATGATATTCTGCAGCACCTGTAATAATACCCAGAGAACAGCTTTGCTACTGCGAAATCTTGGATTCACTGCCATCCCCCTCCATGGACAAATGAGTCAGGTAAGGATTCATCGTCATCATCAGCCATGCACTGATGGCATGAGCGAGATAAACCTCCTAACAATAGATTTGTACAATAAGGACATAGGGCACTGATGCCTGTTTCCATAATTGTTCTCATTTTATGGGCTTTGAAGTGTTGCTCTAGATGCTTACTTTCTCCCAGGGTAGCAAGAGGCTCCCATTAGAATATTTCATATGTAGCTGTCTGGTTTGCAAGCTGTTGAGTTGATGTATTCAGCCCTAATGGTAATAATGACTCTGGTCTCTAAAAACATTAATAAATTATTTCACAGTTACTTTTCTATTGTGTCAGGCTACCCTTATTTTGTATCATTTTTTTTTTTTATTTCTTGTTGCTTCATATTTCTGTTTTGACCTGTGAAGCCCCATTCAAAAGTTGGGGGGAAAAAAACTTTAAAAAATTTATGTCTCTTTGTTCTTGTGTTTGTCTGTTTTGTGTTTTGTATTCCAAAATGTATGTTAAGTTTTCCATCATTTCTTTCTCATTACCTCAGAGTAAGCGCCTAGGATCCCTTAATAAGTTTAAGGCCAAGGCCCGTTCCATTCTTCTAGCAACTGACGTTGCCAGCCGGGGTTTGGACATACCTCATGTAGATGTAGTTGTCAACTTTGACATTCCTACCCATTCCAAGGTGAGTCCTGTTGCTAACTTGCCTTTCTAGTCCTAAAGTGTGTTTCTTAATGGAGTGTCTTCTGTCTTTCCTTAGTTACAGCAGTTTTTTTGTTCCTGGTTAATTAAGTATCAGGAAACAAGAAAGCCCTTGATTAGTTCATTCTCATCATCTTGCACAGGCCTGTGTATGTAACGTTAGTACATATGAAAGAGGTAGCCAAGGAGAGTTATTAGATGCTCATAGTAGTGGCAGGTGCACCACATACTGATCATGTCACTGTCATTTCTTGAGAATGACAACTTGTAGTTCTCAGTGTATCTCAAGGTTTCTCAGCCTTGGCACTATTAACATTTTAAGCTGTCGAATTCTTTGAAGGGTTGTTCTTTGAGTTGAAGGATTCCTAGTAGCATTCCTGGCCTCTACCCACTAGATGACAGCATCACACACTCTTCCACTTGTGATAATCAGAAGTATTTCCAGACATTACCAGTGTCCCTTGAGGATGACAGAAGCACCCCTGGATGAGACTGGTGTGTCTCTTGTCTTTGTATTTAACTGCTGTAGATGAGGTGCTATCTCATTTGATTTTCATAACAACTCTATAATTTGGGCATGTATTTCTATGCCTGTTCAATAAATAGAAACCAAGGTTCAGGGAGGTTATATAATTTGCAGGTAATTGTGTAACTGGCAGGTGGGAAGGACCACAGCTGTAACCCAGCTCTGCCTCGAGATCCAGTGCTGTTTTTTAAAACACCATGCAGCTTGCGACCATGTATATATGCTTTGTAGATTTATCTTTCTATGAAAGAGGGGAAAGCATTGGATCCATTTTGTGCTGCAAGGAGAATAAAAAAGATGAAGTAGATTTGTCTCAACAGATTGCCCAGGCCATTTATTTTCTCCATGTTATGACATGAATCTATTTTCTTTCAAAGTTTTATGGCAAGACTTTGCATACGTAGGTTTTTTTTTTTTTTTTTTTTTTTTTTTTTTTTTTTATACTTATAATCCATATAACTTGAATTTATGTACCCTTTTGGTTTTAGGATTACATCCATCGAGTAGGTCGAACAGCTAGAGCTGGGCGCT
Source organism: Macaca thibetana thibetana (assembly GCF_024542745.1). Taxonomy (NCBI): domain Eukaryota; kingdom Metazoa; phylum Chordata; class Mammalia; order Primates; family Cercopithecidae; genus Macaca; species Macaca thibetana. The sequence goes on from NC_065588.1 coordinate 13,006,017, forward strand.
CCGGAAAGGCTATTACTTTTGTCACGCAGTAAGTAAATCAGCTTTAGGGGCAGAGCAACGTAGAGAAAAGAGCAGAACTTTCGAGCCACTGACTGGGAACCTGGCGCTATCATTTACTACACTACTCACTTTCATACTGAAAACCAGGATGAAGGCGTTGAAAGATGGGAATAGTAATACCTATCTAGCAGGGTTTTGGTGAAAATTGGAGATGATATATGTAAAAGATCTAGTATAGTATTTGGCATGTAGAATGGTGAAGTGGTACCTAGAGCTGGAGAGCAATTGTCTTTGTGTCAACTCAGAAAGTATTAGAATAACTATTTCCAATTTTTTTTTTTTTGAGGAACAAATTTTTATGTGCCCAAGGCTGTCCTGTGAATAAATACCTTGAGGGATTTTCTCCCTCCTTCCCTCTTTTTTTTTTTTTTTTTTAATTTGTCTCGCTCTGTTGCCTAGGCTAGAGTGCAGTGGTGCGACCTTGGCTGAGTGCACCTTCCACCCCCTGGGCTCAAGCAATCCTCCTACCTCACCTTAGCCTCCCAAGTAGCTGGGACCACAGGTGCATGCCAGCACACCTGGCTTTTTAAAAAATATTTTTAGCAGAGACAGGGTTTTGTCATGTTGGCCAGGCTGGTCTTGAACTCCTGAGCTCAAGTGATCCATCTGCCTCAGCCTCCCATAGTGCTGGGATTACAGGCGCAAGCCACCTGCCTCAGCTTCCCATAGCGCTGGGATTATAGGCACAAGCCACCTGCCCGGCCGATTTTTCTTTCTTTCTTTTTTTTTTTTTTTTAAGCAGCAAGGTTTTACTCTGTTGCCCAGGCTGGAGTGCAGTGGCTCGATAATAGCTCACTGCAGCTTCAAACTCCTGGGCTCAAGTAGTCCTCATGCCTCAACGTCGAATGGCTGGGACTATAGGCACAGGCCGTCACGGTTGGCTAATTTTTAATTTTTTTATAGAGATGGCATCTCACTATGTTGTCCAGGCTGGTCTGGAAGTCCTGGTCTCAAGTGATTCTCCTGCTTTGACCTCCCAAAGCATTGGGATTATAGTTGCAAGCCACCACGCCTGGCCTCCCTGGAGTGATTTTCTAATGGGCTATGCACAGAGATTGCACTTAACCCATACTTAGAAAAGAAATAATATGTTCAATATTGTTTAAACCTATGGCTCCTATTGCGTTGCGTCATATAATAATAGTTTGGGAATGGACAGCATTTGCATTACCAGGCAACCAAAGCTGTGCAGTTCTCCTTCCTCAGGTATGACGTGGAACTCTTCCAGCGCATAGAACACTTAATTGGGAAGAAACTACCAGTCTTTCCAACACAGGATGATGAGGTTATGATGCTGGCAGAACGCGTGGCTGAAGCCCAAAGATTTGCCCGAATGGTATGCATCTTTCTTTTCTCACCAGTGTCTGTGCAAACCATGTTAACTGTGTGCCACTTTATCATATTAACCCTCACACTAGACTGCAGAAGCTGGGTATTATTTTATTCCAAATTTCAGATGAACAAACTAAGGTGCAGAGATGGTAGGTAATTTGCATTAGACCATCCAACCAAATGGTGGATTCAGGGTTTGGCCTCATTCTGACATTTACACATTCATAGCAACTGTTCACGTGTCACCTGTGGTGAGATAATTCATCAGACCTGAGGTCAGAAGATGCAGCTGTGAACTGTGTGAGCTTGGGAAATGTGCCTGACTTCTCAGAATCAGAATCAGTTTCTCACCTGTAAATTGGGAATAACACTTGCCTGAATACCTTATGGGGTTTTACAAGCACCAGAGAAGCCAATATAAACTACATAGTTCCTAGTAGGGGTTGATCATACCTGATCCAAACATTTGAAATCCAAAACCAAGATCCAAACTTTTTTTTTTTTTGAGACGGAGTTTCACTCTTGTTGCCCAGGCTGAAATGCAATGGTATAAGCTCGGCTCACCGCAACCTCCGCCTCCCAGGTTCAAGCAATTCTCCTGCCTCAGCCTCCCAAGTAGCTGGGATTACAGGCATGTGCCACCATGCCCAGCTAATTTTGTATTTTTAGTAGAGATGGGGTTTCTCCATTTTGGTCAGGCTGGTCTCAAACTTCTGACCTCAGGTGATCCATCCGCCTCAGCCTCCCAGAGTGCTGGGATTACAGGCTTGAGCCACCACGCCTGGCGATCCAAAACTTTGAGTGCCAAAAGGATTGCCACAAGTGGAAAATTCCATGCCTGACTGCATGTGACAGGTTGCTACCAAGACACAGTCAAAATGTTTTTAATGCACAAAAATATTAAAAATACTGTGTAAAATTACCTTCAGACAATGTGTATAAGGTATATATGAAACAAGTGAATTTTGTGTTTAGAATTGAGTCCCATCCCCAAGATAGCTCATTATGTATCTGCAAATATTCTAGAATTAGAAAAAATCTGAAATCCAAAACACTGCTGGTCCCAAGCATTTCAGATGAGGGATACTCACCCTGTAGTAGTAGTAACAGTAATAGTGGTGATGAGAAGATTCTAGAGGAAAACGCTCGGAAGTGCTGCCTGCTTTTTGGAGTTCTGGTCTGAGGGATGGAGAAACTTTGCCCATAGGTGGTTGTTGGAGTAGCTGAGGTACAGATTTGGTTTTTATTCTGCCCACATGGGATTTTTTTGTTTGGTATTTTTGTTTGTTAAAGTATTACATGTGCATTGGGAAAAAAATTCAAAAAATACAGAAAAGATTAAAGTAGTAAGTGAAAAGGTAAACATTTCCCCACAGAAAACCATTGATAACATGTGGTTATTTTTCTTTCTTTAGCCATAATTAGACTTTAATTATATAGGATTAACATTTTTCTGTTTCAACAAATATAGATTCATGTGATCGTTTCTTAACAGCTACAAAGAATTCCATCATGTGTATGAAATACTTACATTCATGGATGCTTATGCTTTTTTCCAGTTTTTTTCTACTTTGGTACAGTGTTGAACTCCCTACTTCGTATAGCTTTGCATACTTACTCCCTTAGAATAAATTCCTAGAAGTAGAATTGTTGGGCCAAGGGATGTACACAGTTAAAATTTGAACTCGTACAGAATGCCAAATTGCCCCTTCCCCCAAGAAAAGCTATAGCAGATTGCACTGTAAGTGACAGTATATGTGAATTTTTCTACACCTTGGCCAATACTGGGGATTACCCTTCTCTTAAGTCTTTGCCAATCTGCCATGTGAAAATAAAACCTTATTATTTTAATGTTCACGTTTTGATTACCAATAAGGTTAACATCTTTGTATATTTGGAGTTAGATCTCATTCCTTTGCTAATGTCAGGCATCAGGACGTTACTTGATACTTGATCTTAAGGAGAGGGGAGTAGAATGTGTTACCTTCAGTGCCAGTAATTCGTTTTCAATCCCATCTTCTTTTTTTCTTGCAGGAGTTAAGGGAGCATGGAGAAAAGAAGAAACGCTCGCGAGAGGATGCTGGAGATAATGATGATACAGAGGGCGCTATTGGTGTCAGGAACAAGGTGGCTGGAGGAAAAATGAAGAAGCGGAAAGGCCGTTAATCACTTTTATGAAGGCTCACGTTCTGCTGTTCTGTGAAAGAGAACTGGAGAATGAAACCTGCTCCGACAGAGATCGTGAGACTGAAATCTGTCAGAATTGTGTCCAGAATGTGCTCAGTGAATTCAGTACTCTTCCCCATTCTGGGTTGGAGTTTACTGCAGAATAATTCTTACAGTGCTGATGTCAAGACCGTTACTGTTTTTTCAACTTTGACTCTTCGCTCATGACATGAGTAGGATGTGCTCTTCTGTCACTCACACAGACCTGTTGCCTTTTTTAGCTGCAAGTCGAGGACTAGGTTGATGATGTCCACGACCTGTAATTGTAAAGAAGCTTGGACATCTGCAAATGATATTTAAGCCATCTTGGCTTGTACTTTTTTCAAACTAATGTGAAACAATAAATTTAAACATTATTTTTAAAAGATTCAAACTCCTTAAAGACCTTGGTGTTAAAGGGCCTTGTAGATTTAAGTAAGATCTTGTTAATAGGTAAGAACCTGACAGTGTTGATTACATGGCACATTCATTGGTTGTCTTAATTAAGATAAATATTTATTACTTAAAAAATCAACAAGGAAACAAGATGATAGATGGCTTTGAAAGGGAAGTCCCACTTGAAAGGAGGTTGTGTTTTTCTTGCAGATGGAGCAAAGTCCATCAGTAAGACAGCAGAGGTCTTTAAAATCCCTAAATAGATTTATTTCCTTCATTCCCTCAATTAAGCAGGTGGTTAGGAAGACTAGTTTCTTACGTAGACTTTTTTTTTTTTTTTTTTTTTGAGACTATCTTACTCTGTCACCCTGGGTGGAGTGCAGTGGTATGACCTCAGCTCGCTGCAGCTTTGACCTTCTGGGCTCAGGTGATCTCCCACCTCAGCCTCCTGAGTAGCTGGGACTACAGGCACACGCCATCACGCCTGGCTAATTTTTATATTTTTTGTGGAGATGGGATCTTGGCATGTTACCCAGACTGGCCTTGAACTCCTGAGCTCAAGAGATCCACCTGCCTCGGCCTCCCAAAGTGTTGGGGTTGCAGGTGTGAGCCACTGCACCCGGCCTCTTTCTTTTTTCCTTTTTTTGAGATGGAATTTTGCTGTGTTGCCAGGCTGGAGTGCAGTGGCATGATCTCGGCTCACTGCAACCTCCGATTCCCTGGTTCAAGCAATTCTCCTGCCTCAGCCTCCCAAGTAGCTGGGATTACAGGCGCTCACCACCACACCCAGCTAATTTTTGTGTTTTTGTAGAGATGGGGTTTTGGCATGTTACCCAGACTGGCCTTGAACTCCTGAGCTCAAGAGATCCATCTACCTCGGCCTCCCAAAGTGTCAGGATTACAGGCATAAGCCACTGCACCCGGCCTCTTTTTTTTGAGACAGAGTCTCGCTCTGTTGCCAGGCTAGAGTGCAGTGGTGTGATCTCAGCTCACTGCAACCTCCAACTCCCTGGTTCAAACAATTCTGCCTCAGCCTCCCGAGTAGCTGGGATTACAGGCACGCACCACCACACCCAGCTAATTTTTGTATTTTTAGTAGAGACAGGGTTTCACCATGTTGGCCAGGAGGGTCTTGAACTCCCAACCTCAGGTGATCGACCCGCCTCGGCCTCCCAAAGTGCTGGGATTATAGGCGTGCACCGCCACACCTGGCCACTCTGCCTCTTATGTAGACTCTTATCCCCAGGTGACAAGAATAAAATCAGTATGCGTCAAAAATGTATAATTATAAGACCTAATTTCATCCACTTGTCATTGGTGCCCACTGGCCACTCGTCTTTTTTGTCCCATCTATTAGGCGATGCAGGAGATGTGGAGCTGGGGCCTCAGCTCCAGGGGAGGAGGTAGGGCATTGGCACTCTAGGGGCTGGATGCTGGGGGAGGGTTGCTGGAATTCAGAAGCAACTTTGAAATTCCCAATCACGAACAGTCTCATGTTCTGAGGATGTTTACACATAGAAGATGCCTAATACTTTTTGTTGTCTATAACAGTTTTATTAGAAGAGTGTGTCTGAAGTGGCAGAACCAAGGTAAAGAGGGTCTAAAGAAACACTTTGATGGATTAAGATTGGAATGAAGTTTGGCAGAAAAGAAACTTCCCGTATCCATCTAAGTCAAAGTATCTGGTGAGGAGTAAAGAGTACAAAGCAGTAAAATTCTCTGTGGTAGTCCAGGGTGGACTGTTCAGTGGACTTCCTTCACTGCAGGAAGAGCTTTGCAAATATCGGTGGGGGGGAGTTTCTACCACGGATGCATTCTAAAATGGGCGCCTGTGGGCAAGGCATTCGCAATGAATTGAAATACTGTGCATGACTTACTTGTTGTTTTGTTTGCTCTGAATTTCGTTGCTGCTTATTATGGTACCTTTGTGTGAAGGATAATTTAGAGGAGGTAGAGACATAAGGGAAAGGAAAGGAGAAAGGGGTACCAGAATAGGGAGGCAAATGGTTGAGCGGGGCGTACCCGTTCCTATTTGTTTTGAGTTGTGCCTCCCACTTGGGACTAATTCTCCATTAACATCATGTTTTCCCTATGGCACACTCTAGGGTGGCTTAGGAGAGCAGCTCTCTCCGAGTCAGCTCATGGATGCTGTTTCAGCTCAGTGGAGGACTTCAGAAGCAAGCTGAAATGGAACTGGTGTACCAGTAGGGGGTAAGAAGGAGAGATTGCAATCATCCTCAAGGATGTCTCAACTTTCCAAGTAGGCAGTGGTCTCTGGCCTGGGGTTTGTGGACCCCTGAGGAATATGCATATTTCTGGGGAGACTAAAAAGGTTAAAAACCACTGCACTAAAGCTTAACTGCCATCTCTAATGTATGTGCATAATTATGCTTTGCTAGGATGGGAAGAAAGGACACTAGTGAAAGAAATGTGGACGGGTGTGTCTTCAGGTATATTAACAGGTCCAGAGCATGGAGTCCAAAGAAGAAAATGCACAGATGCTATTGCAAAAGGCAGGAGGCACAGAAACCAATGTGATCCACCAGTAAATAAAAACAAGGTGTGTAGGTTTGCTCTATTAGTCATTCCTGTGCTCTCCTGTCCTCTAAGCTGAGATAGTGGTCGTGCTGCTGAAACCCTTACGGAAGTATGTTTTAATGTCCTAGGACTACTGAAACAAAGTACCAGGAACTGAGTGACTTAAAATAACAAATTTATTCTCTCATGGTCCTGGATTTTAAGATGTCCAAAATTAAGGTGTGGGCGGGGCCATGTTCCATCTGACACCTTTAGAGAAGAGTCCTTCCTGGCTTCTTAGCCAGCATTGCCCCTTGGTTGCCTGCAGTCCTTGGTGTTTCTTGGCTGTAGCAACATGACTCCGATCCCTGTCTCCATCTACACATGACCTTCTACCCCATGTATCTTTGTGTCTTCACAAGGCCTTCTTATAAGGATACTAGTTACTGGATTTAGGGTGCAGCCTAATCCACCATGGCCTCATCTTAACTAATTACATCTGCAAGAATCCTATTTCCAAATAAGGTCACCTGAGGTTCTGGGTTGATATGGTTCAGCTGTGTCCCCACCCAAATCTTATCTTGAATTGTCGCTCCCAGAATTCCCACGTGCTGTGGAAGGGACTCGGTGGAAGATAATTGAATCACGGGAGCGGTTTCCCCCATACTGTTCTCATGGCAGTGAATTAGTCTCATGAGATCTGATGGTTTTATAAGGGGTTTCCCCTTTTGCTTGGCCCTCATTCTCTCTTCCTTGCCACCATGTAAGATGTGCCTTTTACCTTACGCCATGACTGTAAGGCCTCTCCAGCCATGTGGAACTGTGAGTCCATTAAACCTCTTTTTCTTTACCCAGTCTCAGGTATATCTTTATCAGCAGCATGAAAACAGATTAATACATGGGTAGACATGACTTTTTGTGGGATACTGCTCAGCCCAGTACAAGGCATCTTTGCGGACTCTGCTATATTCTGCGGGGTTTAAGGTTGCAATTATGGAATAGAAATGGTGGGGAGAACTAGTTACAAAGTGTGGAGAAGACGGGAGATGGGTCTTCAGAAGTGTTTGGATAGGTATTAATAGAAGGATAGAAGAATGTTGAAATGTCATTCTCTTAAATGACATGTAAATTGCCTTTGCAGTCAAGATACCAAAGGCTCCAGATTTAGGAGTGGGGAAAGAGGTCCCTGGCCCCTCTGCTATTCCCTTCTTGGTACAACTCCTTAGTTCTGCCTTCCTGATTTAAGAAACTGTGAGCTTCAAAACAATCTTCTCCCACCCCAATTGTGAACAGATACATCTAACTTTTATGACTTAATAAAGGGAGTATCTTGGAATAGTCATGTGATATCAGCCCAGAGAAAATGTCTTCCTTATTTCTCATCTGAATTGTAAAACTGATTTACATGGTATTCATTGTCTGCAGTTGCAGTAACAATAGCTTCATGGTAGTAGCTAGCCTAGTTTTGCTTCCTCCGTACAGAGCTGAGTGAGAGTGAGAATGAGGAAAACAGCTCTCTATCTTATGAAGGGGTCCTAGGATCCTAGTGAGAGGGTTTCAGCTGGATAGGCTGTTTCAGGCTTAGAGCAGGCCCAGAATTCCAGGGAACTATGAAGAAGTCCTCTAAGGGCACTCTGAGGGGATTCTAGTAGCTAAGAGGGGCCTAGACCCAACTAGATCATGATTATTCTTTCTCAGTCTCTCAAAACGTGCAAAGAATATCCCAGAACTTGGCTGGCTCTTTAAGGACGTCTTGCTTGCAGACAGAGTGTTTTCCAAGTAGCTTCCTGCCTGCAGAGGCATCCACAAACCTAAATCGGAGACTTTATCTACCCCGGGGCCCTCAAAACCCTGGGAAATAGGACCAGAAAGAACCACTGGCTATGGTGTTGGTTACAGAAAATGAAGGGATCCAAGTTATTAAAAGCAGGTAACAAAGCAACATCAAGAAACTGTGTCCTTAAAACTAAGAGAATAAAGACATTCTGATCCACATGGTTCGTAGGGTGAAATCTAGCCTCTGGGCAGATAAGAAATCAGGGTGTGAGTCACCCCTCTTTAGCTGGAATGACGAGACTCAGACCATAACTCTAGAGATTCAAGGGTTACCCACACCCACATTCCTTTTCATGCCTCACCTGTCCCAGGTATGCACGAAAACTACCGCTAAAAATAACTGCAGAAACTTGAAGTCTGGGAAATAGCACTGAACAGTCTCACCTGAAGTGAAGAGCTGGTTGGTGCCAAGTGCAAAGGAGACAGGAAGAAAATGGGCTCCTCTGGAGCCATGGTTTCTAGGAGGTGGGCCCCAAGGTCCACTCAGAGTCTTGGAGCTTTTGTCTGCTCATAGCCATCCATCCCCTGATGCCATCTAAACCCAAAGGATGTCTCCTGTCACTATCACCCTTCAATCATCTGCCAGTGCCGTCAAAGAGGCTGGAAGGGGCAGGAGGGATTGGGAAAGGAACATGTGGGGAAAGTGTAAGTTCACTGTTGCTGTGTGACCTTGTGCAAGTTACTAAACCTCTCTGAACCTTGAGTTTTCTCATTTGTTAATATGGAAAGAAGACCATGGAACCTATCCCTGTCACAGAATCTTTTTTTTTTTTTTTTTTTTTTTTTGAGATGGAGTCTCTGTCACCCAGGCTGGAGTGCAATGGTGTGATCTCAGCTCACTGCAACCTCCACCTCCCAGGTTCAAGCGATTCTCCTGCCTCAGCCTCCCAAGTAGATGGAATTACTGGCACGTGCCACCATGCTGGGCTAATTTTGTATTTTTAATAGAGGCAGGATGCCATGTTGGTCAGGCTGGTCTCGAACTCCTGACCTCAGGTGATCCATCTGCCTCAGCCTCCCAAAGTTCTGGGATTACAGGCGTGAACCACCACACCTGGCCTGCCTCACAGAATCTCGAACCTAGTTTTTAAAATTCTGTGTCTTTCCTCCTTCCCTTCCAGTGTCCACCATATCCTAGCCACAGTGCCAGGTACTAGGAAAGCAGTACTGAAGAAAGAGTCAGATGCTATTTTTGCTGAACTTAGCCTTACTATTGTATTGTGATTGTGTTTCCTACTGGGCAGGGACCATGCCTAGTTCGTGGATATAACTAATATCTTACAGGGCCCATACGCAGTAAATGTTCAATATCTGTCACTTTCTGAAACCTAAGATGTGTCAGGCGGCTTGACCTGTATTGTTTCTAGTTCTTTGAACAATCCCGAACAGTGGATATTATTGTTCCCAGTATGAGCCATGGTGCCAGTTTGCCAAATGGGCCCCTGACTGTGAGACTTTGGACAAGTTGTTCAACCTTCCTGTGTTTCAGTCTTCTTATCTGAAGATACACAGTTATGGTACAGCATTGTGAAGTTTAAATGAACTATATACTGTGGCTCATGATAACAATCAGTAGGTGGTAGTCATTATAATGATCATTAATTGTGGCTATTAGCATAGATGAAGACTGGCAGCATGCCCAGATTATACAGCTGGTAAAGGGCTAAGTAAAAATTTGAAGCCAAAATTGGATTCCAGGCCTGTGCCGTTTACGGTAAATACACTGTTATGTGTGCGTGTATGTATATATGTGTAATTCCGTATTATATTACTCATTCAATATGTTCCACGCAACAAGTAAGTATTATGCAAATGAGCTTTCAGATTCCAAGCTATTTTCAAATCGGCAACAGGCAGGTAAGAAAATATGACTTTCTTGTTTTCACCAGTAGATGGCAGAAGGAAGAAAAGGCCACTCCGGAGAGGGAAGGAATTTTGATTCAGAGGGAGTGATTCACAGTGGGCTGTGGCTGAGGCACAGGGGCGGATGAGTCAGACTCCTTGTATGACTACAGTGGAGGACAGCCCCACCAGGACTAGGGGTCAGGGGTCTGGGTGGGCAGGAGAACTACCTACAGGTATGTGAAGGGTGTCAGCCTTCAAGAAGATCTAGGTTGACCCAGAGGATGGGGACTGGGAGCCCCGAAGTAAAGGCAAGTTCAGACGCAGTTAGAAAAAAAGGTCACGTTCCCCTATCATCTCTACTGCATGGTCCCTGGCTGTGGGCCCTCCTCGTCAGCTTCCAGACACTTGGTTCTTTTCCAAAGCCTGCCCTTCCCTCTGGGATGTTGATGAAGCCACTTGCCCTGTTTGCTCCTTTCCCCGCCCCCTACCCCAGTCTGTAAGCTAGGAATACTATTTCCCTGCTTCTCCCAATACATGTTGTTTGTGAGCCATTGGCCCCCCTCACTGCTTCCCTCTCTCCTAACTGCGTATCCATCCAGTAGGCTTGGTCCACAGCCCGCGCTCCTGTATCAAATAAACTTGGTGCTGGGTAACCTGTGAGCTGCTTGTTCATTTTATCCTAGAGACGTGTCCTTCAGCCCAAAGTAATGGGAATTGTCCTTCTGGGTCCAAAAGACTAGTAGCAGCAGTCAAGCTTGGTGGTCATTTATACTGGGCTGACTCTCACTGATGTGATGCTGGCTTTTGTCCTCAGACATCTTTTGGGGGAGGAGTCCACTGGTTACTCCTGACATCTTAGAAACCCTCTTACCCAAGCTATTAAATCCAGTGCCAACTTAAAACCAACATCCCTGTGGCGATTTCTGGGTGGGTCAAGAGTGGGGACTATCCAAAGGTTTCTTATTTGGCATATGTCTATTTGTACATTCGTAATGGTTGTTGGTTTGGTTTTAAATAAGTGATTCTTGGATGGGACGTGGTGGCTCATGCCTATAATCCCAGCACTTTGGGAGGCCAAGGTGGGAGGATTGCTTGAGGCCAGGAGTTTGAGACCAGCCTGGGTAACACAGCAGAACCCCACTGCTACAAAAAATAATAAAAAAAATTATCTGGGCATGGCGGAGCCTGCCTGTGGTCCTAGCTACTTGGGAGGCTGAGACAAGACAATCACTTGAGCCTTGGAGGATGAGATTGCAGTGAGCTATGATTGTGCTGCTGCATTCCAGCCTGGGTGCAGGGCGAGACCCTGTCTCTAAAAGATAAATAGTAAACCAGTGATTCTTTACAATAGGGCTGAGGAGAGCCTCCTGTGTGTTAGGTATTTGCCAGGTGACTGGCATGTATTATTTCTTTTACTGGAGGTCATGAGTTATTTCTCAAGGAAACTGCGAATCAGAAAAGCTTGTTTGTCATATTTTAAAACTACAGCCTAGTCATTCTTTTTTTTTTTCTTTCTCGTTTTTGAGACTGAGTTTTGCTCTTGTTGCCCAGGCTGGAGTACGATGGTGCGACCTCGGCTCACTGCAACCTCTGCCTCCCAAGTTCAAGCGATTCTCCTGCCTCAGCCTCCTGAGTGGCTGGGATTACAGGCGTGCACCACCACGCCTGGCTAATTTTGTATTTTTAGTAGAGACTGGGTTTCTCCATGTTGGTCAGGCTGGTCTCTAACTCCCGACCTCAGGCGATCCGCCTGCCTCGGCCTCCCAAAGGGCTGGGATTACAGGCGTGAGCCACCGTGCCGGGCACAGCCCAGTTATTCCTTATTCTGTCTTCTGTGATTTCTTAAATTCATCCAAGGGTGTTCAGGAATTTTGGAGGGTGAGCCTATGCTGACAAAATGAAGTTGAGCACCATAGTTTTGTGTTTTTACTAAATCTCCAGAAAATAAATGTGACCTTTGGACTGCCAGAAGATGCGCGTTGAAACCTCACACAAAATCAGCATATGAGGACAGAGAGGATGTTGGTGATCACCGGAATCTGTTCATTTTTCCTTTGAAGATGCTTAAGGGAAGTATGTGTGTGTTTATAGGTTTGTATGTGTTTTAGAGTGTGCCAACAAGCTTTAGCCATTTAAAGACAGACACTGAAGACTCCCTCTATTCAAAAAAACGTTCTAGTGGAATTTTGTTCATCATATCTGCCTGAGAAAAAAACAGGCCCTGCTTTTCAGTCTTGAAGACCTAAGTCTCCTTTTTGAATAGAGTAGTGGGGGCTGGGTGCAGTGACTCATGCCTATAACCCCAGCACTTTGGGAGGCCAAGGTGGGCAGATCTTTTGAGGTCAGGAGTTCGAGACCTGCATGGCCAACATGGTGAAACCCCGTCTCTACTAAAAATACAAAAATTAGCTGGGTGTGGTGGCTTGTGCCTGCTAATCTCACTACTCGGGAGGCTGAGGCATAAGAATCACTTGAACCCAAGTGAGGTGGAGGTTGCAGTGAGCCAAGATCACGCTTGCACTCCAGGCTGGACAACAGAGTGAGACTCCATCTCAAAAAAAGAGAAGAGTAGTGGGAGTAGTTGGGCGACAGAAGTATGCTGTAGAGAAGGCTGGCCAGCCTAACTCATTTTCCTAGTAAATGCCAGTGATGCCCCTAACCAGGCACTAGTGTCTATTGCCAGTGTGGCATGTGGGTAAGTCACACTTTGTACCTCACCTCTTTAGCATCTTTGTCTGGGTGAACTCAGAATTATGTGTGATCACCAAGGGCAGCCTTGAAGGGGACGAAAGGACAAGCCTCTGGCTGACAGGGATGACAGAAGGGCAGCCCACCTGGGCGGGGTGCTGGGAGAGAGGGTAAAGGGAAGAAGGGTGTCGTGTTCAATTTTACAGCCTGTCCGCAAACTTCGTGGTTTTATGGTACTCAGCTGGGTAGTCATTTCCTGCCCTTTCTCCTACTGTGTTCTCCAGAGTCCCTGAGTCACTCTTTGGCCAGTGGCCTGCAGCCAGGGCTCATTTCTCTTCCCTATGGTCTAGAGAAGTTGTTTCCAAAGCGGGGTATGGGTATCCAGGGACAACATACTGCGAGGCGGTCTGTTGGGGTGTGGAAGACACTAGAACATTTATCTGTATTTAACCCATCCATTTCTAATGTCTATTTTTTATGTTTTGTAGTGTAAAGTTTTGCTGTAAACAATTCACAATAAATACATATGGATATGGCATATTTATATATATATATATAATGTATATAAATTGTTTAACATACGTGCAAGTATGTTAAAGATATTATGTTGAATAGGGATGCATATCAAGAAGGTTTGGCCAGCCTGGCCAACATGGTGAAACCTCATCTCTACTAAAAATACAAAAATTAGCCTGGCATGGTGGTGGGCACCTGTAATCCCAGCTACTCAGGAGGCTGAGGTGCGAGAATTGCTTTAACCCAGGAGGTGGAGGTTGCAGTGAGCTGAGATGGTGCCACTGGATTCCAGGCTGGGCGGTAGAGCGAGACTCAGTCTCAAAGAAAAAAAAGAAAGTTTAGGACTATAGCCCTAGGGAATTATGCTGACAATAGTCCTTTTTTATTATTACATAAGTTAACCCATTTATTAAAGGCTAGTGATGTTTCCAGTGGTGGAGGAACATCTACTGGTCTTTCAGTTCTTTCAGTCTTCTGATGGTAGACTTTGCTGTGGCAGCAGAAGTGGTATTGTAGATTCAACCACCGCCAGCTACTGTCTTCATGTAGGAACCACAGTGCCAGATGCCTGTATCTCGTCTTTTCGTCTTGGTTTTGCCACAGAAAGAGCAAATGTGCCTGACGTGCTAGCTGGTTTCAGTTTTCTTCACCATTTTCCGGAGGGAGGCACCATAGCGGATCCTGTATTTACCGACAATTCCAACTTTATTGGTGCATTTAGCCATGTCAGCGCAAACTAGGTTTGAGCCCGCAATAGTCTTTAAAAGCATTATTTTATGTTTCATTATGAAATTAACTTTTTTTTTTTTTTTTTTTTTTGGGAGATGTAGTCTTGCTCTGTCCCTAGGCTGGAGTGCAGTGGTACAATCTTAGCTCACTGCAATCTCCGCCTCCCGGGTTCAAGCGATTCCCCTGCCTCAGCCTCCTGAGTAGCTGGAATTACATACAGGAGTGCACCACCATGCCCGGCTAATTTTTTGTATTTTAGTAGAGACGGGGTTTTATCATGTTGGCCAGGATGGTCTCGATCTCCTGACCTCGTGAACCGCCCGCCTCGGCCTCCCAAAGTGCTAGGATTACAGGCGTAAGTGACCGTGACCGTGCCTGGCCCAACTTTCTTTTTTTTTGAGACAGAGTCTCACTCTGTCGCCAGGTTGGAGTGCAATGGCGTGATCTCGGCTCACTGCAAACTCTACCTCCTGGGTTCAAGCGATTCTCCTCCCTCAGCCTCCTGAGTAGCTGGGATTACAGGCATGCGCCACCATTCCCAGCTAATTTTTGTAGTTTTAGTAGAGATGGGGTTTTACCATGTTGGCCAGGATGGTCTTGATCTCTTGACCTCATGATCCATTCACCACAGACTCCCAAAGCGCTGGGATTACAGGCGTGAACCACCGTGCCTGGCCTTTTTTTTTTTTGAGATGAAGTCTCACTGTGTTGCCCAGGCTGGAGTGCAGTGATTCAGTCTTGGCTCCCTGCAACCTCCGTCTCCCACGTTCGAACTGAGTGGGAGCTTCAAATTCTGGTTTCAAACCCGGATGATTCTCCAGTTCCTTGAGAGTTTGTGAGCTAATAGGTGTGTGAGCTATTTTCACTGTTTCCAGAGCCTAATAGAAACCTTCTATGTACCCCAAATAAGCCTGCACAGGCCAACTTTAAGGTCAGGTGTTTTGCATTCATTAGAAATGTTAGGAACTTGGAGTGGTCCTCTCATGCTGTTCAGAATGTGTGGTTATGGCCTGAGTGTGGAGTGGGCAGGTGCTGCTTTGGGGCCTGACCTGCATCCCAACCCCCTTCTATTGTGAGGGAGTTCTGCGAAAGGAAACGTGGGGAACACCACCTCCCATAGCCCCTGGACAGCACTGACTTTAGACCTGGGCAAGTGAGAGCCTTCCCCAGGCCTGCTCCTCAGGAGTCTCCACACTTTGGAGTATGTTTCTCAAAATGTTCCAGCTTTCCCTTCTGTGCTTGGGACATGCCAGGGCCAGCAGGCAAGAGAGTTCCAGTTGCTCCCAGCCTTTCCAACATTTGATATTGTCAGGCTTTTGTGATTTTAGCTATTCTTCACTGTGGATATGTTTTCCCATGGGAAATCTCTCTCTGTGTATGTCTCTCTCTTACCCTTCTCTGTCTCTCTCTTTCCTTCTCTCTTGCTGACCTTCTCTCTCTCTCTCTCTCTCTCTCTCTCTCTCTCTCCCCTCCCCCCGCTCCTGTCTCCTCCCGACAACACATTTACTGAGGTATCAAAAACATGGCCGGGTGTGGTGGCTCATACCTGTAATCCCAGCACTTTGGGAAGCTGAGGCAGGCGGATCACTTGAGGCCAGGAGTTCCAGACTAGCCTGGCCAACATAGCAAGATGCTGTCTCAAAAAAAAACCCATGTACATATTTGATTTGATAGGTTTTGATTTGATAGCTTTTGACATACGTATACATCCATGAAGCTGTGACCACGATGAAGATAATGAACACATCCATCATCCCCAAAATTTCCTCGTGCTCCTCGTCATCCCACCCTCCTGCCTTTCCTTCCTCCTCCCTGCCGGACACCAGGAAACCACTGATATGCTTGCTGTCAATATACAAAGTAGTTTGCATTTTTAGAGTTTTGTATAAATGGAATCATACAGTGTTTTCTGTTTTTTAAGACAGGGTTTTACTCCTGACACCCAGGCTGAGGTGCAATGGCATGATCTCGGCTCACTGCAACCTCTGCCTCCCAGGCTTAAGCAATTTTCCTGCCTCAGCCTCCAAAGCAGCTGGGACTACAGATATATGCCACAGCGCCCGGCTAAATACAGTGTATTCTTTTTAAAATCTGACCTCTTTCACTTGGGATAATTATTTTGAGTTTCATCCATGTTGTGTGTTTCAATAGTTCATTCGTTTTTATTGCTCAGTAGTATTCCATTATATGGATTTATCATAATTTGTCTATACTTTTTTGGTAATGTCTTTGGCAAGATTTGGTATCAGGGTTATGCTGGCCTCATAAAATCAATTAAGAAGCATTTCCTCGGCCTGGCACAGTAGCTCACGCCTGTAATCCCAGCACTTGGGGAGGCTGAGGCGGGTGGATCACCTGAAGTCGGGAGTTTGAGACCAGCCTGACCAACATGGAGAAACCCAGTCTCTACTAAAAATACAAAATTAGCCAGGGGCAGTGGCTGATGCCTGTAATCCCAGCTACTCAGGAGGCTGACGCAGGAGAATCTGCTTGAACCCGGGAGGCAGAGGTTGTGGTGAGTCAGGATTGCACCATTGCACTCCAGCCTGGGCAACAAGAGTGAAACTGCGTCTCAGAAAAAAAAAAAAAGAAAAAAGTTTCTTCATTCTCTACTTTCTTTTTTTTTTTTTTAGACAGAGTTTCACTCTTTTGCCCAGGCTGGAGTAAGGTGACGTGATCTTGGCTTACTGCAACTTCCACCCCTCAGGTTCAAGTGATTCTCCTGCCTCAGCCTCCTGAGTAGCTGGGATTACAGGCGCTCACCACCATGCCCAGCTAATTTTTATATTTTTAGTAGAGACAGGGTTTTGCCATTTTGGCCAGGCTAGTCTCGAGCTCCTGACCTCAGGTAATCCACCCGCCTCAGCCTCCCAAAGTGCTAAGATTAAGGGCATGAGCCAATGCGCCTGGCATTTCCATTTTTTGAAACAGTCTTGCTCTATCGCCCAGGCTGGAATGCAGTGGCAAGATCACAGTTCACTGCAGCTTCCACTTCCCTAGGCTCAAGTTATCCTCCCACCTCAGACTCCCAAGTTACTGGCACCACAGGTGTGTACCACCATATTTGGCTAATTTTTGCATTTTTTTTAAGAGATGGGGTTTCACCATGTTGTGCAGGCTGGTCTTGAACTCCTGGGCTCCAGTGATCCTCCTGCCTTGGCTTCCCAAAGTGTGGGGATTACAGGCATTCTCTATTTTCTGAAAGGTTTGTGTAAAAATTTTTTTATAAACAAAATATTTTTCATTCTGAATTATACAAAATCAAAACTTCAGACAAACAAGTACTGTTTATAAGATCCACTAATGTTATATTTTTAAATAATATGATTACATAATAGCTTTCTTTAAATCTGAGTTCACTCACATTTGATGTTTTTTTTTGAGATGGAGTTTCACTTTTGTTGCCCAGGCTGGAGTGCAATGGTGTATTCTCGGCTTACTGCAACCTCTGCCTCCCAGGTACAAGCGATTCTCCTGTCTCAGCCTCCCAAGTAGCTCGGATTACAGGCATGCACCACCATGCCCAGCTAATTTTTTTGTATTTAATAGAGACGGGGTTTCATCATGTTAGTCAGGGTGGTCGTGAACTCCTAACCTCAGGTGATCCACCTGCCTCAGCCTCCCAAAGTGCTGGGATAACAGGCGTGTGCCAACCCTCCCAGCCTTGTTTTATCTTTACTAACTATAATTACCAAGTTGTAAAAACGAACAATTACAACCACATTCTTGGCAGAATTTTGATGTCTGATAATACCTGAATATTGGACAGCATCCAATTGAAACATCAGTGTAGCTTTCATGCATTAAATAAAGTATTTTACTCAAGTTCCCAAAACAAACTTGAGTATGTTGGGTTTGAATGGAAGCAAAAGGCCAAGTGAAAATATGAAAGCAGATTGTTTTTATTTGGTGGGAGCTGAAATGAATATTTGCGTTCTAATCAGACATCTGTGCCATGTGGCATTTTCCAAATTTTTAAGAGTCTGCTAGCTGAACACTTCACTGCTTTCCACCTTTGCTTTGCTCTTCTCTTTTCTTTCCTTTCATTTTACCTTCAGACTTTTTCTTTTCTTTCTTTTTTTTTTGAGACAGAGTCTCGCTGTGTCACCCGGGCTGTAGTGCAGTGGCCCTATCTTGGCTCACTGCAACCTCCACCTCTTGGGGTTCAAGTGAGTCTCATATCTCAGCCACTTGAGTAGCTGGGACTATAGGCGTGCACCACCACACCCTGCTAATTTTTGTATTTTCAGTAGAGACAGGGTTTCACCATGTTAGCCAGGCTGGTCTCAAATTCCTGGCCTTAAGTGATCTGCCTGCCTTTGGCCTCCTAAAATGCTGAGATTCCAGGCACGAGCCACCGCCCCCGCCCTCAGCCTTTTTCTTTACCTCTACTTCTTCCATACTGGCTACTGCCCATACTGGTCTAGAAAACCCTTTTTTCCTCTTAATATCAGCCTCCATTTTTGTGTCATCTTTTTCATCTTTCACCACACATGCATTTCCTCTTGGCAGTGTCTGGCATCACCACAGGTGCTGTCTCTTGAACGTCTTTCCTTAAAACATCGCTGTCTACTTTGAGAATACTTTCAAGTCAGCTGAGCACCTTTGGGGCATTCTTTTTTCTTTTTTCAGCAAGCACCTTTCTTTTCTACCCCCTCTGACACACCACATGATCACACTGACCAGAGTCTGGTTTGTGTAAAATTGCTGTTATTTCTTCCTTAAATGTTGGATAGAATTGAACAGTGAAGCCATTTGGATTTGGGATTTTAATTGTTAAATCATTTTTCTTCTTTTTATCTTTTCTTTCTGGACAGGATCTTGCTTCATCACCCAGGCTGGAGTGCTGTGGCACAATCACAGCTCACTGTAGCTTCAACCTCTTGGGTTCCCTCCTGAGAGCGATCCTCCCACCTTAATCTCCAGAGTAGCTGGGACTACAGGTACGTCCCACCACACCTGGATACTTTTTGAATTTTTTGTAGAGTCAGGGTCTTGCTAGGTTGCTTAGGCTGGTCTCGAACTCCTGGCTTCAAGTGATTCTCCTGCCTTGGCCTCCTAAAGTGCCAAGATTACAGGTATGAGCCAGCATACCCGGCCTGCGTCCTGCACATATTGATACACTGTGTTTTCATTATCATTTAGATTGAAATGTTTTCTAATATCTTTTGTGATTTCTTTTTCGATTCAAGGTTATTTTGAAGAGTGATGCTTAATTTCAGAATATTTGAAGATCTTGGCCGGGCGCGGTGGCTCAAGCCTGTAATCCCAGCACTTTGGGAGGCCGAGACGGGCGGATCACTAGGTCAGGAGATCGAGACCATCCTGGCTAACACGGTGAAACCCCGTCTCTACTAAAAAATACAAAAAACTAGCCGGGCGAGGTGGCGGGCGCCTGTAGTCCCAGCTACTCAGGAGGCTGAGACAGGAGAATGGCCCGAACCCGGGAGGCGGAGCTTGCAGTGAGCTGAGATCCGGCCACTGCACTCCAGCCTGGGCGACAGAGCGAGACTCCGTCTCAAAAAAAAAAAAAAAAAGGGGGAGGGGGGAGGGATTGCATTGGGAGTTATACCTGATGTAAATGATGAGTTGATGGGTGCAGCACAGCAACATGGCACAAGTATACATATGTAACAAACCTGCACGTTATGCACATGTACCCTACAACTTAAAGTATAATAATAATAAATAAATTAAAAAAAAAAAAAAAAAAAATATTTGAAGATCTTAAAAACATTTTACTTAATGACATAACCTGGGCTGGGCATGGTGGCTCACACCTGTAATCCCAGCATGTTGGGAGGCAAAGGTGGGCAGATCACTTGAGGCCAGGAGTTCAAGACCAGCCTGGCCAACATGATGAAACCCTGTCTCTACTAGAAATACAAAAATTAGCAGGGCATGGTGGCACACACCTGTAATCCCAGGTACTCAGAAGGCTGAGGCATGAGAATCTTTTGAACCCAGGAGGTGGAGGTTGCAGTGAGCTGAGATAGCGCCACTGTACTCCAGCCTGGGTGACAAAGCAAGGCTCTGTCTCAAAAAAAAAAAAACAAAGAAAAACCATAACCTGAATGAATTTGATCCTTTGCCATTTTTTGAGTCTTGTTTTATGGACTAGCATATAGCCCATCTCATTGTATATTCCATGAGCCTTCAAAAGAATGTGTACTCTGCAATTTTTGAGTATAATATTCTGTAGTCAATTAAGTCAAACTAATTGGTAATGCTATCAAATTTTCTATGACCTCACTTTTTTCCCCAACTTATTCTAACAATTACTAATAGGGGCTATTAAAATCTCCCTATGTTTGTGGATTCATTTATTTCTTTTTAGTCTGTTAATTTTTGCTTTACATATTTTAAAGCTCTCTTATTAAGTATATACAGATTTAGGATTTTTATGTCTTAACTAATTAAATGTTTTAGTATTAAGAAATATTCTTTATCTCTAGAATACTCTTTGCTTGAAAGGTATCTTCTCTGGGCCAGGCGTGGTGGTTCACACCTGTAATCCCACCACTTTGGGAGGCCAAGGTAGGCAGATCAGGAGGTCAGGAGTTTGAGACCAGCCTGGCCAACATGGTGAAACCCCATCTCTACTAAAAATACAAAAATTAGCTGAGTGCGGTGGCAGGGGCCTGTAATCCCAGCTACTCTGGAGGCTGAGGCAGTAGAATTGCTTGAACCCGGGAGGCAGAGGTTGTAGTGAGCCGAGATCACACCACTGCACTTCAGCCTGGGTGACAGAGCAAGACTTGTGTCAAAAAAGAAAAAGAGAGAGAGAGAGAGAAAGGAAGAAAGAAAGAAAAGAGAAAGAAAGAAAGAGAAAGAAAGAAAGATAGATGCTTTATCTGATATTAATATAGCCACAAACAAGTCAAACATTGCTTTTTTTTTTTTTTTTTTTTTGAGAGGGAGTCTTGCTGTGTCATCCAGGCTGGAGTGCAATGGTGCAATCTTGTCTTGCTACAACCACCGCCTCCTAGGTTCAAGTGATCCTCCTGCCTCAGCCTCCCAGGTAGCTGAGATTATAATGTGTACCACCACACCTGTCTAATTTTTGCATTTTTAATAGAGACAGAGTTTCACCAAGTTGGCCAGGCTGGTCTCAGACTCCTAGCCTCAAGTGACCTGTGCGCCTTGGCCTCCCAAAGTGCTTGGATTACAGGCATGAGCCACTGCGCACAACCCAAATACTGTTTTCTTAAGTTTAGTGTTTGTACAATATATAATTTTTTACTATTTTATTTTCAACTTGGTTGTGTCTTTATATTTCTAATGTGTTTCTTGTAAACAAAGTAACCTGAGACTTTCGTTCTCTATTTTCTAATTGGAGGGGCTAGTCTATTAGCAAATTTTTTTTTTTTTTTTTTTTTTGAGACAGGCTCTCACTCTTGTCACCCTGGCTGGAGTGCAGTGCCACCATCATGCCTCACTGAAACCTTGACCTCCTGGGCTCAAGCAGTCCTTCCACCTCAGCCTCCTGAGTAGCTGGGACTGTAAGTATGCACCATCATGCCTGGTTAATCTTCAAAATTTTTCTGTAGAGGTGGGATCCCACTTCATTGCCCAGGCTTGTCTCATTTGTATTTAATATGATTTTTTTGTATTTTTAGGTTTACTTTTAACATCTTAAAAAACCCATAATATTTTTTTCTACTTGTTCCATCTGTTGTTTGTTTCTCTGTGATATAGCTTAGGTCTGTGTCCCTGCCCAAATCTCATGTCAAATTGTAATCTCCAGTGTTGGAGGTGGGGTCTGGTGGGAGGTGACTGGATTGTGGGAGTGGATTCCCCTTTGGTGCTGTCCTCATGATAATGAGTTAGTTCTCGTGAGATCTGGTTATTTAAAAGTGTGTGGCACCGGCCAGGCGCGGTGGCTCACCCCTGTAATCCCAGCACTTTGGGAGGCTGAGGTGGGTGGATCTCCTGAGGTCAGGAGTTCAAGACCAGCCTGGCCAACCTAGTAAAACCCCATCTCTACTAAAAATACAAACATTAGCTGGGTGTGGTGGTGGATGCCTGTAATCCCAGCTACTTGGGAGGCTGAGGCAAGAGAATCGCTTGAGCCCAGGAGGTGGAGGTTGCAGTGGGCCAAGACTGCACCACTGCACTCCAGCCTGGGTGACAAAGCAAGACTCTGTCTCAAAAAAAAAAAAGTGTGTGGCACCCGCCCCTCTGTCCTGCCCCTCTGTCCGTGGTCCTGCTCCTGCCATGTAAGATGCCTGCTCGCTTTGCCTTCCGCCATGAGTAAAAGTGTCCTGAGGCCTCCCCAGAATCAGATGCCGCCATGCCTCCTGTACAGTCTGCAGAACTATGAGCCAATTAAACCTCTTTTCTTTATAAATGACCCAGTCTCAGGTATTTCTTTATAGTAATGCAAGAATGGACTAATATACTCTATTTCTCTTTTCCTGCCCTCTTTTCAATAAATTGAGTATTTATTTATTTTTTTTTGAGACGGATTCTTGCTCTGTCGCCCAGGCTGGAAGTGCAGTGGCGCAATCTCGGCTCACTGCAAACTCCGCCTCCCAGGTTCACGCTATTCTCCTGCCTCAGCCTCCTGAGTTGCTGGGACCACAGGCACCCGCCGCCGCACCTGGCTAATTTTTTTTTTTTTTTTTTTTTGTATTTTTAGTAGAGACGGGGTTTCACTGTGGTCTCCATCTCCTGACCTTCTGATCTGCCTGCCTTGAACTTCCAAAGTGCTGGGATTACAGGCGTGAGCCACTGCACCCAGCCAAATTGAGTATTTTTAAATATACCATTGACTTTTTAGCTAAACATCTTTTATTTTTAGTAGTTTTTGTTAATATTACAAATATCTTTTTTTTTTGTTTTTTTTTTTTTGAGATGGAATCTCACTGTGTCGCCCAGGCTGGAGTGCAGTGGCATGGTCTTGGCTCACTGCAACCTCCACCTCCTGGGTTTAAGCGATTCTCCTGCCTCAGCCTCCCAAGTAGCTGGGATTACAGGTACCTGCCACTATGCCCTGCTAATTTTTTGTATTTTTAATAGAGATAGAGTTTCACCATGTTGGCCAGGCTGGTCTCAAACTCCTGACCTCGTGATCCACCTGCCTCACCCTCCCGAAGTGCTGGGATTACAGGCCTGAGCCACCATGCCTGGCTGAGATTACAAATATCTTTAACAGTCTACCTTCAAATTATTCTCTTTTGTGGTTCTAACACTAATTCTATTTACCCACTTCCAATTCTTTTTACCCATTTCCAATTCTTTGAGCTCTTGTTGTCCTGTATTTTACTTCTAAATGTTACATACTTTGAAATATATTGTTGGCTGGGCGCGGTGGCTCAAGCCTGTAATCCCAGCACTTTGGGAGGCCGAGACGGGCGGATCACGAGGTCAGGAGATCGAGACCATCCTGGCTAACACGGTGAAACCCCGTCTCTACTAAAAAAAAAAAACAAAAACTAGCCGGGCGAGGTGGCGGGTGCCTGTAGTCCCAGCTACTCGGGAGGCTGAGGCAGGAGAATGGTGTAAACCCGGGAGGCGGAGCTTGCAGTGAGCTGAGATCCGGCCACTGCACTCCAGCCTGGACCACAAAGCGAGACTCCGTCTCAAAAAAAAAAAAAAAAAAAAAAAAAAAAAAGAAATATATTGTTATTGTATTGGCAGCCAATTGTTTTTTTTAAATGTGTAGATAAGCCAGGAGCATTGATCATACCTGTAATCCCAGCTACTTAGGAGGTTGAGGTGGGAAGATTGCTTGAGGTCAGGAGTTTGAGACCAGCCTGGGAAACACAGCGAGACCCTCTCTCTAAAAAATAGAAAAATAAAATTAACCAAGGATGGTGGCATGTGCTTGTGGTTTTAGCTACTTGGGAGACTGAGGCAGGAGAATTGCTTGAGCTCAGGAGTCAAGCCTGTGGTGAGCTATGATCATGCCACTGCACTCCAACCTGGGAAACAGAGTGAGATCATGTAACTAAAAAGAAAAAAAAAAAAAGAAAGTATAGCTCTCTTTTCTATTTAGACTCATATTTATGCTCTCTGGGTCTCTTATTTTTTCTACAGATCTGTGCTTCCATTGACATTATTTCTGTTAATCATTTCTGGTGGAGTGGGTTTCCTGGAAATGAATTCTCCTTTTTCCTGAAAATATCCTTATTTACCTTTAGGTTGAAATATAAATAGATGTGGCCAGGCGCAGCGGTGGCTCACACTCGTAATCTCAGCACTTTGGGAGGCTGAGGTGGGCAGATCATAAGGTCAGGAGATAGAGACCATCCTGGCTAACACGGTGAAACCCCGTCTCTACTAAAAATACAAAAAATTAGCCAGGCATGATGGCATGCGCCTGTAGTTCCAGCTACTCGCGAGGCTGAGAATTGCTTGAACCCGGGAGTTGGAGGTTGCAGTGAGCTGAGATCATGCCATTGTACTCCAGCCTGGGCGACAGAGTAAGACTCCACCTCAAAAAAAAAAAAAAAAAGAAAAAGAAATATAAATAGACATCTAGGCTGACAGGTTTTGCTTGTTTTTTTCCATTTGTTTAAGAAAGCTTTTCTATTTTTGGGGGGTGGTGTGGGGTGTACTAGTCTGTTCTCATGCTGCTAATAAGACATACCTGAGACTGGGTAATTTATAAAGAAAAAGAGGTTTAATGGACTCACAGTTCCGCATAGCTGGAGAGGCCTTGCAATCATGGTGGAAGGCAAAGGAGGAGCAAGGCACCTCCTACATGGTGGCAAGCAAGAGAGAAGTGCAGGGGAACTCCCTTTAGAAAGCCATCAGGTCTTAGAGGTGTTCAGCTGCTTCACGATGAAACTGAACATCTCCTTCCCAGTCACTGGCTGCCAGAAACTCATTAAGGTAGATGATGAACGCAAATTTCGTACTTTTTATGAGAAGCTTATGGCCACAGAAGTTGCTGCTGATGCTCTGGGTGAAGAATGGAAAGGTTATGTGGTCCGAATCAGTGGTGGGAACAACAGACAAGGTTTCCCCATGATGCAGCGTGTCTTGACCCATGGCTGTGTCCGCCTGTTACTGAGTAAGGGGCATTCCTGTTACAGACCAAGGAGAACTGCAGAAAGAAAGAGAAAATCAGTTCGTGGTTGCATAGTGGATGCCAATCTGAGCGTTCTCAACTTGGTTATTGTTAAAAAAAAAAAAAAAAAAAAAGGAGAAAAGGAAAGGAGGATATTCCTGGACTGACTGGATACTACAGTGCCTTGTCGCCTGGGGCCCAAAAGAGCTAGCAGAATCCGCAAACTTTCCAGTCTCTCTGAAAAAGATGATGTCCACCAGTATGTTGTAATGAAGGTAAGAAACCTAGGACCAAAGCACCCAAGATTCATCGTCTTGTTACTCCACATTTCCTGTGGCACAAAGGGCAGCATATTGCTCTGAAGATGCCGCGTACTAAGAAAAATAAGGAAGAGGCTGCAGAATATGCTAAACTTTTGGGCAAGAGAATGAAAGAGGCTAAAGAGAAGTTCCAGGAACAAATTGTGAAGAGACACAGACTTTCCTCTCTGCGAGCTTCTACTTCTAAGTCTGAATCCAGTCAGAAATAAGATTTTTTGAGTAACAAATAAATAAGATCAGACTCAAAAAAAAAAAAAAGAAAAGAAAAAAGAAAGCCATCAGATCTCGTGAGACTTTATCACAAGAACAGCATGGGAAAGACCCACCCCCATGATTCAATTACCTCCCACCAGGGCCCTCCCACAACATGTAGGAATTATGGGAGCTACAATTCAAGATGAGATTGGGGTGGGGACACAGCCAAACCATATGAGGCGGTGGGGAAACTTTTCTATTGTCTTCTGGCCTCTACTGTTTCTGATGAGAAATCAGCCATCATTCGTAATTTTTTCTTTGGCTACTTTTAATAATTTATTTTTATCTTTTATTTTTAACACTTTGACTATGATGTATCTGAGGTTGGTTTTCTTTGTATTTATTCTGCTTGGAGTTCACTGAGCTGAGGCAATCTGTGACTTGATTTCTTTTATTAGTTTTAGCAAATTCTTGTCTACAATCTCTCCAAAGATTTCTTCTGTCTCACTCTATCTTTCTTTTCCTTACGGAACTTCAATTACAAATACGTTAAACCATTTGCTATCATCCTAAGGTTCTTAGATGCTCTGTTTTATCCCCCCAACATTTTTCTATTTGTGTTTTAGTTGGATTACACTCACGTGCTGTATAATGACAGTTTAGCCAAGACCACTGTCATATATTTAGCCAACAGACCACATATATGATGTTGGCCCCGTAAGATTGTAATAAAGCTGAAAAATTCCTATCAGCTAGTGATGTTGTAGCCATCATAAAGTTGTAGTGCAACACATTTCTCATGTGTTTGTAGTGATGCTGGTGTAAACAAACCTGTGCTGCCAGTCGTATAAAAGTATACCACACACAATAATGTATAGTATATAATACTTGATAATGATAAAAAATGACTATGTTACTGGTTTATGTATTTACTATAACATACTTTTATCATTATTTTAGAGTGTACTTCACATGTATATATAACATTACATTATATATATGTATAAAGTTAACTGTAAAACAACCTCAAGCAGAAACATAAATAACAAATTTTAAAAAAAGAAAAAAGCAGCTGGGCATGGTGGCTCATACCTGTAATCCCAGCACTTTAGGAGGATGAGGCGGGTGGATCACCTGAGGTCAGGAGTTTGAGACCAGCTTGGCCAACATGGCGAAACCCCATCTCTACTAAAAATACAAAAAATTAGCAGGCATGGTGGTGCACACCTGTAGACCCAGCTACTCAGGAGGTTGAGGCAGAATCGCTTG
This sequence comes from Macaca thibetana thibetana, assembly GCF_024542745.1. Lineage (NCBI taxonomy): Eukaryota > Metazoa > Chordata > Mammalia > Primates > Cercopithecidae > Macaca > Macaca thibetana. The sequence goes on from NC_065588.1 coordinate 13,032,942, forward strand.
ACTCTGGGAGGCAAAGGTTGCAATGAGCTGAGATCATGCCATTGCACTCCAGCCTGAGCGACAGAGCGAGACTCAGTCTCAAAAAAAAAGGAAAAACTCTAAAGAATAAACAGAAAGAAAATATTTTGTATAGCTGTACAATGTATGCTTGAAGTTAAGTCTTATTAAAAGAGTCAAAAAGCTAAAAGATGAAAAAGTTTGTAAAGTTAAAAAGTTACAGTAGGCTGAGGTTAATTTATTATTGAAGAAAGAAAAATTTTAAAAATAAATTTAGTGGCTGGGTGCAGTGGGTCACACCTGTAATCCCAGCACTTTGGGAGGCCGAGGTGCGTGGATCACCTGGGGTTGGGAGTTCCAGATCAGCCTGACCAACATGGAGAAGCCCCATCTCTACTAAAAATACAAAATTAGCTGGGCATGGTGGCATATGCCTATAATCCCAGCTACTTGGGAGTCTGAGGTAGGAGAATCGCTTGAACCCAGGAAGTGGAGGTTGCAGTGAGCCGAGATCGTACCATTGCACTCCAGTCTGGGCAACAAGAGCGAAACTCCATCTCAAGAATAAATAGATAAATAAATAAATAAATAAAATAAATTTAAAAAAATAAAATAAAATAAAATAAATTTAGAGTAGCGTAAGTGTCCACTGTTTATAAAGTCCACAGTAGTGTGCAGTAATGTCCTAGGCCTCCACATTCACTCACCACTCACTTGCTCGCTCACTTAGAGCGACTTCCAGTCCTGTAAGCTCCATTTATGGTAAGTGCCCTATATGGGTGTACCGTATTTTATCTTTTATGGTGTATTTTTATTGTAACTTTCCTATGTTTAGATTTGTTTAGATACATAACTATTTACCATTTACAATTGCCTGCTGTATGCGGTACAGTCACATGCTGTGCAGCTTTGTAGTCTAGGAGCAGTAGGCTATTCCAAGCAACCTAGGTGTGTAGTAGGCTGTGTGGTATGTGTGAATATACTCTGTGATGTTCACACAATGACAAAATTGCCTAATGATGCATTTCTCAGAATGTATTCCCATTGTTAAGCAATGCATGACCTATTCTTACTGATCTGCTTTTAAGTTTACTGTTCATTTCCTCTGCTGTGTCCAGTCTATTGTACATCAAATTACTTCTTCATTTCTGATTTTTTTTTTTTTTGAGATGGAGTATCGCTCTGTCGCCCAGGCTGGAGTGCAGTGGCGTGATCTCGGCTCACTGCAAGCTCCACCTCCTGGGTTCACGCCATTCTTCTGCCTCAGCCTCCCAAGTAGCTGGGACTACAGGCGCCCGCCACCACGCCCGGCTAATTTTTTGTATTTTTAGTAGAGACGGGGTTTCACCGTGTTAGCCAGGATAGTCTCAATCTCCTGACCTCGTGATCTGCCCACATTGGCCTCCCAAAGTGCTGGGATTACAGGTGTGAGCCACCACACCCGGCCTCTGATTTTTTTTTTTTTTTTTTTGAGACGGAATTTCGCTCTTGTCGCCCAGGCTGGAGTGCGGTGGCATGATCTTGGCTCACCGCAACCTCCGCCTCCTGGGTTCAAGTGATTTTCCTGCCTCAGCCTCCCAAGTAGCTGGGATTACAGGCACCTGCCACCAGGCCCGGCTAATTTTTTTTATTTTTAGTAGAGATGGGGTTTCACTATGTTGGGCAGGCTGGTCTTGAGCTCCTGACCTCAGGTGATCTGCCTGCCTCAGCCTCCCAAAGTGTTGGGATTACAGGTGTGAGCCACCGCTCCTGGCCTGATATGTTTTTTATTTCTAGTATTTTCATTCTTTTTTTTTTGAGATGGAGTCTCACTCTGTTGCCCAGGATGGAGTGCAGTTGTGCAGTCTCTCAGCTCACCACAAGCTCCACCTCCTGGGTTCCCGCCATTCTCCTGCCTCAGCCTGCCGAGTAGCTGGGACTACAGGCACCTGCCACTATGCCTGGCTAATTTTTTGTATTTTTAGTAGAGACAGGGTTTCACCGTGTTAGCCAGGATGGTCCTGATCTCCTGACCTTGCGATCCACCCGCCTCGGCCTCCCAAAGTGCTGGGATTACAGGCGTGAGCCACCGTGCCCGGCCTAGTATTTTCATTCTTTAAGTGTCTGCTCTTTGTTAAAATTTCTCGTTTGTTCATAGAAGATGTTTCCCTTTTTCACCAGGTCCTTTGTCATATTTGTTAATGTTATTTTAAAGCCCATTTATAATTGCAAAATCTGGGCCTACTTGGGGCCAGCTTTTATTGATGATTTCCTCTCTTGATAATAGATCATATTTTCTTGTTTCTTTAGGTGCTTTGTAGTTTTAAATTTATGCTGCACATTGCATAAAATGGAAAGTAGAGGTTAAAGTAATATTTACTCCCAATAAAGGACACATCCTACAGGAAGCGGAATAAGTATAATAGTATAATCTGAAGTTAAAGTGAGCCTGGGGTGTTTTTTTTGTGTTGCTTTTTTTTTTTTTTTTTTTTTTGCAGTTTTAGTTACATTCTGATCACCATGGGCTTCAGATGTTTTGACAGCAGGATCAAGATGTTCTCCTCAGCAAAGCTTAGGATGTGACACCTGCAAGGGCACAGAGATCCCTTTATGCTTGTTATCTAGCCACCGGTTTTACAAATCATGGCAACCCGTCTCGTTGGTGTTGGGGTGTTACTGCTTCTAGGCCCTCTCAGTGGACAGAGCTAGGGAATGTATGTATGTGTTTGTGTCCATATGAATATACACTCGTACATGTATCCATACATTTACATTTACCTATTTTTATATCTATCTCTCTATATTGGAAAACATAGGCCGGGCGCAGTGGCTCACGCCTGTAATCCCAGCACTTTGGGAGGCCGAGACGGGCGGATCACAAGGTCAGGAGATCGAGACCATCCTGGCTAACACGGTGAAACCCCGTCTCTACTAAAATACAAAAAAAAAAAATTAGCCGGGCGTGGTGGCAGGTGCCTGTAGTCCCAGCTACTCGGGAGGCTGAGACAGGAGAATGGCGGGAACCCAGGAGGCGGAGCTTGCAGTGAGCTGAGATCCGGCCACTGCACTTCAGCCTGGGCGACAGAGTGAGACTCCGTCTCAAAAAATAAATAAATAAATAAATTGGAAAACATAACTTTAATATTTCTAATTCCAATTAAACAGTCCAGAGTTTATTCTAATTTTCTTCCTCTCCCCTTTCCTAACTCTCTTCTCCAAGAATGATGGTTTTTATTATCCTTCATGTTAATTTTTTATTTGATCATTCCCTGTCTACATAACCAACAGTTGTTGCTACCCCCACTTCTGCATAGATGGTCTCGCCACTCTACTTGGGCTCTGACACACCATCCTGGGCTGCCTCCTTGCTGGGATGCCTTGCTCATCCCATTTCCTCTCTTAACTTGTCACCCTGGGTTGCTTAGGTGTGGCCCTGCTCTCCCCGCTCAGGCTCCAGTACCTGACTCCAGGCTACCTTTCTATGGGAACATCTTTATCACTCTGCTTAGACTCCAACGTCTTGTGCCAGACCATCCCATAGCATGGGCATCCTCCTCTCCTGCATGGGCCCTGACATCCCATGCCAGTCCACCCTCACACACATGCCCCATCACCCTGTGTTCACTCAGACCCTTCACACCATGCTGCCCTTGTGTGGGACACCTTCCTCATATTCTAGATCCTCCAACAGCCTGTGCCGGTCCAATCCCCGCTGTGCATGCCCTCCTTGCCATGCTTGGGCTCCAGCTCCTGTGGCTGGCCCATCCCTTCCTTCTTCTCCCATCCCTCTATGGATGCTTTCCCAACCTTTCAGGCTTAGACTTGCCATTTGGGGTCACCATGATTCAGGGACATCCTTCTAATTCTGCATGGGCTTCAGTACTCAATATTAAGATTCTTCTCCTGTGGGGATACTCTCTTCACCCAACATGAATTTCAAAACCAGTCCCATGCCTGGTTATATATATATGAGACAATATTATAGTGTTAGAGATGAAAGGCAATAATTATATCATTAGATTAGATCCAGTTGAGATGGGTTGAGAACAGTTATTCACAAAATAATTAACTCCTCTGGAGTGCCTACTATGTGCCAGGACCTGTGCTGACCATTGAGGTTACCATAACCTCTTAGCTGCTACATGCTAATTTGTTAGGGTTAGTTGCAAGTCTGGCTTAATCATCCTATCCGTCCCCTAGCCATGACACTAAGATGTAAGGGAAGTCACCTAGTTCCATATTTCTAGTATAATTATCACCCCCGGCCGGGCACAGTGGCTAACGCCTATAATCCCAGCACTTTGGAAGGCCGAGGCAGGCAGATCACAAGGTTGGGAGTTTCAGACTAGCTTGGCCAACATAGTGAGACCCCATCTCTACTAAAAATAAAAAAGTTAGCTGGGTGTGGTGGTGTACACCTGTAATCCCAGCTACTCGGGAGGCTGAGGCAGGAGAATTGCTTGAACCCAGGAGGCAGAGGTTGCAGTGAGCCAAGATTGTGCCACTGCACTCCAGCCTGGGCAACAGAGTGAGACTTTGTCTCAAAATAATAATAATAATTATCACCCCCAACCTCAAGCCATAATTCTGCCTGCCTCACCATCTTGAGCCTCCCCAGAGAACTATTAGCTGTTTAACCATTTTCTCATAGAAACTATTAGGATTAATCCCATCCTGCCTTATATCCTTTTTTACTTCAGTTACTACCTGAAGTCCAAGCAACCTAGAGAACAGTGTATAATATACTATCATGGTGCTAAAATGAGTATATTTGGCCAGGCACAGTAGCTCAAGCCTATAATCCTGGCTCTTTGGGAGGCCAAGATGGGTGGATTGCTTGATTCCAGGAGTTTGGAACCAGCCTGGGCAACATGGCAAAACCATGGCTCTACAGAAAATACAAAAATTTGCCAGGTGCATGGCTCACACCTGTAATCCCAGCACTTTGGGAGGCTGAGGCAGGTGGATCACCTGAGGTCCAGAGTTCGAGATCAGCCTGGCCAACATAGTGAAACCCTGTCTCTACTAAATATACAAAAAATTAGCCGGGCATAGTGGCAGATGCCTGTAATCAAAGCTACTTGGGAGGCTGAGACAGGGGAAACGCTTGAACCTAGGAAGCGGAGGTTGCAGTGAGCTGAGATCATGCCATTGCACTCCAGCCTGGGCAACAAGAGGGAAACTCCATCTCAAAAACAAACAAACAAACAAAAATTAGCCAGGCAATGTGGCATGAGCCTGTGGTTGCAGCTACTCCAGAGGCTGAAGGGGAGGATCACTGGAGCCTGGGAAGCCAAGGCTGCAGTGATCCATGATGGTGCCACTGCATTCCACCCTGTTTCAAAAAAGAAAAAAAAAAAGAGTATATTTAAAATATTTGTTTGAATATTCATGAACTATCTCTCAAAAAGTATACAAGAACTATGTAACAGGTAACACTGATACCTCCAGGGAGGGAAACCAGGTGTTCAGTGGGCTAAGGAAGGGAAATTGTTGACCTTATATATCCTTATGTAACTTTGAGTTTTGAACAGTGTGAATACATTTACCTATCAAATATATATATATATATATAAAATATAATATAAAAATACTTCATTGGCTGAATATGCTCAGTTTAAGTAGGCACCGTGCTAGGGACTTGGAGTATATAAACAGGTGGTTAATCACAGTCTCTACCCTTAAGGGGATGACCACCTAATTAGAGTATGAGAGTGAAAGTTAAGTATGTAAATTACTAAAAAGTAATTGATGCAATGATAATTGCTATATCAAAGAGATGGAAAACCTGGAAGCCACTGTCTCACAAATGGTTTTTTTTTTTCTCGGAGTCTTGCTCTGTTGCCCAGGCTGGAGTGCAGTGGCGTGATCTTGGTTCACTACAACCTCTGCCTCCCAGGTTCAAGCGACTCTCCTGCCTCAGCCTCCCAAGTAGCTGGGACTACAGGTGCCCACCACCATGCCCAGCTAATTTTTGTATTTTTAGTAGAGACGAGGTTTCACCATATTGGCCAGGCTGGTCTCGAACTCCTGACCTTGTGATCCACCCGCCTCGGCCTCCCAAAGTGCTGGGATTATAGGCATGAGCCACTGCGCCTGGCCTACAAATGGCTTATTATTTAGGTATTTTATATATATATATATATAATATATAATATAATATGACTCATTTCTCTAATGGTTTGGGGCATTTCAATTTTTACTGTTTTTTTTTCAGGACATAAGGCTGACATTGGTTTTCTTGCAGGCTCCTCCTCCCCATCCCTTGGCCTCTCATCCTACCCTTTGCCATTTCTTTCTTTTCTTTTCTTTTTTTGAGATGGAGTCTCACTCTGTTGCCCAGGCTGGAGTGCAGTGGCATAATCTTGGCTCACTGCAACCTCTGCCTCCTGGGTTCAAGCGATTGTCCTTGCCTCAGTGTCCTGAGTAGCTGGCATTACAGGTGGGCACCACCACACCCGACTACTTTTTTAATATTTTGGGTAGAGACAGGGTTTCACCATGTTGGCCAGGCTGGTCTCACACTCCTGACCTCAAGTGATCCACCTGCCTCAGCCTCCCAAAGTGCTGAGATTTCAGGTGTGAGCCATTGCGCCCGGACCCCTTTGCCATTTCTGATCTGGGAATTATTTAGTGGCTGTGTTTTTGTTTTTTTGTTTTAATTCAAACAAACAAAAAGATTAACAGCTTACTGACATATTGTTTACGTAGCATAGAATTCACCCATTTTAACTGTACCATTTGAAGAGTTTTAACACATTTAGGCAACCATCACCATAATCCAGTTTCAGAACATTTTTGTCACACCAAAAAGTTTCTTCATGCCCATTTGCTTTCTGTCCTTATTGTTTTCCCTTTTCTTGATTTTTTTCTTTTTCTGTTTCTTTTTTTTTTTTAGTGATGGAGTCTTGCTATGCTGACCATGCCGAAGTGCAGTGGCTGTTCACAGGCACAATCATAGTGTACATCAGCCTCCAATTCCTGGGCTCAAGTGATCTTCCTGCCTCAGCCTACTGAGTAGCTGGGACTACAGGTACAGGCTCTGCACCCAGGTCTTGTATTTTAGTTTTTATTTATTCAATTAATTAATTTATTTTAAGACAGGGTCTCACTCTGTCACCCAGGCTGGAGTGCAGTAGTGCAATCACGGCTCACTGCAGCCTCGACCTCCTGGATTCGAGCCACCCTCTTACCTCAGTCCCCTGAGTAGCTGGGACTATAGGTGTGCCCCACCATGTCTGGCTAATTTGTGTATTTTTTTGTAGAGATAGGATCTTGGCATGTTGCCCAAGCTTGTCTGAAACTCCTGGGCTCAAGCCATCTGCTCATCTTAGCCTCCCAAAGTGCTGGGATGACAGGCGTGAACCACCACTCCTGGCCGTATTATTTTTTAAAGAGGAAAAAGAATCATGAATTAATACTGATATTTTCGACTGAGGTCTTCAGATATGGCATCTTCTTTTGCCACACCTTGTAAATCTGAGACAAATTGGTTGGCATTGAAGCTGAGCCTGGAATTTGCCAACATGTTAAATGGTGTGTGACCCCCTCACTTCCCTTTGGAAGAGTTACCGAAGTTGATGCTAACAATACTCATTTATCTTCTTCTCCAACTGTCTGCCAATTCACCTTGGAGTGGCTTGGCTCGATTTCCTTTTAATACCCTGATTAAGAAAAACGCTAATGCATATGAGACCGATCATAAAATGAGGATCGATCCTGCAAGATAGATGCCAAAACAAATGCAGTGATGCCACATTAGGGTTTTCTAATGTAACTTTTATCAGATGCCAACATGCACAAAGTACTGTGCAGAGCCCAGCGTGAAGCAGAGTCCCTAGCTACAGGGGTTGCAGTGGGAATGTGGAGGCCAGAAAAACCCAGGGAATTGTATGATACAATCCCAATGGTTGGGAGGAGGTTATTATGCAGAACAGCGACACTGAGCCATTCTGCATCACAGAAGTGTAGATTTCTGATGAGGGCCCCTTCTTTTTATCTCTTGTTTTTCAAATTAGCTAGGAGACAGCAAATGGGGAATTCAGGAAATTTGCTTTAAGCCATTAGCTAGGTGGAGTAGAATGCACCCTTGCTTGACCTGGGCAGCACACGGCTGCTTGTGGTGCAGGGTGATGTAGAGGAGACTTCAGAGGAATTGAGACAAGGCTGGGGAGATCCTGCTCAGTCCCAAGGGTGATGGCAGAACCCAAAAGTCCTTGACGATGTGACTGTGCTACATGTGGACTATGTCACAGTAGGTGGGTAAACTCTCTGTATTTTTTTTTTTTTTGGCTGGGGACAGAGTCTCATTCTGTCGCCCAGGCTGAAGTGCAGTGATGTGATCTCGGCTCACTGCAGCCTCCATCTCCTGGGTTCCAGTGATTCTCCTGCCTCAACCTCCTGAGTAGCTGGGATTACCGGCACCCATCACGCCCAGCTAATTTTTGTATTTTTAGTAGAGACGGGTTCTCACCATGTTGGCCAGGCTGGTCTCACCATGTACCTTCCCTTAGGGTAAAGTATAGTTATTCTGATGATTAAATTGAGGAAAGAGAGAGACCCTCTCATATTGTTTTTATTGTTTTATACTCAGTACCTGTTTTAAGAAAAAAACAAGGTAGCAAAACCAAAGACAGGCAGCCCAGTGCCAGGCCCAAAACCAGGCCTGGGCCTGCCTGGCCTAAACCCAGTAGTTAAAAATCAACTCACAACGTAGAAACCAATGTTATTCATAGATTCCAGGCATTGTATAGAGGAACACTGTGAAACTCCCTGCCCTGTTCTGTTTCCCTCTGACCACCGGTGCATGCAGCCCCTGTCACGTACCCCCTGCTTGCTCAAATCAATCACGACGCTTTCATGTGAAATCTTTAGTGTTGTGAGCCCTTCAAAGGGACAGAAATTGTGCACTCGGGGAGCTCGGATTTTAAGGCAGTAGCTTCCCGATGCTCCCAGCTGAATAAAGCCCTTCCTTCTACAACTCGGTGTCTGAGAGGTTTTGTCTGCGGCTCGTCCTGCTACATTTCTTGGTTCCCTGACTGGGAAGCGAGGTAACTGACGGACGGCTGAGGCAGCCTCTTAGGCGGCTTAGGCCTGCCCTATGGAGCATCCCTGCGGGGGACTCCGGCCAGCCTGAGTGACACGATCCAAAGAGCGGGTAGGCAATTGTCCCGGTGGAACGCCTCATCAGAGCAGCGTGTAGCAGGCCCCCGCAGAGGATTAACATAGTGGCTGAACACCGGGAAGGAACTGGCACTTGGAGTCCGGACATCTGAAACTTGGTAAGACTAGTCTTTGGAACTTGCCCCACTCCATTTGAGTGGAAGCGTGGCCTGATCACCCACGGTGTGCCTGGACTGGCACTTTTGTTCTGGTTTTGACTTGACTTGAATTTCTGGATACTTCGGTTTTGGTTTTGACTTGGCTTAAATCTCTTGGTACTCGGATTCTGAATTTCGTGGTATTCTGATTTTGGCTTGGTATAAACGATAAACGTGTGTGTGTGCCCTCTTTACTCGTTCTTTGTTTGTGGTGAGTGTGTGTGTTGTGAGCGTGGTATTTACTCTTGGGAAAACATGGGTCAGGCGTAAAGTAAGCCCACCCCATTGGGAACTATGCTAAAAAATTTCAAGAAAAAAAGAAGTGGAGGGAGACTGAATTTATATAAAAAGAATGTTTATAATAAGTCAAAAAGTTGAGACATGTCAAAAAAATGTCTGCAAAAGTCGTAAAAGAAAAAAGTTATAAAAAATCTTTTTCCGCAAAAAATGTTGTATAATTTAAAAGTAATAAGGCCTCCTGAGTACTATTGAAGAAACAGTTATGTGCAAGGTGTATAAGAAAAGTAAAATATACCTTTGGTAAAAAGATTATAAGGAGGCATAAAAATGTGGATTTTTAATCTACATTAAAAGGTTAAAAAATTATACTGTTTTAAAAGTTTAAGCAAGTTTAAAAATGTTAATTGTAAAGAAAATTCTGTGTGCAAACATATTAGCTAAAGTTAAAAAGGTATCCAGTTTTTCTGTGAACTGGACGTTAAAGTAAAATGCAACAGGTTTTTCTTAAAGCATCAACCTGCTCTTTAACAAAAATTATAAAAGGTTAAAAAGAGTCTATAAAATCTTACCTTACAGTCAAACATAAAAAATTGGATAAATATGTCTACAAGGTTTTATTAAAATTAAGTTTAATATTAATAACACACTAATATAGTAAAGATAAAATTTAGCTTATCTGGTATAAAAATCATATAAAAAGCATTATTAAATATAAAATGGTGTTTAGCTTTTTTTTTGGTCAAAAAACTAGTAAAAATAGGTACTAAAGGAAATGTTCATTTTACTAGAGGATCATAGAAGTTAAAGACTTAAAACAAACTTTGACAATTAAGACAGCATACCAAGATGCAAATGCCTGGTTGAAATGGATCAAATATTCCATCTGCATGTTAAACAAAAGCAATTGTTACGCTTGTGCACATGGCAGGCCAGAGGCCCTGACTGTCCCCTTCCACTAAGGTGGTCCTCCAGTTGACCAGGCGTGGGCTGCATGGTAGCTCTTTTCCAGGATTCTACAGCCTGGAGTAGTAAGCCATGCCAAGCTCTCTCTGCCATATCCCGAAGTCCCCCGAGGGCCATCCAGCTTCCGTCTCCCAACACTAAGTTCACTTCATGTCTCTCACAGCAAGGAGGAGACTTAGCATTCCTTGGAGACCTAAAGGGATGCAGTGAGCTTAAGAATTTTCAAGAGCTGGCCGGGCGCGGTGGCTCAAGTCTGTAATCCCAGCACTTTGGGAGGCCGAGACGGGCGGATCACGAGGTCGGGAGATCGAGACCATCCTGGCTAACACAGTGAAACCCCGTCTCTACTGAAAAATACAAAAAACTAGCCGGGCGAGGTGGCGGGCGCCTGTAGTCCCAGCTACTCGGGAGGCTGAGGCAGGAGAATGGCGTGAACCCGGGAGGCGGAGCTTGCAGTGAGCTGAGATCCGGTCACTGCACTCCAGCCTGGGCGACAGGGCGAGACTCTGTCTCAAAAAAAAAAAAAAAAAAGAATTTTCAAGAGCTTATTAATCAGTCAGCCCTTGTTCATCCCCGAGTGGATGTGTGGTAGTATTGTGGTGGACCTTTACTAGGCACTTGCCAAATAACTAGAGTGGCACTTGTGCTTTAGTCCATTTGGCTGTCCCTTTCACCCTGGCATTTCATCAATCAGAAAAATATATAATAATAATAATAAGACATCGTAAAGTGAGAGAAGCCCCTTGTAGGTCTTTCAACTCTCACATCTATTTAGATGCAATTGGAGCCCCACAAGAAATACCAGATCAATTTAAAGCTTGAAATCAGATAGTTACAGGAGTTAAATCAATATTTTGGTGTTTATGTACGTGGATGGGAGCAGCTTCGCCAGCCCCTGCAAAGTGACTCTGAAAAAGACAGTAAGCCCTGCTCCAGTCACACCCGGAAGCTGACTGGTCCACACACCGCCGAAGCATGAGGAAACTCATCGTGGGACTCATTTTCCTTAAAATTTGGACTTGTACAGTAAGGACTTCAACTGACCTTCCTCAGACTGAGTGCTGTTCCCAGTGTATACATCAAGTCACTGAGGTAGGATACAAAAGATTTGCTACAGTTCTCTTATTTTATGGTTATTATAAGTGTACCGGGACTCTGAAAGAAACTTGTTTGTATAATGCTGTTCTATCCAAAGTATGTAGCCCAGGAAATAACCAACCTGATGCGTGTTATGACTCATTTTAAGCCTCCCATGATCACATTTTTAAAATAAGACTAAGGACTGGTCCTTTTCTAAGTGACACAAGTAAAGTCATAGCTAGAACAGAAGAGGGGTCCCCAAAAATGTAACCTTAAAATTTGACGCCTGTGCCACTATTAATAGTAAGCAGCATGGGATGGGATGCCGTTCTCTAGATTGAAAAAAAAAGCAGAAAATAAGTATATCTGTGAAGAATCATATTTATGTGAAATGTGTCAATACTGGTCTTGTATCATTTAGGCTACTTGAAAAAAAAATTTTTTTTTTTTTGAGACGGAGTCTTGCTCTGTCGCCCGAGCTGGAGTGCAGTGACCGGATCTCAGCTCACTGCAAGCTCCGCCTCCTGGGTTTACGCCATTCTCCTGCCTCAGCCTCCCGAGTAGCTGGGACTACAGGCGCCTGCCGCCACGCCCGGCTAGCTTTTTGTATTTTTTAGTAGAGACGGGGTTTCACCGTGTTAGCCAGGATGGTTTCGAACTCCTGACCTCGTGATCCACCCGTCTCGGCCTCCCAAAGTGCTGGGATTACAGGCTTGAGCCACCGCGCCCGGCAAAAAAAAAATTAAAAATTTAAAAAATCCTGTTTGGCTCCAAAAAGGAAAAGTCAGCCCCTCCTGCATGAGTGGGAGCTGCAACCCTTTAGAATTGGTAATCACAAACCCCTCAGACCCAAAATAGAATAAAGGAAAATACATAACATTAGGCACTGATGAAAAAGGACTAGATCCTAGCGTAAGCATCCTAATAAAAGGAGAGGTTCAGAGACGCTCTCCAGAACCAGTATTTCAGACTTTCTATGATGAACTAAATGTGCCAGTACCTGAGATTCCAGGAAAAACTAAAAATTTGTTTTTGCAATTAGCTGAACATGTAGCCCAGTCTCTAAAAGTCACTTCATGTTATGTTTGTGGAGGAACCGTAACAGGAGATCAACGGCCATGGGAAGCCCAAGAATTAGTTCCTACAGACCCAGTTCCTGATGAATTCCTGGCCCAAAAGAACCACCCTGACCATTTTTGGGTTCTAAAAGTCTGAATTATTAGACAGTATTGCATAGCTAGAGAAGAAAAAAAATTCACTCATCCTGTAGGGCAGCTTAGTTGTCTTGAGCAAAAGCTGTATAATAATACCGCAAAAACAGTTACTTGGTGGACTTCCAATTATACAGAAAGAAATCCATTCAGTAAATTTCCAAGGTTGCAGACTGTCTGGGCCCACCCAGAATTCCACCAGGACTAGACTGCCCCCACCGGATTATACTGGATATGTAGACATAGAGCCTACGCTAAGCTGCCTGACCAGTGGACAGGTGGTTGTGTTATTGGCACTATTAAACCATCTTTCTTCTTACTGCCCATAAAAACAGGTGAACTTCTGGGCTTCCCAGTCTGTGCTTCCCTCGAAAAATGAAGCATAGCCATAAGTAATTAAAAATATGATAAATGGCCCCCTGAAAGAATCATACAATACTACAGACCCGCCACTTGGGCACAAGATGGCTCATGGGGATATTGGACCCCCATCTACATGCTCAACTGAATCATATGGTTACAAGCTGTTTTAGAACTTATTACTAATAAAACTGGTCAAGGTGTGACTATTCTGGCCCAGCAAGAAACTCAGATAAGAAATGCTATCTATCAAAATAGATTTGCTCTCGACTACTTGCTAGCAGCTGAAAGAGAGGTCTATAAGAAATTTAACCTTACTGATTACTGTCTACACATAGATAATCAAAGGCAAGTAGTTAAGACATAGTCACATGTGCCCATACAAGTGTAGCACAAATTCGACCCTGAAGCCATGTTTAAAAATTAATTCCCAGCAGTAGGAGGATTTAAAACTCTTATAATAAAAGTTATAAGAGTAATAAGAACCTACTTACTGCTCATTGTCTGATACCTGTACTTCTCCAAATGATAAAAAGCTTTGTTGCTACCTTAGTTCACCAAAATGCTTCAGCACAAGTGTACTATATGAATCACTATCAATTTATTGCACAAAAAGACATTAGCCAAAATAAGAGTGAGAACTCCCACTAATAAAAAGTGAGAGTCTCAAAAGGGGGGAATGAGGAAAGAGAGAGACCCTCTCATATTGTTTTATATTGTTTTATACTCAGTACCTGTTTTAAGAAAAAAGGAAGCAAAACCAAAGACAGGCAGCCCGGCACCAGGCCCAAAACCAGGCCTGGGCCTGCCTGGCCTAAACCCAGTAGTTAAAAATCAACTCACAACTTAGAAACTGATGTTGTTCATAGATTCCAGACATTGTATAGAGGAACACTGTGATACTCCCTACCCTGTTCTGTTTCTCTCTGACCACCAGTGCATGCAGCCCCTGTCACGTACCCCCTGCTTGCTCAAATCAATCATGACGCTTTCATGTGAAATCTTTAGTGTTGTGAACCCTTAAAAGGGACAGAAATTGTGCACTCAGGGAGCTCGGATTTTAAGGCAGTAGCTTGCCGATGCTCCTAGCTGAATAAAGCCCTTCCTTCTACAACTCGGTGTCTGAGAGGTTTTGTCTGCTGCTCGTCCTGCTACAAAATAATTCATGTGTAGTAGCTCCATGACTTATGATGGGGTTGCATCCAGAGAAACTCATGGTAAAGGAGAAGAATCCCAAATCAAGCCATGTTAAGTTGGGGACCAGCTGTGCTAATTGTAGACACTCAGTAAATGCTAACTCTGATGATGGTGGTGATCTCTGTTTCTTCGTCCTGAGAAATTTCTTTCTTCTTTTTTTTTTAAAGGCATGGTCTGGCTCTGTTGCCTAGGCTGGAGTGCAGTGGCATGATCTCAGCTCACTGCAACCTCCACCTCCCCGGCTCAAGCCATCTTCCCTCCCAAGTAGCTAGGACTACAAGCACACGCCACCACACCCGGCTAATTTTTGTATTTTTTTTTTTTGCAGAGATGGGGTTTCACCATGTTGCCCAGGCTGGTCTTGAACTCAAGAGCTCAAGTGATCTCCTCACCTCGGCCTCTCAAAGTGCTGGGATTACTGGTGTGAGCCACCACGCTGTCAGTCCTGAGAAATTTATAAGAGTACCCTGGTACCTGCTCTTTGGATCACTCAATGCTGAGAGTCAAAGTTTGTAATCAAAACCAAATTCCCTTCTTCTACATCTTTTCACTTGCATAGATCATCCTCCCACCTTCCTAGACTGCCTCCATCATTCAGAATAAAGTGAGTGTAGACGCAGACCGAACTCTGAAGAACTAATCAATCAACCAATATTTGCATCAGCAGCACGTTAGATGGCTAGTGATCTAACAGCTCTTGCCTTTAAGGAACTTTCAGTCTTACTTGGAGAGTTACAATTAAGAAGTGCACAATTAAAGAATAACTCAAAAAATTAAAGTGGAGTGATGATTATATGCCATAAGTAATTAAATAATAAACCAATAATGATTTGGTACTTAAGATGTAATAATAACAGCTAATATTTCTGCGCCTATGCTATGTATCAAATGCTTTGTTCAGTGCTTTATATGCATGATTTGTTTAATTCAATCTGCACAAGACTCCTCTAAGGTAGCTACTATTAGCATCTCCCTTTTCAGAAGAGGAAGCTAAAATTCAGACAAGTAGCTTGCTTGAGATCACACAGCTGATAAATCGAGGAAGGTGGAACACAGACAACGCGTAGTATATTAGTCCATTCTCACATTGCTATAAGAAAACTACCTGAGACTGGGTAATTTATAAAGAAAAGAGGCTTAATTGACTCACAATTCCACAGGCTGTATAAGAAGCATGGCTGGGGAGGCCTCAGGAAACTTGCAGTCAAGGCGGAAGGTGAAGGGGAAGCAGGCACGTTCTTCATGGCTGGAGCAGGAGGAAGAGAGAGCAAAGGGGGAAGTGCTACACACTTTCAAACACCCAGATAAGGCCAGGGTGTGGTGGCTCATGCCTGTAATCCCACCACTTTGGGAGGCCGAGACAGGCGAATCACTTGAGGTCAGGAGTTTGAGACCAGCCTGGGCAACATGGTGAAACCCTGTCTCTACTAAAAACACAAAAATTAGCAAGGTGTGTTGCAGGCATCTGTAATCCCAGCTACTCAGGAGGCTGAGGCAGAATTGCTTGAACCCTGGAGGCGGAGATTGCAGTGAGCTGAGATCATGCCACTGTACTCCAACCTGGGCAACAGAGCAAGACTCTGTCTCAAAAAACAAACACACAAAAAACCAACCAGATCTCATGAGAGTTTATTCGCTATCACGAGATCATGGGGGTGAGGGGAATCCGCCCCCATGATCCAATCCCCTCCAACCAGGCCCCTCCTCTAACACGGGGGATTACAATTTTAACATGAGATTTCAATGGGGACACAAATCCACACCGTATTACGTAATAAATGAGTACAGAGGTAGCAGATGTTAATGTCAGCTTAAGTTGAGGTTAGCCACAAATTCTCATCTTTTTTCCAGAGTTCCCCATCAGGTGGAACAAAGCTTGTCCTGTTACCTCCCCTCAAAGACAAACCAGCAACCAATTCACCACCCATCCACCCTTCAGTGTCTTCTCATTGCTCTTTAGAGAAAGGCATGGTGCCACCAGCCTATCCAGCTCCTGTCTCTCCTGCATTTCCTTCCCTACTGGCTGCTTTCACTCTTTAAGCTCCTGCCTACCCCAGGGCCTTTGCACATGCCATTTTTTCAACCTCCTCTGCTCTTCTGCCCTCTTCATCTAGGCAAATTCTACTCATCCTTCAGATCCCAGGTCAAGCATCTCCTTCTTCAGGGAAGCTTTGCCTGACATCCCTGATGGAGTCAAATCCTCCTTTTAGAGGATATCACCACACGCTGCATCTCTATTTTATAACACTTGTCTCAGTATTACATTAGTCTGGTTCTTTGATTGGTATCTGTTACTCTCACTAGATTATAAGCCCCAGAAGGAATGAGACTGAAGCTATTTTTACTCATCATTGTGTTTTCAGCACCAAGCAAAGTGCCTAACACATAATAGGCACTCAGTGAATATTTGTGGAATAAACTGAGGAGTAAGTAAAGAAGACAGAAGAAGCCGGGCGCGGTGGCTCAAGCCTGTAATCCCAGCACTTTGGGAGGCTGAGACGGGCGGATCACAAGGTCAGGAGATCGAGACCATCCTGGCTAACACGGTGAAACCCCGTCTCTACTAAAAAATACAAAAAACTAGCCGGGCGAGGTGGCGGGCGCCTGTGGTCCCAGCTACTCGGGAGGCTGAGGCAGGAGAATGGCGTAAACCCGGGAGGCGGAGCTTGCAGTGAGCTGAGATCCGGCCACTGCACTCCAGCCTGGGCGACAGAGCCAGACTCAGTCTCAAAAAAAAAAAAAAAAAAAAAAAAAAAGACAGAAGATCTAAAACATGAAGGGGCCTACAGATGGGAAAGGGCTGGGGAGGGAAGAGGAGGTGTTCAAGAGAGGGAACCGAAACCAATGAGGCTGCTTGTAAGTGATCTTGGAGTGTACATGAGAGGAACACAAACTAACCCCCGAAGCGGCAGTCCGTAGACCCATAGAGATGGTGTCAATGCCTGCTGAGTTGGTTAGCCTATCCCATACTTCTATTCATTGCTAAAGGCATCTCCACATATAGATAACCGCTCACTAAATTATGCTTTTGCTCAGGAAGTGCCTTTGCAGAAATTCTCCCTTTGCCACTTCTGAAATGTGTAGACAGCTCCTCAACCAAGACCCGGAGGCTGGTACCAACATCCAGAATGTTCTGGGCCTCAAAAAAAAAAAAAAAAAAAAAAAAAAAAAGTTAAATAAATAAGATAAAAACCCCTGAAAGTTCTGGGTCTCTAGCTTTCCCGCTTCCCAGCCAGTCCTTGGTGAGGAAGCAGGTGCTGCACAGGGTTTATTCTTGCTTAAGGGCAACGAAGCACAGTCTTGTGCTCTGTCATGGGTAGAACTGTGCCCCCCTCCACAATAAATGTTCAAGCCCTAGCCCCCAGTACTTGTGAACGAGACCTCATTTGGAATAGGTCTTTGCACATGTAAACAAGTTACAATGGAGTCATACCGGATTAGGGTGGGCCTTAATCCAATAACTGCTGTCCTTCTAAGAGATTTGGTTGGGAGGCCGAGGCGGGTGGATCATGAGGTCAAGAGATTGAGACCATCCTGGCCAACATGGTGAAACCCCAACTCTACAAAAAATACAAAAATTAGCTGGGAGTGGTGGCGGGCGCCTGTAATCCCAGCCACTCGGGAGGCTGAGGCAGGCGAATCACTTGAACCCAGGAGGTGGAGGTTGCAGTGAGCCGAGATCCCGCCATTGCATTCCAGCCTGGCGACAGAGCAAGACTCCATTAAAAAAAAAAAAGAGAGAGAGAGATTTAGACACAGAGACAGAAGACAAAGCCATGTGATGGCAAAGGCAGAGACTGGAGGGATGCATCTATAAGCCATGAATGCCAATTCTTGCTGGCAGCCACCAGAAGCCAGGAAGATGCAAGGGAAGGGCCTCCCCTGGTGCCTTCAGAGATATCATAGGCCACTGACACCTTGATTTTTGACTTCTGGCCTCCAGAGTGTGAGAGACTAATTTATGTTGTTTTAAGCCATCCAGGTTTGTGGTAAATTTGTTACTGCAGCCCTAGGAAATGAATCCACACTCTCCGCTTTGTTTTTGTTTTTGTTTTTGTTTTGACACAGAGTCTTGTTCTGTTGCCTAGGCTGGAGTGCAGTGGTGCGGTCACAGCTCATTGCAGCCTCGACCACCTGGGCTCAAGTGATCCTCCTGCCTCAGCCTCCTGAGTAGCTGAGACCACAGGTGTACACCACTACGCCCAGCTAAATCCATCCTCTCAGAAGGCAAAGTTACTGTTGAAGCTCAGATAGGAAAACTCATCTAGGATACAAAGAGACCCAGTTTTTTTTTTTTTTTTTTTTTTTTTTTTTTTTTTTTTAATCAAGTTTCTGTAGAATAGAGCAAAGAAAACTAGGTGCAGTGGCAAAATAGACTCTAGAAATAGCAGACACTCTTGACATTGGAGTGTACAATTATTATTATTATTATTATTTTTTTTTTGAGACGGAGTCTCGCTCTGTTGCCCAGGCTGGAGTGCAGTGGCCGGATCTCAGCTCACTGCAAGCTCCGCCTCCCGGGTTCACGCCATTCTCCTGCCTCAGCCTCCCGAGTAGCTGGGACTACAGGCGCCCGCCACCTCGCCCGGCTAGTTTTTTGTATTTTTCAGTAGAGACGGGGTTTCACTGTGTTAGCCAGGATGGTCTCGATCTCCTGACCTCGTGATCCGCCCGTCTCGGCCTCCCAAAGTGCTGGGATTACAGGCTTGAGCCACCGCGCCCGGCCTGGAGTGTACAATTATTGTAAGGTGCATTGCTACATATAGACACCTATGTCTGGATTAACTAAGAAATACTCAAGGAGAAGTAGGAGGTAGTTTAGGTTGAAATTGTATTTAGCTGGATAAAGCAGGTAGGTAGAACAGTGATGACAAAACCATATGAAATCTCTGAGGAGAGCTAGGACATTCAGGGATCTGTCCTCCAACTTTAGGTTGCTGCCAGGCAGGGTAAACCTGAGTACCTAAAATCCATGCCCACTTCTTTGTACTGTGTCAGATACAGAGTACAGAGCCCTGGTGCAAAAGTCTTACCAACAATAATTTTCATTTTTTTGTTTTGTTTTGTTTTTTGGAATAAGAGGGAAAGAGTACATGTTTATTCTTTTATCCACATAGAATATTCTTTCCTTTTTTTTTTTTTTTTGGCAGAGTCCCCCTCTTGTCACCCAGGCTGGAGTGCAGCAGTGCAATCTGGGCTCACTGCAACCTCCGCCCCCCGGGTTCAAGTGATTGTCCTGTCTCAGCCTCCCGAGTATCTGGGATTACAGGCACATGGCACCATGCCTGGCTAATTTTTGTATGTTTAGTAGAGATAGGGTTTCACCATGTTGGCCAGGCTGGTCTCAAACTCCCAACCTCAGGTGATCTGCCCGCCTCGGCCTCCCAAAATGCTGTGATTACCAGGCTCACCAGGGGTGAGCCACCGCACCTGGCCAGAATATTCTTAAAATTAGGTGGGTGTGGTGATGGGCACCTGTATCCCAGCTACTCAGGAGGCTGAGACAGGAGAATCACTTGAACCCAGGAGGTGGAGGTTGCAGTGAGCCAAGATCACACCACTGCACTCCAGCCTGGACAACAAGAGCGAGACTCTATCTCCAAAAAAAAAAAAAAAGAATATTCTTAATATGTTTTCCTTTCGGGCTGGGCGCGGTGGCTCAAGCCTGTAATCCCAGCACTTTGGGAGGCCGAGACGGGCGGATCACGAGGTCAGGAGATCGAGACCATCCTGGCTAACACGGTGAAACCCCGTCTCTACTAAAAAGTACAAAAAAAAACTAGCCGGGCGAGGTGGCGGGCGCCTGTAGTCCCAGCTACTCGGGAGGCTGAGGCAGGAGAATGGCGTGAACCCGGGAGGCGGAGCTTGCAGTGAGCCGAGATCCAGCCACTGCACTCCAGCCTGGGCGACAGAGCAAGACTCCATCTCAAAAAAAAAAAAAAAAAAAAAAAAAAAAATGTTTTCCTTTCATATGTAGGTACTGTGTGCTAGTTATCAATGTATGGCCCCTCAGCCCCAAATTCACCATTCAGTACTTGTTCTGCAATAATGGATTGGACACTAAGCATTTCTATTCTGTGGTGAAACTGATGCTAAGTTGTCCCAGTAGAAGACAATGGAGGGAAATTGCAGGCTTCCCTTCTTAGTTCTGGTGTGTTGCATTTTTCTTTTTGTTACTCTTCCTGCATGAGTGATCAGTGGTTCAGGTCTGTGAGGATATCTAATGGTGCACTGACCCCACTTCATGTCCAAAATGTGCAGTCTCTCGGTGACCATGCACCTCCAATCCAGGCCCACAGACCACCTTCCTCTGGCACTCTGATGCGGATGCTGCAAGCTGCAGGCCTTGCCCCTGCATTGGTGCCCTGACTCCTCCTGCACTGCTGCTCCGTAGCCTCAGCTCACCTGCCCCCCAGGCTCAGCTCACCTGCCTCTGGAGGATTGTTTCCTGATGGCCCCTTGACTGTGGACCACCTCTGGCCTGGGTACCTTACTTCTCTGCCATCCAGTGGGCCGCAACCATACCTTCTCCAAAGAGATTTGGACCTCAGTCTTAGGAGGGAGCCTTCCCCCTGAGTATGTCTTTCCTTGGACACTCTCCCTCAGCCCTGAAGTTCCCTTTAGCATTCTCTCATAGTTATGCTCCTATTCTAGCTTCATAATTACTTGAATTAGATGTCCTCCATTTAAATTACTCTGTGGTTTCTGCCTCCTGATTGTACCCAGACTGACATAGGTATATTCTCTCCTTGACAGAAAGCAAAAATGTAGGGACTTCTCAAAGAAGAAATGCAAGGACTTTCTTCAAAGAACTAGAAAGTTTCTTTGAATAAGTCTCTTGACATCTAGTTTGATCTCCCCAGTTGAAATTCCTGTCATCCATGAATTGCAAATATTCAGTAATGGCCTTGAAGGGATCTAGATGTGTGGCTCCCATTCTGCCCCACGTACTGGATAGTTGTCTCTGCTCTATGTCCTCCACCAGCTGATCTAAACTTTCAAAGGTTATTCACATATGTATGTAACAATTGGAAGACAGACTGTGTGTGGCCATGAGAGTCTTCTCTCTGGCCAGTGAGACAAGCCACACTTCTCCTATCTGAAAAAAATCATCCCTGTGTTTGTGTTATAGGAAATGTTGAACAAAGTGTTGAATACGGGAGAATGATTTCCATCAGAAACAACTGTGTTGCCAGTATCATAGGATGGTTGGGAAAAGCAAATGAGATTCTCTAGATAAAATGCTCAGCCTAGTCCTGACACTTTATATGTGCTCAGGTCTTATGAGTTCTTCTATTCATTCATTCATTCATTCATTCACTCACCCACCCATTCATTCATTCATTCATTCATTCATTCATTTCATACTTAGCAGCTACCATATACAGGTGCTTTTGTCAGCATGGGGATATGAGGATGAACAAGACTCATTCTCTGCCCTCACAGAGAGGCCAGTTCAGTCTCCTATTTAGTATAAGCCGGAGTGTAAGAGTCAGTCCCTCTCTTCATTTTTTTAATATATAGAAGGATATAGGCTTTCAAGTAAGCGAAATATAATTAATAACTTAGTTATACAATGTAAAGCATTGAGATAAGTTCACATGTCTAGAGGGACATGTCTTCTGTTGTAGTTTGGCATGAGCTTTGACAAGCCCTGATTCTTATTAGACCAGATTCTCTTTCTATAATTAGCTATAAATTTATTTAGTCACATGTGATATATAGACATATATGTATATAATATAGATATATAAATTAGGTAGAGAATGTTACCATACAGTAGGCTACTGATAGACATTACAAGCAGTACTTAATTTAATCTTTATAACTATTTGTATTTATTTATTAATTAACAGTACTTAAATTAATCTTTATAACTATTTGTATTTATTTATTTATTTATTCACTTTTGTCGCCAAGGCTGGAGTGCAGTGGCGCGATCTTGGCTCACTGCAACCCCTGCCTCCCGGGTTCAAAGGATTCTCCTGCCTCAGCCTCCCAAGCAGCTGGGATGACAGGCGCACGCCACCATGCCCGGCTAATTTTTGTATTTTTAGTAGAGACAGGGTTTCGCCATCTTGGCCAGGTTAGTGTCAAACTCCTGACCTCAGGTGATCCACCCGTCTCGGCCTCCAAAAGTGCTGAGATTACAGGTGTGAGCCACCGTGCCCGGCGAGACCCTCATCTCTTAAAAACAAATAGTTATGCAGGGTTCCTTATCAGGTATTATACTCACTACCTAGGTGATGGAATAATTCATACACCAAACCTTGGTGACATACAATTGACCCATGTAACAGACCTGTACATGTACCCCCTGAACCTAACATAAAAGTCAGGAAAAATGAAGAGTCGCTCTGGAGCAAATCAGACACTGTAAGAAGTACTTCATGCGGTGAAGAAGCCAAGCGAGCCACATGGAAAAGCTACCTGGAGCTGGAGATATGCTCAGTCAAGTCTTCAGCTGTGCTAGTCATCCTTAGCTAGGTGGCTCATGCCTGTAATCCTAGCACTTTGGGAGGCCAAAGTGGGCGGATCACCTAAGGTTAGGAGTTCAAGACCAGCCTGACCAACATGGTGAAACCCTGTCTCTACTAAAAATACAAAATGAGCCGGGTGTGGTGGCCCATACCTATAATCCCAGCTACTAGGCAGGCTGAGGCAGGAGAATCACTTGAACCTGGGAGGCGGAGGTTGTGGAGAGCCAAGATCACGCCATTGCACTCCAGCCTGGGCAACAAGTGTGAAACTCCATCTCAAATAATAATAATAATAATAATAATAACAATAATACCAGATAGGTAATTTTTCAACTCACGTCCCTGCTACAAGTCCTCCCCACTAGTAGTCTCCATAAAGATTGTTGCCTTTTTTTTTTTTTTTGAGACAGAGTTTTGCTCTTGTCGCCCAGGCTGGAGTGCAATGGAGTGATTTTGACTCACTGCAACTTCTGCTTCCTGGGTTCTATTCTCCTGCCCCAGCCTCCCGAGTAGCTGGGATTACAGGCAGCTGCCACCATGCCTGGCTAAGTTTTTTTTGTATTTTTAGTAGAAACGGGGTTTCACCATGTTGGCCAGGCTGATTTCGAACTCCTGACCTCAAGTAATCTGCCCACCTCGGCCTCCCAAATTGTTAAGATTACAGGCGTGAGCCACTGTGCCTGGCCATGTTGACATCTTTATATTCATGTTTACTCACTGTTTAGCTCCCACTCACAAGTGAAAACATTGTATTTGGTTTCCTGTTCCTGTGTTAATTTGGATTATGGCCTCCAGTTCCACCTACGTTGCTGCAAAGGACATGATTTCATTCTTTTTTATGACTGCATAGTATTCCATGGTGTAGATGCACCATATGTTTTTTATCTAGTCCACTGCTGAAGGGCATCTAGGTTGATCCCATGTCATTACTATTGCAAATAGTGCTGTGATAAACATGTGCATACATGGATCTTTTTGGTAGAATGATTTATTTTCCTTTGGGTATACAGCCAGTAGTGGGACTACTGGGTAGAATAGTAGTTCTCAAGTTCTTTTATTTTTTGAGACAGAGTTTCACTCTTGTTGCCCAGGCTGGAGTGCAATGGCACAATCTTGGCACTGCAACCTCTGCCTCCTGGGGTCAAGTGATTCTCCTGCCTCAGCCTCCTGAGGAGCTGGGATTGCAGGCGCCTGCCTCCACGCCCAGTTAATTTTTTTATTTTTAGTAGAGACGGGGTTTCACTATGTTGGCCAGGCTGGTCTTGAACTCCTGACCACAGGTGATCTGCCCGCCTCCGCCTCCCAAAGTGCTGGGATTACAGGTGTGAGCACTGCACCTGGCAGTTCTGAAGTTCTTTTAGAAATCTTCACACTGCTTTCCATAGTGGCTGAACTAATTTACATTCCCACCAGCAGTGTGTAAGCATTCCCTTTTCTCTGCAACCTCGCCAGCATTTGTTGTTTTCTGACTTTTTAATAATAGCCATTCTGCCGGGTGTGGTGGCTCATGGCTATAATCCCAGCACTTTGGGAGGTGGAAGCAGGTGGATCACCTGAGGTCAGGAGTTCGAGACCAGCCTGACGAACATGGTTAAACCCCATCTCTACTAAAAATACAAAAAAATTAACCAGGCATGGTGATGTGTGCCTGTAATCCCAG